>NC_136182.1:1180419-1489366 GCF_965212315.1 Lampetra planeri
TCCATCCCGGCGTCCAAGAAGAAGACGCTTCGTGATGCTTTCGCAGAAATGGCGGAGTTTTACGACCCGCCGACGGCAGCCACGAGAAAATTTATGTCACGTCGTCGAGGATCAGAGGAATCGCCTTTGGCTTACCGGAGGGCGCTGGTGGTGTTGGCCATGGCCGCTTACCCCGAAGCGACGGCTGATCACCTCGATCCTCTCATCCTTTCCCATATGCTGGAGCTGTCCCAGGAACTCAACATCTCGCTGCCGGTATGCGGCCACGAACTGCTTACATCGCGATGGGTGGCGCGCTGCTTGGACGCTAAATTTAACATCAAGCGCTGGGATCAGATGGCGGCATGGACAGGGAAACCCGAAATCGACGGCCCACCTTTAGGGTGGTCTCCACGACGGGTTGTCCACTGCTCCGACGACTCCGGCGACGACGAGGTGGTGGCTGCTGTTCCGCACTGGATTCCGAGACGGCGGCTGCGCGACCAGCATGGTGACTACGCAAGCCGACCACGTGTGGGGGCCGGGTCGATCGACTGCCGGCCGACGACAACCACGTGCTTCAAGTCTGGCTGACGAGGCCATTTTGCCCGCGACTACCGTTGCCGACCTCTGCCTTCACCGCTTCCGCCTAGTGGGCCTCCATCTCCTCCACCGGGCACGGAGCCGCGACACCCTCGGGCGAGTCGGCGCAAATCGGACACCCAGCAGGTCGTGTCACATAGTTCATCCACTTGCCCACATAGTTGCACTTCCAATGATAATCGTGATTCTTCGGTGTCATTACTACGCTCTACTACACAATGGAAAAAATTGGCTCGTAGGTTTGTGGCTGCGGCGTCGGGTCCGTCGACGGTACGGGGTACCATCGAGGGCATCAACGTCCGTATTTTGGTGGACACTGGCGCGTCTGCTACCATCATTTCAGATGTTATTTTTCATCTTTTGTCTATTCCCACGTCGCGAATCTGCCGGGTAGCATGGGTATTTTCGGTCAAGTCGATGTGCGTATTGCTATCGGTAATATTACCGCCAAAGGATCGGTGTTGATCTCGCGCTCACTGGCCGTCCCATGCCTATTAGGCACCGATTTCTTGCGCCGCATGCCACTGAAGATACTGGTCGACCAGGATTGTTTATAAATGCTGGGGGGTCGTAGGATGTCGTTCCTGCCTTCCCTGCTGGCACGTTCACCGCCGGGTAACGCTGTTAACGCCATGGTCACTGCCACAGTAGAAGTTCCATCAGGCTGACAAATGCTTATCCCGCTGCGTTACCGTAAACCCCTTCAGGTTAAGGATGGTACAATGGGTGTGTTATTATCCCCGTCGAATTCGGTGTCTAAATCTTTTTCCTTGGTGGCAGCCCAAACGATCGTACGGCCGGGTCAGGCCCCGTTCATACAGGTGTTGAATGGAGGGCCAGAACGGGTTGTTGTCCCGGCTGGATCGGTATTGGCTTACGCCACTACCGACTTCGCCACTTTTGACGGAAAGCCACAAATTAAAAGACCCACCGATGGACCGCCACGCGATCGTTCACAGGAACGGTGGATCGCGGACTTGTGCGGGGAAAATTCATCTTTATGAAACGCGCAGAGGACTGCTTTACATTCGTTGTTATTACAGTATGCTCACGTTTTCAGTAAAAATGATTTGGATCTCGGCCGTATGTCGCTTTTGTCGCACCATATTGACACCAGTGCGACACCTCCGATTTGTATGCATCTGCATCGCATGAGCCCTGCAGAAAGGGAACACGTGCACGGCGCGGTAGACGAGATGTTGGCGGCGGATATTATTTCACCGTCCAACAGTCCGTGGGGCGCGCCGGTGGTACTGGTTAAGAAAAAGGATGGTGGGACGAGATTTTGCGTAGATTTCCGCCGGTTGAATAAGATATCCGTGGCGGACGCATGCCCTTTACCACGGATGGATGACTCATTGGACAAGCCGTCTCCAGCGTGTTATTACACATCATACACTCACTCACACATCATACACTGACTCACTCACACATCATACACTCACTCACACATCATACACTCACTCACACTACCACTGACTCACTCACACATCATACACTCACTCACACTACCACTGACTCACTCACACATCATACACAGGGAGTGTCATGCTGCCAGCTATGGTTGCAAGTTTGGTCTTACATGTTATGTTTCTCGTTTCTTGTTCAATTTTGAATCACAGTTCCTATGATTACTGCTGTTACATTGTTTTCATAGCTTCATTTTGGTGAGTCGAAAACATACGGTTAAGGTTTTAATACTTTTTATTTTTAATACTTGCTGCTTTATTCCGGGGTGTTTCGTCGCTTTAAGATGTTCTCTGTTCATATTTTGTTTGTTGCGATTGCCCCCGACTTAAGAGCTCAAAAGGCGATACCTCGTTAATGAAACTTGAAACTTGAAACCAGGCCAGGTTCACCACACGTACCAGGCTAGGTACACCACACGTACCAGGCTAGGTTCACCACACGTACCAGGCTAGGTTCACCACACGTACCAGGCTAGGTTCACCACACGTACCAGGCTAGGTTCACCACACGTACCAGGCTGGGTTCACCACACGTACCAGACTAGGTTCACCACACGTACCAGGCTAGGTTCACCACACGTACCAGACTAGGTTCACCACATGTACCAGGCTAGGTTCACCACACGTACCAGTGAGTCCTCCGCCCAGAAGCTGCTGTTCCGGCTGGCGGCCTCGTGCAGGGACTCCACGAAGCGGAGGTAATCAACGTTGCTGGGCTCGCGGTACGTCATAGCCAGCACTACCTGCAGGGGTTGTCGTGGTAGTAGTAGTGGTAGTTAGTAGTAGTAGTGATAGTGGAAGTAGTGGTACTCAACGTTGCTGGGCTCACGGTACGTCATAGCCAGCACTACCTGCAGGGGTAGTCGTGGTAGTAGTAGTGGTAGTTAGTAGTGGTAGTAGTGGTAGTAGTAATAGTGGTAGTAGTAGTGGTAGTAGTAGTGGTAGTTGGTAGTTAGTATTAGTGGTAGTGGTAGAAGTAGTAGTTAGTAGTGGTAGTTAGTAGTAGTAGTAGTGGTAGTAGTAGTAGTGGTAGTTAGTAGTAGTGGTAGTTAGTAGTAGTAGTGGTAGTTAGTGGTAGTAGTGGTAGTAGTAGTAGCAGTGGTAGTAGTAGTAGAAGCAGTAGTAGTAGTGGTAGTAGTAGTAGTGGTAGTAGTAGCAGTAGTAGTTAGTAGTAGTGGTAGTAGTGGTAGTAGTAGTGGTAGTAGTAGTAGTGGTAGTAGTGGTAGTAGTAGTGGTAGTGTAGTAGTAGTAGTGGTAGTAGTAGTAGTGGTAGTAGTAGTGTGGTAGTAGTAGTGGTAGTAGTAGTGGTAGTAGTAGTAGTGGTAGTAGTAGTGGTAGTAGTAGTGGTAGTTAGTAGAAGTAGTGGTAGTAGTGGTAATAGTAGTGGTAATAGTAGTAGTGGTAGTAGTAAGTGGTAGTAGTAGTAGTAGTGGTAGTAGTAGTAGTGGTAGTAATAGTAGTGGTAGTAGTAGTGGTAGTAGTAGTAGTGGTAGTAGTAGTAGTGGTAGCAGTAGTGATAGTTAGTAGTAGTGGTGGTAGTAGTAGTAGTGGTAGTAGTAGCAGTGGTAATAGTAGGAGTGGTAGTTAGTAGTAGTAGTGGTAGTAATAGTAGTGGTAGTAGTAGTGGTAGTAGTCCCCTGTAGTTGTTACAGTGTGTGTGGTCCCCTTTCTTAAAGAGGGGGACCACCAGGGCATCCTTCCAATCCTGCGGAACCCGTCCAGTGGTCCAGACTGTTGTTATGATGTCATGTAGGGCAGTCTGTGCACAAACGCCACCCTCCCTCAGCGGTTAGCTTTGGAGATCATCTTTGCCAGGTGACTTTCCTCGTCTCAGACTCTGGATCGCATTTAGTACTTCCTCAACAAATGGCACCTCAGCCAGCCACTCACAGGGGGTGACTCTTCTTTCAATATTTGAGGCACCGCAGCCTCAGCAGGGTCATCCCCACTTTGTCCCACGATGTTCTCCAGGCTGAGGGATTTCCAATCCCCCAGGAATTCACAAAAATGCTCAGTAAATCTGCAAACCTGTTCCTGGGGGTCGGAGATTGGATCACGGTTCTTTCCTCTAATGATGGTAATAGGTGTGGCGCTGCAGGTTACTTTTTTGATGGAGTTAAAGAGTCATTTTTGATTGCGGGCCACTGAGTCAGACTCCATTACCTCAGCAACCCGCGACCACCAACCATCCTTGCAGCGCCTCACGGCTCTCCAAACCTCCAAGCGAAGGCTGCAGTAAGCCTCCTCATTCTTCGATGTGGAATGCACTAGCCGATGAGAGTGGGCCTGTCGCTTTTTCTCAGCCTGCCTGAACACCTCTTCTGTCAGCCAGGGTCTCTGGGGGGTCTGGATCGTGTACCCAAAGCAGCCATTGCAGCTGCCTGAGTCACAGTTCTAAACCTCGCCCATTTCCCCTCGACATCTGGAGTGGGGGACGATGCCAACCCCAGCCGCAAACGATGATTAAATTCTCGCTTGCAACTTACATCAGCTAGCTGAGACCATGCAACTAAAGGTTTAAATGGAGTCCTGGGTGTACACCCACTACCAGAGTGGAGGACGCATCTTACAGATGACAAGCCAATGGTAAGAGGGCAGATCAGCTCCACGGTAGGTCCTGGTGTCAAGGACATGAGCCCGCATCCGCTGAACCATCACTATGTAGTCCAGCAGATGTTCTTGCTTGGACCCGGCATGCATCCATGATGTTGTGTGGATGCGCCGATGCCGTGAACAGCGTGTTGGTAATTACAAGCCCAGGGCTGCACAAAAATTTAGCAGCCTCCTACCGTTGTTATTGAGCTGATCTGGCCCATGTCTTCCAATCACTCCAGATCAGGTGCCAACATCATGACCAACTCGGGCATTGAGGTCACCCAACAAGTTGACTCTATTCCGAGGGGCCACTTTAACCAGCACCTGTGACAGGAGGTCATAGAAGGCATCTGACTCATCGGCCTTGCCTGCATCCCTCCACGGATGTTCGTCTTCGGTGGGGGCATAAGTAACCACGACCACCACTCCTCGCCTCCGGTTGACGGGAAGGCGAGCCCAAAGTAGCCTGGGGCTTCCAGCTTCCCACACCTCACCGCCACGCTCCCACGCCCCCTTCATTCTTTTGTTCAGAATAAGAGCCACACCCTGTTGTTTGGCAGTCTCCTGCCCCAAGTAGAGGACTGTCCACCCATCATGGTGGCAAGAGCCAGAGCCGGTACACCGGACCTCCTGAATGCCACAGAGATCCAGGCGGTACCGGTCCAGCTCCTGATAGAGGAGTGGCAGCCTCTCCTCCGCAGTGAGCGTTCCAACATTCCACGTGGCCACGCGTCGTGATTTTTTCTTGCTTCAGGAAGAGCACGGAGGGTGAAGATTCAATCTCCTGGCTCTGCCAAATGGGGTTTGGCCCGGAGACGTCATGGACGCCTGTCCCCCTGGGGCCTCCGGCACAAGCTTAATACATTTTTAAAATCGTAGTTTGATGGTAATTAATTGAAGGTGGAGGGGTTTCCAGCGCCTTGCACCCGTCCAGAGCCCCCGTTTGGCCGCTGTGGTGGCTACAAATGTCACGAAGAGAAAATACAATCTGAGTTGGCCCTCCCCCCACGGCACTGCCCACCACAGCGTTGACGTTTGGCACCACGAGGAGGTAGGGGGTTGTTTTTGCCGGACAAACAGACAAACAGAGAGACACACACACAGACAGTTACACATACACACAGACAGACATACAGTGACACACATACAGACAGGCACACACTCACACACACAGATACACACAGACACACCCACGCACACACACATGTGTAGTGTGCTACCCGTCAAGTGGTTTCCTGCCGTCATTCCGAATACTTCAACTGGCGTCAGAAGTGAAACAGTCTTCCAGGCATGGATACAAGGAAGACCCGTCGGACTCACGGGATTGACCGTGAGGATAACCTTGACGACTCGGGCCAGCTGGCTTCGGGGGGAGAGGACGAGGAAATGCCGACGCCACAGGACCCGCCGAGGGTGCCGGACGAGCGACTGGGGACCGATGCCGTACTCCGCGAGGCGCACTCCCGTCTGGCAGAGCTGCTGCTCGCCGCCGCATCCATCCTGGCGGAAATCAACATGTCGGGAGGAGCGGGGACGTCGGCGGACATTCAACAGGGTCGCCCCGCAGATTCCCGCCAAAATGACTTGGCGATTCCCGCCATTTCAACTGCGCGGACATCTTTTGGCGGGAACGGCGAGCAACACGTGGCGGCGGTTCTCCAAGCGCGCCCGCTTACGTCATCAACGCGCGCTGCGGACCGCCATCAGCCACCCGCCATTGGGGCCGCCATCTCGCAGACCGACGGTGCGGCGGAGAGGAACCACGTGGCAGAGGATGACTTCATCTTCCAGCAGCGCCTTCCCACATTGTCAGCCTTCAAGGCGGAAGGCGGGGACTGGGGCGCATTCCAGCGCAGGTTTCTGGCGCATCAGGAAATGTCCGCCTGGTCCGACGCTACGGCGCTGCGGGCACTGCCTGCCATGTTGGACGACGACGCGCTCGCGGCCTTCAGGTCCGCACAGAGGTTGGACCGCTCCACGCTTAAGGCTGCGCTGGGTCTCATGGCCAAGGTCTACGGACCTCCCTCGGCGTGTCGCCATCACTTTTACGCCCGACGGAAGGTGGACATGGAGACCGCGCTCGCCTACCGCACGGCGTTGTTGGCTCTCGCCGACGCCGCGTTCCCTCGTATGGACGAGGAGGGCCAGGACGCGATGGTCT
This sequence comes from Lampetra planeri, assembly GCF_965212315.1. Lineage (NCBI taxonomy): Eukaryota > Metazoa > Chordata > Hyperoartia > Petromyzontiformes > Petromyzontidae > Lampetra > Lampetra planeri. The sequence goes on from NC_136182.1 coordinate 1,187,227, forward strand.
TGGAGCAACTGCTCAAGTTGGCGCAGGACCTGGGGGTCCCCATCAACACGGCCGACGAGGTCGATATTTCTTCTTTGCGGGTCGCAACAAGTATACAGGCACACGAGGTCCTCCAGCGTGAACAGGGGGTCGTCTGCAATGCTGCCGTGGCCTCAGCTCCGGGCCCGGTGGTCACCGAGCCCCAAGTCGTCAGCCCACGAGAGGAGGCGTTCACCGCGGGACGACCGGGGGACTGGAGGTCGGGGGGTCGTTCGCCTCTGCGATAGGCCCGCAAGCTGGAGCAACCGAGACCTCCGACGACCCTCATCACGTGTTACAACTGCGGCCTCCGGGGCCACGTGGCGTCCGGTTGCCGCGCTCCACGTCAGCGCGCCATGGGACCTCGGCTGGACGACGACCAAGGGCCCAAGTCATCCCTACTACCCCCGGCAAGTCGCGACACTTCACATGCTCGGCCTACATGCATGACACACATGGGCCGTCGCGTTGCGGCGGAGGAAGGCCGGTTAGGGATCGGGGATTCGGTTCGGCGAGGGGGGTTCGTGCGGGACCGAGGGGACATTAAATGGTCGGAGTTGGGGCACAGCATAGTGGCTGCGTCGGCGGGATCATCGGTCGTTACGGGATTCATTGACGGGGTCGAGGTCAGGGTGTTAGTGGACACGGGGGCGTCGGTGACTATTATATCAGACCTCATTTACAACATTCTCCCCGTCCAATGTCGACCTTTGCTCCCGGTGGACGTGCCATTTTACGCGGCAAATGGGGGCTCGTTGGGCATTGTCGGTCAGATTAGGGCGTCCATTTGCATTGGAGATATTAAATTGTCGGGACCCGTTTTCGTTTCTTCTTCCTTGGCGGTTCCTCGTCTGTTGGGCACAGATTTTTTGGCTAAAATGCCCATTAAAATTCTCATCGATCAGCGTTGCAATGAGCTACCATCGGGTCGCCGTATTTCATTTTTGACGAACCCTACCGAAATTCGGACGACGTGCGCTACGATACAAGCGCTGGCGACACAGACCATGCACGTGCCCCCGGGTTCACAGATGTTAATTCCCCTCAGGTTGAGGAAACCATGGGTGGGGGAGACCTCGGAACAGGGCATGCTTTTGGGTCCTTCAAATAGGGCTGTCGGAGGTCTCGATTTGTCGGTGGCTCACACTTTGGTTCGGGCTGACAAGGACCCGTTCGTGATGGTTTTAAACGCTGGTTCGCGGCCGGCCGTTATTCAGCAGGGCACTGTGCTAGCTCACGCGGCACGGGTCCCTGCAGAAGAGCGCCTGGTTGCGCATGTTGATCCAAGCCCAACGCAGAACAATCCATTGAGGGAGGACCTTGAATGGGTCGATTCGCTGTGCGCGGACTCGAACGATTTGTCAACGGTACAGTTGGGTGCGCTGCGTGCATTGCTGATAGAATTTTCTGATGTGTTCAGTAAGCATAAATATGACATTGGGTGCACGGACCTGTTGCGCCACCATATTGAAACAGGCGATGCGGCACCGGTCAGGCTAAATCCCTTCCGGCTGAGTCCTGCTGAGAAGGAACACGTTCAGTCGGCCGTCAACGATATGCTGGCGGCCGACATTATTTCGCCTTCTTCCAGTCCTTCGGGAGCACCTATTGTGCTGGTTAAAAAGCAAGACAGGTCCTTGCGATTTTGCGTAGATTTCCGTCGCTTGAATAAAATCTCCGTGGCTGACGCGTATCCGCTCCCCAGAATGGACGAGTCCCTCGATGCATTGTCTGGTGCGGGATATTTTTCTACTCTTGATTTATTATCGGGATTCTGGCAGCTGCCACTCGACGACGAGTCTAAACCTAAGACAGCATTTCGGACTCCAGGGGGCCTGTTCCAGTTTAACCGGTTACCCATGGGACTTCACTCCGCTCCCGCGACGTTTCAGTGCCTTATGGAGTTGGTTTTGTCGGGCTTGCAATGGGATACTTGCTTGATTTACCTTGACGATGTCAATGTTTTCAGTAAAACGTTTGAGGAAAACCTCCAGCGATTGAGAGGGGTGTTCTTGCGGATGCGATCGGCTAAATTAAAGTTTAAACCAGCCAAATGCCACCTTCTTCGTAAGTCCGTGAGATACTTGGGCCACATTGTCGATTCTTCGGGGATCTCTACCGATCCCGCGAAGACGGACTGTGTCAGTTCATGGCCAACGCCCACGTCGGTTTCGGACGTGCGCAGTTTCATCGGTTTTGCTTCTTACTACCGCCGATTCGTTGAGCATTTCGCCACCATTGCAAAACCCTTGCACGCTCTAACGGCAAAAGGAGTCAAGTTCTGATGGGGACCGGAGGAGGAGGCCGCGTTCTGCTCCCTCCGGGACGCCTTGGTGGGTGCCCCGCCCTTGCGTTATTCCTTCTTGCTAGACACGGATGCTAGCAACACGGGCATTGGGGGGGTGCTCTCACAGGTCGTTGGGGGAGTCGAAAGGGTGGTCGCCTATGGTAGCAGGGTTTTGTCGCCGGCGGAGCAGCGCTACTGCGTCACCCGTCGCGAGTTGCTGGCTATTGTTTTTTTTGTACAGCAATTTAGACCGTATCTCTATGGCCGTCACTTTACGGTCCGGACGGACCACGCGGCGCTTCAGTATTCATTGAGGGTCGCCCAACCCTCGGGCCAATTGTCACGGTGTCGCCTTGTCACAAATGTGCGTGCTTAATGGGATCGGCGCGCTGTAAACCGCCAGCTGCGGAAAGTATGGGGGCGTTGGCCGCGACCGCAGATGCACCAATCGGTGATGTTCCCGCTACCCCTGAGGGAGAGGACTCGCTGCTCTCACTGTCGCTGATTGAGTAGGGCCGTCTCCAAATGGCTGACAGCTCCCTGCTAGCGTTGCGCCGCAGGGTGGGGGGTCCCGAGGAGGGCCGGGAGCGAACTGGCTCCTGGGTACTCAAGCAGGGCCTGTTAATGAGATGGGACAATTTGTCCCGGCGGCACGCACTCGTGGTGCCTTCCGCTGTGCGGGGGAAAGTTGTCCTGGCCGCACATGAACGCCTCTTGCATTTGGGAGTAAACAAAACGCTTGCTCTGCTTCAGCGTGACTATTATTGGCCGGGGATGGGGAGTGATGTGGTGAATATTCTAAAGGGGTGTGTTGATTGCGCCAGACGGAAACCGCCGCCCGTGGCGTCAAATCCACCGCTGCAATCTATTCAGGTCTCACGCACTAACGAGCTCGTTGCGCTCGATATTTTGGGGCCTTTTCCAGTCACGCCTAGGGGAAATAAGTACCTGTTGGTTGGTGTCGAATACTTTACCCGGTGGCCTATGGCGTGGCCACTCGCCAACCAGTCGGCGGCGGCTGTGACGGACGCCTTTGTCCAGGGCTATGTCCTGGACAAGGGGGCTCCCGAACGCTTGCTGACCGACCAAGGGAAATTTTTTTCAAGTAAATTGCTGCAAGAGGTGTGCGACCTATTGGGTACTAAGAAGGTGCGTACCTCCCCGTACCACCCACAGACAGACGGGATGGTGGAGCGACTCCACAGGACTTTGACTTCTATGCTGTGCCAGCAGGTGTGTGAGGCACATGTTGACTGGGACCTGCAGGTCCCGGGGGTCCTCGCCGCGTATAGAATGGCCCCCCATGCAGCAACGGGATTTTCCCCATTCTATCTGATGTATGGTCGGGAAGCCGACCCGCCCATGGAAACGCAGCTGGGACTGTCCGCACCACGAACGAATTCGAAATTGGCTGAACATATTAAATTTAACATTCATAAGCTGACCGAGGCACGGGAGGCCGCACGGCTTAATTCGCGGGCTCGCCAAATTGCCAACGAGCGTTTGCGTGCACGGAAGGTGTCCGTGCACGACTGGAAACCAGGCGATAGGGCCTGGCTGCACTGCCCACAGGCACCTTTGGCTACGTCGCCTAAATTGTTGAAGCCATGGCGGGGACCCGTGGAGGTCGTGCGGGTTGCACGCCCCCAGTGTGTTCAGATAAAATGGGGAAAGCACCGTTGGTACGTCCACCCCTCCCGACTGAAACCGTTCTCGCCTCCATATGGCCTCCCTTTGTGTCGTGAGGGCCGAGCATGTGACGTGACCGACGACCCAAGGGGGGAAATGTCTCCGCCTGATCCTCACATGTATCCGCCTGATCCGCTCCCAGGTGTCTCGGAACTGACAGCTGCCGACCACCGGCGGCCGGATCCCCGCGGCGCGGCCGGTCCTTCCAGGCCCGATCCGCGCCTTTCAGGGCTGCCGGAGCCACCAGACGGTCGTCAGCGTCCCGTCCCATACGATGGACCGGTCAGGCGGACTCGCGCTAAGTCGCGCTACTTTTCATGACCAACCGAATGAGGGGCCGATGCGGCCGGAGCGCCTCGTCACTGCGTTCCTCATCCGCTCGACCGCTCTATCACCCCGGTGGAGGAGCGAGCGGAGGGGGGGGGATCAATAGTCACAGAGACACTGGACACGTTCATTTTCTTGGATTTGCTTTTATTGTGTTGTTCGTCGGGTTGTACATAGCTTGTTGTCTAGGTGTTGTGTGTTGTTGTTGCGTTACGGGCACACTGGGGGGTGGGGTTTTTGTTGTGTTGATGTTGTGTTGTGTTGTTTAGCAGCCGGGCCGGCTGCGAGCTATGTGGGAGGGGGTGATGTAGTGGTGATACGCGCTGGGGTAGGGATCGTGTGCCAGCGCGTAGTGATTGGCTGTGTGTGTTGGTGACGCGCGCTGACGGTGAAGGATCAGGGGTCAGCGCGGGGTCGGGGGTTATGAGGCAGTGATTGGCTGGGTATCGGTGACGCGCGCTGACAGCGATGGGATCCTGGGGCAAGCGCGCGGGGATTGGTCAACTAAGGGGGATGCTCACGTCGAGGTCCGCATACGCTCCGTCTCCCGTGAGCGGGGGCTATATAAGGTGGTGCGCACAGGCGCACGGGGAGCGAGTGACCAGCGAAGACTGAAGACGGAGGAGGAAGAGATAGGGCCCTGCGGCACCTAGTCCCGCTGTCCTTGTAGGGGCCGGGGCTCTGTGTGACCCAGAGGCGGAACCCTGGAACCCGGGGCCGAACGTCCGTGTGAGGGCCGGCCCTTGGGACTCAGAGGTTGTGGCCCACGCCCAAGCTGGGGTGGGCCTGTAGGCTCCACGGACGTTACGGGCTGGGGTGCAGTGTGAGCATGCAGTGTGAGCATGCAGTGTGAGCATGCAGTGTGAGCATGCAGTGTGAGCCTGCAGCGTGAGCCATAGTAACTACACGTGTCAGGTGGAGTGTGTAGTGGGAGAGGTAGTAGTGGGAGAGGTAGTGACCACACGTGTCAAGTGAAGTGTGTGTAGTCAGAGGAATAGTGACCACACGTTGTATCGTGACAAGTCAAGGTTTAATAAAAAGTGTGCTACCCGTCAAGTGGTTTCCTGCCGTCATTCCGAATACTTCACATGCACACACACACATACACCTACCCGGAAAGCTTTCTTGGCCATGGCATCATTCTTGTCTCCGAACCTCCAGGGCTGACCACCTCCACCACCACCTCCACCACCTCCACCACCACCTCCACCACCTCCACCACCACCTCCACCACCACAACCACCAGCTTCACCACTAGCAGACAAAGATAAAGATCCCCCGTGTAGCCTTAGAAGACTGCTGGGGCAAGTTCTGTTAGCGAGTAGCATCTACTCATAGATAACACTACCACCATCACCATCATCACCACCATCACCACCACCACCACCACCGCCACCATCACCACCACCATCACCACCATCACCACCACCTCCACCATCACCTCCACCATCACCACCACCACCATCACCTCCACCACTACCTCCCCCATCACCGCCACCATCACCACCACCACCACCACCGCCACCATCACCATCACCACCACCTCCACCATCACCTCCACCATCACCACCACCACCACCACCACCATCACCATCACCTCCACCACCACCACCTCCACCATCACCACCATCACCATCACCACCACCTCCATCACCACCACCATCACCTCCACCACTACCATCACCACCAACACCACCACGACCAACACCACCTCCACGACCTCCACCACCACCAGAACCACCAGCTTCACCACTAGCAGACAAAGACAAAAATCCCCCGTGTAGCCTTAGTAGACTGCTGGGGCAAGTTTTGTTAGCGAGTAGCAGCTACTCATAGATAACACTACCACCATCACCATCACCACCACCTCCACCATCACCTCCACCATCACCACCACCAACGCCTCCACCACCACCATCACCACCACCTCCACCACCACCTCCACCATCACCACCACCACCAACACCTTCACCATCACCTCCAACACCACCTCCACCATCACCACCACTTCCACCACCACCTCCACCACCACCTCCACCATCACCACCACCACCATCACCACCACCACCCCCCCCCATGTTAGGGGCCCAGGGCGACCTACCCTGTAGCTGGTGTTGACGTCCTGAGTCTCTGAGCGTAGAGGTTGATGTGGATGAAGACGAAGTCGCCGCTGGTCATGCCCATCACTCGCGCCACGAGCAGCAAGCGGCGGAAGGCGCGGGGGGAGCAGCACACGTAGATCACTGTGGATCACACACACACACACTCATATATATACTCTCATATATATGTAATAATCCTTCAGGAGACGGCTTCGGAATCGGTCCTTTTTATTTTCACTTCACGATACACCTTGCTCACTCACTCTCCGTTGCTGGCAGACAACGGAGAGAGGACAGACCACCCACTAAGTCCCCGCCGCGCACGTGGCAACCCCCGGCCCCGTCCGCGCGTGACCCTGCTCTCCTCCTGCTCCAGTCTGCTCACGATCGTTCTCTCCCCCTCGCTCTTAACACCTTCGTCACGTGGTTCCCCCAGCCAATCATCCATGGACAGCTCCGACCATTCTCGATGGTTCCCTGTCAATCCCGGGACCACGCCCCTCATCCGGCTCCCCATTAGCTGAGGCCCCGAATGGCTAAGCCCATCCCCCTGATGGCCTGTCATGATGACGCATGGGCCATGGTCCCTATCTCAACCCTTATTGGCTACAAGCAGGACCGGCAAGCCAATCCCCACGTGAACCCTCTGTGGCTGTTATTACATATATATACTTACACACATGTAGATCACTGTGGTTTACACACACACACACTCATATATATACTCATATATACACTTCTATATATATACACTTATATATACACTTACACACACGTAGATCACTGTGGTGCACACACACTCACTCATATATATACTCATATATACACATATATACTCTTATATATACACTTATATATATATACACATATGTATACACTTACACTCATGTAGATCACTGTGGTTCACACACACACACTCATATATATACTCTCATATATATATATATATACTTACACACACGTAGATCACTGTGGTTCACACACACACACACTCATATATATATACTCTCATATATATATACTTACACACATGTAGATCACTGTGGTTTACACACACACATACTCATATATACACTTCTATATATACACTTATATATACCCTTACACACACGTAGATCACTGTGGTGCACATGTAATGTAGTAACTCGGCGGGAGACGACTTCACGGGTAGCACACTCTTTTATTTCACCAAATATAGTTACACGGGTGACTAACACCAGCTATAGTTACTCGGGTGACCAACACCCAGTTAGTTACACGGGTGGCTAACACCAGCCTAACCCACACGGTTCTCCTGGCTACACCAACACGGGCTCTTACGCCCCGTAGCCTCTCGGAACACACCCAGCCGGGGTGTCCGTCTCGACTCTGGGTCCCACAGTCCCGACCCACATGGGCGTCGGACCACGGGTCCCACAGTCTCGCCTCCGAGCCACACAGGGCCCCGGTCCTGACAAGGACAGCGGGACTAGGGGTCTCAGGCACTACTTCTTCAACTCCGTCTTCAATCTTCAACTGGTTAACAACAACCCCGAGTGCTCCCGCGCGTCCGCCTTTATGTCCATCCTGCGGACGTCGCTGAGAGCACCCATCCCATTTGACCAATCACTGCGCGCTGCCCACGATCCTCTTTCTCACCTCGTGTCAGCGCGCACAATCCCACACGCCGCGCCGCCCCGTACTCACTCACTCCCGGCGCGCGCGTCCACACCACGCCCACATGCGTGCCCAACCCCGCACCCCGCGCCGCCCCGTGATCCATCACTGTCGGCGCACGTCAACACCACCACTACACACACACACACACTCATATATATATACTCATATATACACATATATACTCTTATATATACACATATATACACACATATATATACACTTACACACATGTAGATCACTGTGGTTCACACACACTCACTCATATATATATACTCATATATACACTTCTATATATACACTTATATACATACACTTCTATATATACAGATGGACAGACAGATGGACAGACGGACAGACCGGCAGACAGACGGACAGACTAAAAATTACGTTTTTAGGTAAAATATATATAAATACACTTTTATATATATATACCCAGCAGATGCCACACATCGACCGACCGAGATGACTGGCTCATGCACCACCTGTGCCCCCTACTGTGCCAACTTGTTGTGCTTTAGCCACCCGGCGCTCCGCTCGTTGTTGTGAGCGTCGTTCCTCCGCCCTCTGTTATTGTTGGAGGGCGACTGCCTCCAACTGCCCAGTAGCGTCCTTCACGAGCCTCCTCCACAGAGGACGATCTTGACACCGCTGGTACCAGTCATCGGCAAGTCCACTCAGCTCCACGTCCTCTTGTACCACCTCACTCCATCTCTTCTCTAGCCCGTACCACGCCCGTTTAACCCCTCGATCCGGCCAAACAGAAGTTGTTTGGGTATGCGGCGGCTGGGCATGCAGGCTGCATGACCCAGCCAACGCAGCATTGCCTGCCATAGTAGCTCACCGATGGGACTTTGTCCAGATCTTTCAAGTATTTGTGAGCTCCTCACACAATCCAGCCTGGTTAAACCCAGGATGGATCGTAGGCAGGCCAGCCTAAACGTTTCTAACCGGCAAAGATGTTCAATTAGGGGGGTCTACATTTCGCAAGCGTAGAGAAGGGAGGGAATGACTGTGGCCGAGAAGACCTGAAGCTTCTTGCGGAGCGACAGACCAGGTAGCTTCCACACAGCAGCGTTATGCAATCGGTGAAAAGATAATGCCGCTCGACTGATTCGGAGTGAGACCACTGCTGTCAAACCGGAGCGGGTCATGAGCACACTGCCCAGGTATGGGGGGAAACTCTCCACTGTCTCCACAACTGCCCCATCACCAATTGGGAGTTGTGGGGGTGGAGTGTCCGATGGCACCCACCCCCCCCACTCACTCACTCGTCCACCTACGCACCCACTCACCCACTCACCCCCCACTCCTCCACCTACCCACCCCCACTCACTCACCAACCCCTTCACCCACCCCTCCACTCACCCACTCACCCACCCACTCACCCACTCACCCACCCCACCCACTCACCCACTCACCCACCCACCCACTCACCCACCCACCCACTCACCCCCCCACTCCTCCACCCACCCACCAACTCACTCACCCACACCCCCCTATCCCCGGCTCACCCCTCGCCCGAAGCCGCATCTCCTCGAGCATCCCGGCGAGCTCCACGACCCGCGCCTCCTCCCGGAACGCCATCGTCGCCGCGCTCACGTTGGCCCCGTCGGCGGCGGTAAGGCCCCCGTGGAGGCCCCCCGCCGCGAAGAAGCACGGCCGCTCGTCCGTGACGCGGTCCGAGTAGGCCACCAGCGCCCGCCGGCTCCACCCGGCGTGTGCGTGGAGGGACGCGGCGAAGCGGCCGAGCTTGCCGTGGGAGGGCCCCACGCGGGTCACCAGGCCCAGGTCGCCTCCTGTTGCTGCTGAGGAGGAGGAGGATGAGTGGGAGGAGGAGGATGATGAGTGGGAGGAGGAGGAGGAGTCGAGCTTGCCGTGGGAAGGCCCCACGCGGGTCACCAGGCCCAGGTCACCGCCGGCTACTCCTCCTCCTCCTGTTGCTGAGGAGGAGGAGTGGGAGGAGGAGGAGTCGAGCTTGCGAATATCACGGACGATGTCCCGGACGCCGCTGACGCCGATCTGTCGATCGCCACCGCTGGTCTGTCCACCGCTGCCACCAATCTGTCGATGGTCACCGCTGGTCTGTCCTCCGCTGCCACCAATCTGTCGAAGGTCACCGCTGGTCTGTCCACCGCTGCCACCGATCTGTCGATGGTCACCGCTGGTCTGTCCACCGCTGCCACCGATCTGTCGATGGTCACCGCTGGTCTGTCCACCGCTGCCACCAATCGGTCGATCGCCACCACTGATCTGTCCTCCGCTGCCACCACCATCACCACGACCACCACCACCACTACCACCACCGCCACCACCACTATCACGTCCACCACCACCACTACCACCACTACCACCACCACCGCCCCTCCTCCCCCTCCTCCCATCGAGCTGCGCTGCCGCGGCCCCGGCGGTGAGGAGCGGCGTCCCCCAGCGAGCGGCGAATGGTGCCACGTGGCGCGCCGCGTAGGAGCAGCCAGGCCCCAGCAGCACGTGCGGGGGGGCGCCGGCCTGGAGGCGAAGGTCGACGGCCGCCAGCGGCGCCAGCGACTCGGAGCAGCGGCCAGCAGCGTCGGCCGCGTCCGCGTGGACCAGCACGAAGCGCAGCCGCGGCGGTGGTGGTGGTGTGGGTGGTGGGGGTGGTGATGATGGCGGTGATGGTGGCGATGATTGTGGCGATGGCGATAGGGGTGGCGATGACGATGATGATTGTAATGATGATGGCGATGATGATGATATCGATGATAATGATGATATCGACGACGGCGATGACGACGGCGATGGCAATGATGATAGAGATGACGATGTCGACGACGATGATGACGGCGATGGTGGGAATAATTGTGGTGATGGTGACGGGGGTGACGACGACGATGATGATGATGACGATGATGGCGATGATGATGGCGATGACGATATCGACGGCGATGATGACGGCGATGATTGTGGTGATGGTGATGGGGGTGACAATGACGACGACGATGATGATGATGATGACGACGATGATGACGATGATGACGATGATGACAATGATGGCGACAATGATGATGATGATGATAACGATGATGACGATGATGGCGATGATGACAATGATGATGGCGATGATGATGATGGCGATGATGACGATGATGATGGCGATGATGACGATGATGATGGCGATGATGACGATGATGATGGCGATGATGATGGCGATGATGATGATGATGACGATGATAACAATGATGGCGAAAATGATGATGATGACGACGATGATGACGATGATGACAATGATGGCGACAATGATGATGATGATAACGATGATGACAACGACGACGATGGCGACGATGATGGCTTCGACGTGGCCGCCTCCTCCTCCCGGCCGCCGTCGTCCTGCCGGTTGAGGGCGTCGATGGCGATGAGGAGAGCCGGAGCCACCCGGGGCCAACTCCAGGGGTAGCGGCAGCCACGCAGAGGTAGCAGCGCGCCCAGAGTGATGGTGATGGGCGGTGGTGGTGGGGGTGGTGGTGATGGTGATGGTGGCGGTGGTGGGTTGGTGGTGATATTGGTGATGTTGTTGATGTTGTTGATGCTGTGGGCGGGGTTGATGTTGTTGGTGGTGATGTTGTTGTTGGTGGTGGTGTTGTTGTTGGTGGTGGTGGTGGTGTTGTTGTTGGTGGTGGTGTTGTTGGTGGTGTTGTTGTTGGTGGTGGTGGTGTTGTTGGTTTTGAGGCTCATGGAGGAGGTGGAGGAGGTAGCGGATAAACCCGACCCAGCCTCGTACCTCGTGGTAGGAGCAGCAGTGGCAGTAGCAGTGGTAGTAGCAGTGGTAGCAGTGGTGGTAGCAGTGGTAGTAGCAGCAGCGAGGGTAGTCGTGGTAGTAGCAGTGGTAGCAGTGGTAGTAGCAGTGGGGGTAGCAGCAGTGCTAGCAGTGGTAGTAGCAGCAGCAGTGGTAGGAGCAGTGGTAGTAGCAGCGGGGGTAGTAGTGGTAGTAGCAGCAGGGGTAGTCGTGGTAGTAGTAGCAGCAGCAGCGGTAGTAGCAGCAGCGGCAGCGAACAGCAGCAGGGCTGCTGTTACAGCTGCAGGCATCACTGTTGTGACAGTGAGGTCGTGTGTAGTGTAGTGTAGTGTGTAGTGTATAGTGTAGTGTGTAGTGTAGTGTGTAGTGTATAGTGTAGTGTGTAGTGTAGTGTATAGTGTAGTGTATAGTGTAGTGTATAGTGTAGTGTAGTGTATAGTGTAGTGTAGTGTATAGTGTAGTGTGTAGTGTAGTGTATAGTGTAGTGTATAGTCTATAGTAGTGTAGTGTATAGTGCAGTGTATTGTAGTCTATAGTGTAGTCCAGGGGTCGGCAACCAAAATAACAAGAAGAGCCATTTCTTTCCAATTCGGTACAAAATTCAGTATTTCAAGAGCCGCAATGCATCTGAGTACATACTGTACATACGTACATATCGTCAAGAAGCAGACCCGTAAAGAGCCGCATGCGGCTCCGGAGCCGTAGGTTGCCGACCCCTGGTGTAGTCTATAGTAGTGTAGTGTATAGTGTAGTGTAGTGTGTAGTCGAACGTAGTGTAGTGTATAGTGTAGTGTATAGTAGTGTATAGTAGTGTATAGTGTAGTGTATAGTAGTGTATAGTGTAGTGTATAGAACAGTGTATAGTAGTGCAGTGTAGTGTATAGTGTAGTGTATGGTAGTGTAGTGTATAGTGTAGTGTATAGTGTAGTGTCTAGTGTAGTGTGTAGTGTAGTGTATAGTAGTGTATAGTGTAGTGTCTAGTGTAGTATATAGTGTAGTGTGTAGTGTAGTGTATAGTAGTGTAGTGTATAGTGTAGTGTCTAGTGTAGTATATAGTGTAGTGTGTAGTGTAGTGTATAGTAGTGTAGTGTATAGTGTAGTGTATAGTGTAGTGTATGTACGTTGAACTTATGTCGCACCGTACGAAGCGACTGTGCCTATCGGAGGTGCAGGCGACGATGGTGACGATGGCGACAATGAGTGGGAGGCTCCGTTGTTGGCGCCGGCATCTCTGCCAGGTGCGGAGTTTGTGGGAGAGGGGGTGGAGAGGGGAGGGAGAGGGGAGTGATTGCCACAGGGAGAGAGGCGGTGCGATAGGAGATGTTGACTACCTCGCCTGATATGCAGGAGGTCGTGGGTTCGATCCTGGACCCTAACACCCACGTTAGCTAGGAGATGTTGACTACCTTGCCTGGTGTACAGGAGGTCGTGGGTTCGATGCTGAGATGTTGACTACCTCGCCTGGTGCGCAGGAGGTCGTGGGTTAGATCCTTGACTATAACACCACCCTGGCTAGGAGATGTTGACTACCTCGCCTGGTACGCAGGAGGTCGTGGGTTAAATCCCAGACCCAGACGATGCCTGCTGCTGCTGTTCATGTTGAAGTCTGCGTCTCTCTCCCCGTGGTGGTCACAGCGTGGATTTGTCTCCGGCACCTCCTTAACGCCAACGCCAGTTTTTTGTCGCTGGCTGATATCTGGCTCTGTGGGTCTCTATGGGTCTCTGTGGGTCTCTATGAGTAGGGGTCTCTGTGGGTCTTTATGGGTCTCTGTGGGTCTCTGTGGGTCTCTATGGGTCTCTGTGGGTCTCTTTGAGTATGGGTCTCTGTGGGTTTCTGTGCGTCTCTGTGGGTCTCTGTAGGTGTCTGTGGGTTTCTGTGGGTCTCTGTGAGACTTTGCGAGTTTCTATGGGTCTCTTTGGGTCAATGTGGGTTTATGTGGGTCTCTATGGGTCTCTGTGGGTCTCTATGGATCAATGTGGGTATCTGTAGGTTTCTGTGGGTCTCTGTGGGTCTCTATGAGGATGGGTCTCTGTGGGTTTCTGTGGGTTTCTGTGAGTCTCTATGGGTCTCCATGGGTCTCTGTGGGTCTTTGTGAGTCTACGTGAGTCTCTATAGGTCTCTGTAGGTCTTTGTGGGTCTCTGTGAGTCTCTATGGGTCTCTATGGGTCTCTATGGGTATATTTGGGCCACGTGGTTGAGCTGCTCTCAGCTGTGATAGGCCAGCTCAGTGAGGTAACGGGACAGACCCTGCAGGTGTCCATAGGTTGTACTACTGTGCCAGGCTAGGTGCATGATTAGGAGGTCACAGGACAGACCGTGCAGGTGCTATGGGTTGACTGCTGTGCCAGGCTATGGTGCAGTGATGAGTCTATGGTACAGTGTTGAGTCTATGGTGTAGTGTTGAGTCTATGGGCAGTGATGAGTCTATGGTGCCGTGTTGAGTCTATGGTGCAGTGTTGAGTCTATGGTGCAGTGATGAGTCTATAGTGCAGTGTTGAGTCTATGGTGCAGTGATGAGTGTATGGTGCAGTGTTGATTCTATGGTGCAGTGTTGAGTCTATGGGCAGTGTTGAGTCTATGGTGCAGTGTTGAGTCTATGGTGCAGTGTTGAGTCTATGGGCAGTGCTGGGTCTATGGGCAATGTTGAGTCTATGGTGCAGTGTTGAGTGTATGGCAGTGTTGAGTTTATGGTGCAGTGTTGAGTCTATGGTGCAGTGTTGAGTCTATGGACTGCAGTGATGAGTCTATGGTGCAGTGTTGAGTCTATGGTGCAGTATTGAGTCTTTGGTGCAGTGTTGAGTCTATGGTGCAGTGATGAGGCGTCTGTTCGGACTCTGTTGTGGATAATCTCATTTAGATTTTCCACTCGTCAACCTGATTAAGCTGCCGCTTGCTCCTTGCCGAGGGAGCGCCACTGTTTCGCGTTATCCGCCTGTTGCCGATGTGGTTTCCTTGCTGCCTTGCGGCGGTGGTCAATAAATCATACTTACTGAACATTATATATATACACACGAATAAACACAATTGTTCTTAAGGTTAATTTAATTCGACGTTAGCTGCTTCCGCTCTTTCATCTCATGTCCGCTCGCACCCGCGTTGTGAATCAGCAACAGTTGGAAGGATTTTGCTGCTGCTGCAGAAAATGTGCACGTGATGAGTGTGGGTCTATGTTTGTCTCTGTGGTTGTATGTGGGTTTCTGTCGGTATCTGTGGGTCTCTGGGGGTCTCTGTGTGTCTCAGTGTGTCTCTGTGGGTCTACGTGAGTCTCTGTGGATCTCTGTGGGTTTCTGTGAATCTATGTGGTTGCATGTGGGTTTCTGTCGGTCTCTGTGTGTCTCCGTGTGTCTATGTGGGTCTGTGTGCGTCTCTGTGGGTCTATGTGGGTCTCTGTGGGTCTATGTTGGTCTCTGTGGGTCTATGTTGGTCTCTGTGGGTCTCTGTGGGTCTCTGTGGGTCTGTGTCTGTGTCTGTGTGGTTCTCTGTGGATCTCTGTGGGTTTCTGTGAATATATGTGGTTGCATGTGGGTTTCTGTGGGTCTATGTGTGTCTCTGTGTGTCTCTGTGTGTCTCTGTGGGTCTGTGTGGGTCTCTGTGGGTCTATGTTTGCAGAGGTGGGACAAAGTCATTGTTATGCAAGTCCAAGTCGAGTCGCAAGTCATCAAATTCATGACTCGAGTCTGACTCGAGTCCAAGTCACATGACTCGAGTCCACATCTCATAGGTGGGACAAAGTCATTGTTATGCAAGTCCAAGTCGAGTCGCAAGTCATCAAATTCATGACTCGAGTCTGACTCGAGTCCAAGTAACATGACTCGAGTCCACACCTCTGTATGTTTGTCTCTGTGGGTCTATGTGTGTTTCTGTGTGTCTATGTGGGTCTGTGTGGGTCTGTGTGGGTTTATGTGGGTCTCTGTGGTGTTCTGTGTGTCTCTGTGTGTCTGTGTGGGTCGATGTGGGTCTCTCTGTGTCTGTGTGTGTATTTGTGTGTCTGTGTTGGTGTTTGTGGGTCTGTATGGGTATCTGTGGGTCTCTGCGGGTCTCTGTGGGTCTGTGTGGGTCTCTATGGGTCTATGTGTGTCTCTGTGGGTCTCTGTGGGTTTCTGTGGGTCTCTGTGTGTCTATCTGGGTCTCTGTGGATGTATGTGGGTCTCTGTGGGTCTGTGTGAGCCTGTGTGGGTCTATGTGGGTCTGTGTGGATCTCTGTGGGTCTCTGTGGGTCTGTGTGGGTTTCTGTGGGTCTCTGTGGGTCTGTGGGTTTCTGTGGGTCTTTGTGGGTCTGTATGGATCTGTGTGGGTCTGTGTGGGTCTCTGTGGGTGGGTCTCTGTGTGTCTATGTGGGTCTGTATGGGTCTCTGTGGGTCTCTGTTGATCTCTATGTGTCCCTGTGGGTCTCTGTTGATCTCTATGTGTCCCTGTGGGTCTCTGTGGGTGGTTGCAGGTTACATGGGATATCTGTGGGTCCCGTAAAGTCACCACCAGCTGGAGGCTACACGGGGGATCTTTGTCTTTGTATACAAAGGGGTTCATTAGTGGGTGAGTGGGTGGGTGAGTGCGTGAGTGAGTGGGTGGGTGTGTGAGTATGTGTGTGTGAAGGTGAGTATGTGAGTGCATGTGTGAGTGTGTGAGTGAGTGGGTGAGTGAGTGGGTGAGTGAGAAGAGATGTAGTGATGTGGTACAGGAGGACGTGGAGCTGAGTGGACTTGCCGATGACTGGTAGCAGCGGTGTCAAAATCGGCATCTGTGGAGGAGGCTCGTGAAGGACGCTACTGGGCAGTTGGAGGCAGTTGCCCTCCAACAACATCGGAGGGCGGAGGAGCGACGCTCAAAACAACGAGCCGAGCGCCGGGTGGCTAAAGCACAGCAAATTGGCACAGTAGGGGGCACAGGTGTTAGTTAGTTAGTTGGTTGCTTCGTTTTGGTGGGACTGATGGTAAGGCCCCACCTCTTAGCGGCAAGCTCTCAGTTCAGTAGCAGTGCCTCCAACTCCTCCTCTGAGTGAGCGGCAATTACCAGGTCGTCGGCATCCATAGCATGGTTGACCAATAGGCAGCCATCCCTTAACCGCACCCGGGCATTGATTAGCCTCCCATTGTATCTGTACCAGATGGAACATTCTCTGGTACAGCTACTGAAGGCTTCACGAACTACGTGGTTCAAAAAGATGTTAAATAATGTGGGAGCCAGAGGACATTCCTGTCGCACCCCAAGGTGTATAGGGAATGACTCCGACTCCCGGCCACGTAGTTTAACCCGGGCCTGCTCACCATCATGAAGGTCCTTAATGATTGTGAGCAAAGGGTCAGGGACTCCGAAAGCACGAAAATCAACCCAGAGCCCAGGCCTACTGATGGTATCATAAGCCTTGACCAGGTCAATAAAACAGAGATGTAGGTCTTGTTGGAATTCCCTACACCTCTGCTGTAGCAGACGGACAGAAAATATGGCATCTGTGCAGGACCGCCCTTTCCTGAAACCACATTGGGGCTCCGCAAGCCTCTCCTCAGCGTGCCTAGCAAGGCGATGTTGAATAATCCTTGCCAGGACCTTTTCCGGCATACTGAAGAGTGAGATGCCCCTGTAGTTGTTACAGTGTGTGCGGTCCCCCTTCTGAAAGAGGGGGACCACCAGGGCATCCTTCCAGTGGTCCAGACTGTTGTTATGATGTCATGTAGGGCAGTCTGCGCACAAACGCCACCCTCCCTCAGGATTTCGCTTGGGAGTCCATCTCTGCCTGGTGCCTTTCCTGTTCTCACTCACACCTACACACACACCTACACACATACACAGACACACACACCTACACACCTACAAACACACACACCTACACACACCTATACACACACACCTCACCATCATCACCACCACAACCACCACCACCACCACCCCACCCCCACCCATCACCCCCACCACGTTTCCTTCTGCGGGAAGTAAATATGAATGGTGATGGTGAACCATTTGTGTTGTGTTTAGCACATCATAAAATAACGTGTGTGTAGGAGTGTGTATGTGTAGGTGTGTGTGTGTACGTGTGTGTATTTAGGTGTGTGTGTGTAGGTGTGTGTGTAGGTGTGTGTGTGTGTAAGTGTGTGGGTGTGTGTGTGTGTAGGTATGTGTGTGTAGGTGTGTGTAGGTGTGTGTGTAGGTGTGTATGTGTAGGTGTGTGTGTGTTTGTGTGTAAGAATGTGTGTAGGTGTGTGTGTGTGTAGGTGTGTGTGTGTGTGTAGGTGTGTGTGTAGGTGTGTGTGTGTAGATGTGTGTGTGTAGGTGTGTGTGTAGGTGTGTGTGTAGGTGTGTGTATAGGTGTGTGTGTATGTGTGTGTAGGTGTGTGTGTAGGTGTGTGTGTATATATAGGTGTGTATGTAGGTGTGTGTGTGTGTGGGGAGTGGTGGTGCAGTGGTTAGCGCACTGTGTGTGTGTGGAGCGGTGGTGCAGTGTTTAGCGCACTGTGTGTGTGTAGGGAGTGGTGATGCAGTGGTTAGCGCAATGTGTGTGTGTGTGGGGAGTGGTGGTGCAGTGGTTAGCGCAATGTGTGTGTTGTGTGGGGAGTGGTGGTGCAGTGGTTAGCGCACTGTGTGTGTGGGGGGGGGTCGGTGGTGCAGTGGTTAGCGCACTGTGTGTGTATGTGTGGGGAGTGGTGGTGCAGTGGTTAGCGCACTGTGTGTGTGTGTGGGGAGTGGTGGTGCAGTGGTTAGCGCACTGTGTGTGTGCGGGGGGAGTGGTGGTGCAATGGTTAGCGCACTGTGAGAGGCTACACGTGGGATCTTAGTGTGTCTATCTGTGTGTCTCTGTGTGTCTGTGTCTGCGTGTGTGACTGTGTTTGTATGTGTCTGTGTGTGTGTGGTGCGGTGAGTAGACATCGTCACTGGGGAGACAAAGGCGGTCGGGCGTGGTGCTGGCCACCCACCCACCCCCTCGTGTACTGTTCCAGCCTTTATAGGTCCTTGCTAATAGCACTTTCCCCTACAGTCTGTTAAGGCTATACGGGGGATCTTTGTCTTTTGTGTCTATGTGTGTCTGTCTGTGTGTCTGTGTGTGTGTCTGTGTGTGTGTGTCCGTGTGTGTGTCTGTGTGTGTGTGTCTGTGTGTGTGTCTGTGTGTATGTGTGTGTCTGTGTGTCTATGTGTGTGTGTGTGTCTGTGTGTCTGTGTGTGTGTGTGTGTCTGTGCTGCTACTCGCTGCTGCTAAAACACACTTGCTGCTTCAGTCTGTTCGAGGCTACACGGGGGATCTTTAGCTTTAGCTAAAACATTGAGATCGTGATGATGGTGGTGGTAGGGATATCAGCCACTTGCTTGAGCTGATTTCATTCGTAATTGCCACGTCGCTTTGAGTGGGTGGGTGGGTGAGTGAGTGAGTGAGTGGGTGAGTGGGTGGGTGGGTGGGTGAGTGGGTGAGTGAGTGGGTGAGTGGGTGGGAGAGTGGGTGAGTGAGTGAGTAAGTGGATGGGTGAGTGGGTGAGTGAGTGAGTGGGAGGGTGAGTGAGTGGGTGAGAGAGTGGGTGTGTGAATGACTGGGTGGGTTGGTGAGTGAGTGAGTGGGAGGGTCGGTGAGTGAGTGGGTGAGAGAGTGGGTGAGTGAGTGAGAGGGAGGGTGGGTGAGTGGGTGAGAGAGTGGGTGAGTGAGTGAGACGGTGGGTGAGTGAGTGTGTGAGTGGGTGAGTGAGTGGGTGAGTGAGTGGGTGAGAGAGTGGGTGAGTGAGTGAGAGGGTGGGTGAGAGAGTGGGTGAGTGAGTGAGTGAGTGGGAGGGTGGGTGAGTGAGTGAGTGAGTGGGTTGGTGAGTGAGTGAGTGGGAGGTTGAGTGAGTGGGAGGGTGAAAGAGTGGGTGAGTGAGTGGAAGGGTGAGTTAGAGGGTGGGTGAGAGAGTGGGTGAGTGAGTGTGTTGGTGAGTGAGTGAGTGGGAGAGTGGGTGGGTGAGTGAGTGAGTGAGTGGGAGGTTTAGTGACTGGGAGGGTGAGAGAGTGGGTGAGTGAGTGGGAGGGTGAGTGAGAGGGTGGGTGAGAGATTGGGTGAGTGGGTTGGTGAGTGAGTGAGTGGGAGAGTGGGTGGGTGAGTGGGTGAGTGAGTGAGTGAGTGGGAGGGTGAGTGAGTGGGTGGGTGGGTGAGTGAGTGGTTGAGTGGGTGAGTGAGTTGATGAGTGGGTGAGTGGGTGAGTAGGTGGGTGGGTGAGTGAGTGAGTGAGTGGGTGGGTGAGTGGGTGGGTGGGTGAGTGTGTGGGTGAGGTCTCCAGGTGACTGAGTGAGCGGGGTGAGCATGAAGTCACCCCCTGCCACACAATGCACCACCAGTACCCATTGTTGTGTAATGGGTTCCGGAGACACTTGTAGAGGTAACTTCTTTATTACAATACAACACTCCAACAGTCCTGATACTCTGTTACAGCCTAGGTACACAGCCTAGGTACATAGCCTAGATACACTACTCTGGCTACGCCCTGGGGTCCTCCGGCAACAATTACCCTAGGGGAGGCTAATCTGACCCGACCCAGCCAAGGTGCGGGACTGGACTCTGGCTTCCTCGGAACTCCTCAACACGGACGCCAGCGACACCGGGATTGGCGCTTTGCTATCCCAGGTCGTTGACGGTATCGAAAGAGTGGTGGCATATGGGAGTCGTGTGTTATCACCGGCTGAACAACGATATTGCGTGACGCGCCGGGAATTTCTGGCCATCGTACATTTTGTTTGCAGGTATACCGTACCTCTATGGGAGGGCGTTTCAGGTGCGGTCGGATCACGTGCCCCTTCAGTATGCACTATGGGTGGAATAACCGTCCGGGCAACTATCGAGGTGGTTGGAAGTCCTGCAGGACTATACCTTTATGGTCTTGTACAGGAAAGGGGTCGCCATAATAACGCGAACGCTCTTTCAAGGTTACCGCCTCGCGCCTCATGCGCATGCCTCACGGGTTCTGGGCGGTGTAGGAGTCTTTCAGACGAGTTGGCTCGGGCCGTGGTTGCGTCGGCGGACGTTTGCCAGCTGATACAGTCCAAATGCGGGATTGGACGCTCGGTCTTACTCATGATGAATGGGGGAAACTCCAGAAGGAGGACGCCTCCCTACTCAGACTGCAGAGCCGCGTCGGTAAAGTAGAGGGTCGGGGTGCCAGACGAGGAGGTTCACCGGTTGTTCTGGACGAGGGAGTGCTCATGAAATGGGATGCTGACCTTCAATGCTATGCAATGGTAGTTCCACACGTCCTACGGGGGAAGGTTATACGGCTGCAGCACGAACGGTTGATGCACCTTAGGGTTCATAAGACGTTGGCTACCATGAAGTTTCATTTTTTTTGGCCGGGCATGGCCGATGATGTGCATAACGTTTTGCAGGGGTGCACCGAATGTGCTCGCCAGAAATCTCCCTCGAGGACAGATCGCCTGCCTCTGAAGTCCATTGTTGTGTCACGGGTGAACGAACTCGTCGAACTGGATATCCTCGGCCCGTTTCCCACCACACTGCGGGGGAACAGATATTTATTGGTGGATGTAGAATATTTGACCCGTTGGCCAATGGCCTGGCCACTACAGAACCAATTGGTGCAGGTCATTATGGACGCATTCCATCAGGGTTACGTGCTGGATAAGGGCGCTCCTGAACGTCTTCTAACGGACCAGGGCAAAAATGTATCCTCCAAACTGCTGAAGGATGTCTGTGGCCAATTGGGTACCCGGAAGGTCCGCACGTCTCCCTATCATCCCCTGACGGATGGTATGGTGGAGAGGTTACATAGGACCCTGACTTCAATGTTACGTCAATGTGTCAACGAATCCCAGTCCGACTGGGACTTGCATGTTCCAGGGGTGCTCGTCGCGTACGGATCCGCTTCGCATGCCTCTACCGGGTTTTCCCCGTTTTTTTAAATCTATGGGCGGGAGCGCGACCCACCAATTGACGTGCAGCTCAGACCGACACAACAATGTGCTAAAATGGCTGACCCTATGCGGCTTACCCTGCAACGGTTGGCAGAGGCTCGGGAGGCGGCTAAGGGCAACTCGGCCCTGAGGCAGGCGGCCAATGAACGGCTTTTCAAACCAAGCCTGTCCTCGACAATATGGGCACCGAGAGACAAAGCGTGGCTCCACTGCCCCCAGGTCCCAACGGGCACCTCCTCCAAATTGCACAGGCCATGGCAGGGGCCTGTGGAAGTGGTGGAAGTCAGAAGTCCTCAATGCGTGCGGGTTCAATTAGGTCGTCGCCGTTGGTTTGTGTACCCGTCGCGGCTGAAACGTTTTTTTCACCTGATGTGGACTCATCATCTCCACTTTCCGAGGGCCGGGTGTCGGGTCGGACTGACGAGCTGGAGCGCGCGTCAGCTGATGTCTCGCCTCAGGACAGTTGTGTGATTCCACCCACAGGGCCCACGCGCCTAGCGCCCTCGACGTCGCAGGGGGTTCCGGTCCACGGAGAACGGGGAAGTCCGAGGACACCATCACCTGACCCGCCGCTTGACACGTTCCCGCCTCGGGAGATGCCAGGGGCTTCGGGTCGTCCTTCGGCAGGGGACCTGTGGGACCCTCGCTTGATGGACCAGCGTCGAGGACTCGGGCAAAGACTGCACGGTTTAAATAACCATCATTTAGAGTCCAGGAGCACCTGCACTCGGCAGTCGTGGGTGCCAACCGCGGCTACATGGGTCAATGGCTGATCCGGGCTCATCGTGTGTTCGGGCGCGGCGCCACATGTGTGGGGGGGGGGGGGGGTGTTGTCTGGGTGATGGGTCGGCCTTGTAAACCTGTGAGGGGGGAGGGGGCAATTGACCCCGGGATGTTCTCTTGTTTGCCGTGTTCTGTATATTGTGTAAATAAGTATTTCACTTATTTCGGGTTAATTGTTATTATTGTTATCGTTGTTGCGTTGATGTTGGAGGCCCATGTGTAGCGTTGTATATGTAGGTTGGTCAGCCGAGACTGTTGAGTTTCACAAATGGGGGGGGGGGAGGGTGATGTAGGGACGTAAATGGCGTCCCTGGGGTGTGTCTGTTGTGAGGAGATGCACTCCCTTACCTGCACTTGCCTGCCGATGGGGACTCGAGGGGCCTGTCACGTTGGCTCGGTTGCCATCGGGAGAATCAGGGGAAGTGACGTGGCAAGAGGCGGGGTGGGGCCACGCTCGGGGAAGGGAAAGGGAAGAGGCGGGGCCTTGGGACAGTGTGAGTCGGTGAGTGTGGGGCTCGTATGGTGCATGGTCACACCGGTGGAAGCGGGAGCGGAGAGTGTTAAGGCTCCGGGCATGAAGAATCTCCCCTCTCTCTTGTTGGGGTGTAAATTAGCCTTGTTGTAGCTGTTACTGTTAAGTGAATAAAGTGTGGTGCCTCCTATCCTAGTGTGTCCCTCATCAGACACGCATTACACCTGCAACTGAGAGCAGCAAGATGCCCTGCTGTTGCCGCAGACAAATTTGTTGCCTTTATTTTTTTTATATTGTCACAATGTTTGCATCCTTACATTGTTGGGGGATGGTCTCTTGTTCCCAGATTTCCAGGATGTAAAGGTGAAGTGATCTGGCCCACAAGTTAGCATCTGTCTTTGGTGATTTCAGCGGGGATGCAGTCTGATTCCGGTGTCTTACTGATTTTTAGTGATTTGATGGCTGATTGACCTCAGAATATTGGTGGAAGGTCAAGGTAATTTATATCGGCTCGGCTAGGCAGTTCCTCCAACACTGCACATGCAACCACATTGGGTTGGTTGAGCGGGGCCGCAACATGCTCAGACCATCTCTGGGTGATCTGGTACTGATCCTTGAAAAGAGTTATATCTGTGGGTAGGAGGGGAGTGAGGGAACAGCTTCTTGGGCCATAGTCTTGACTTCATCGAAGAAATAACGCATGCCATTCACGTCTGCATATGCTTGTATTTTATGTTCTTTCATTGTAAACAATGTATTCTGGAGTGTTCGCATAGTGACCTGTACCTCCCTACATTGTACTGGCTTCTGAGGGATCTTGAGTGTGGGTTGTCACAGTGAACACGTATGCATGTTGTCCAGCATAGTGTGAATAGACTAAGTTCTCATCGAACCAGGATTGGTGCTTTCTACTGCTGTATCTGACGGTTTGAGCTGCTGCCTCATACAGATTGGTGGGGAGCAAGGTCCACTTTTTTCAGCTGTACCCTCAGCACAAATAAGAGATTCCACGTTGGCCAATTTTCGGCTGACGAGTAGCGAGGGTTGTTTCTAGCATCATCGCTCTTGAGCCCGGCAATGTTAAGTTTGAAAAAGTGTGTTTGTGATTATCAGATCACGCTCGGCACATAAGCTTAAGAGCCCTATGTCGTTTACATTTCTGACACCGTGCTTCCCAATCACTCCCTTCCAGGTTTAAGGTGTTCTTCCCCACTGGCATTAAAATCACCCATTAGGACGATTTTGTCAAGGCAGTGTGAAGTGACTGGTAAAACTGTTTTAGACACTGGTAGTGTCTGGAGCATATCCACTAAGTAGTGTGGCATGTTGTTTATTTGCCAAGGGGATACGGAGCAACATAAGTCTCTCACTTATGCCAACAGGTGCTTCTGTGAGATTCGTCAGGAGGGTATTCTTCACAGCAAATCCCACTCCATGTAAGTGCTGTTCTTCAGGGGGATATGCTCTCTAACACAAAGTATAACCCTCTCAAACTTCATGCAGTGACCCCCTCGCCAAGCAGCTTGGTCTCACTTGAAGCTGTGATGTCAATATTGTAGCACTTCCGTTCAGCAGCTACAAGCGCGGTCCCATGCTGTGGGGCCTGTAAATTCCTTGGGTAGCATCCAGTAATGTTTTAAAATTTCACATCGCAAATCTTAAGGATATAGTTTTGTTGTGCTTATTTCGGCCGCTAAGTGGAATGTCCCGATAGGGGCAGTAACATATCCAGGATTTTCTGAGTCGGTATTGGTTGGGCCACCTTTTCGAGGCCCTGCCCCATGTGGGGTGAGCATTGTGACTCCTAAATATGCCTGCTCAGTCGCACAGGGATCTGCCGGGATCATCTGCCACTCATCCCAGCTGCTGACGAGCAGGGGTCGGGTAGGAGCTCCCAGAGCATTATTTTCTGCTTCAATCACCAAACTACCCATCGTCGTCAGACTTGTAAGGTTTCAATTTAGGATTCGCCCTTTGGAGAAGATTCCTGCGCAAGGATAATGTTTTCGAGTGGTGTTGGGGGTGCGCTGTCCCAGTACAACATGCTTCACTGTGAGGTGGTTAGCTCTAATAGCAAGAGGACATTTAAGACGACCAGAAGCCTTCACATAGGAGCTCCAGTCTATTGGAGGACCACCAATAGTGCGCTGCCAGCATTTTGTTTTCTCTCAGGGTGTGCTCCCTTAGCCTTTTTCTTCCCAGACTTACCCACAGGGCGTGTCCACTCAGAGTGGGCGGGCGCATCAAACCTCTGGGGACCACTGCAGCTCCGAGATCCCCTGCTGATTAGCCTGAGGTCATGAGGACACCCAGTTACGGTGTGTAACCACGAGGAGGCTCGGTAGGAGTTTGGCGAAGGAGAGGCTGTGTACTGGCAAGGGAGGACTTATGCACGAGGCTGCTTCCCTGTTCACCACAGGGGCTACCCAGCAAAAGCAGGTTTGCTGATGCACGATCTACCAATGTATAACCCATCTGAAGAGATCACCACAACATTTCCTGAAGCAACATTGCCAACCAGTCACCACGCCATTAGGCTTACAGGCATGCTGCACCCGATCTATGAACCAGCTATCGATGGGGATCCCATTAGACAGCTGGTAGGAAAAACGCCTGTGGGGCATTGTAAATAATTATGCTCTTTGAGAGTTCATGCCCAAGGATGTTGAGGTCCTTCATGTAGTTCACTGGTACACACAGGCCATGCTCTCTGAATAGCGAGTGCATCTCACTGATGTCTTGGCTGGATACAAAATATTGGGCAGTTTGTCAGCATACACGTTTTTTTGGATTCAATAAAGAGAAAAGATCTCAAAATGTTTCCACATCTTCTCCGAAAACTCCCAAGAGTAGTATGGATGCAGGCATATGGGTAGTTGACATACACCGGGCAATTGACATACTTAAATAGAACAGGGAATATGAGTGGTGCGTCCTTCAGATGAATGAGGCTGCAATGCACCAGGGTTTCACTTAGGTCGAGGATGAGCAAGTATTCTGGGGTCTTGAGTGGGAGTGCCAGCTTATGGACCAGCTGCTCCTCAGACAGCAGAGGGCAGGTTTTTGATGAAGGCGTTTGGGTCGAACACCTCTCAGTCCTCGTCGTAGCACGTCTCGGCAGGTGTAGCGGACGACACCAGGTATGAACTCAAAAAACAGCGCACGATCAGAGTTTTGAGAGCTCGGGGTAAGCATTTACACTATGAGACCTCCTTTACCAGTGAGTTGTACGCCTTTTGGCGTCATCTGGTCCAACAACAATGGAGACTAGGCTCTAAGAAAAGCTGTCTCGGGTGTGCACCAATCAACTTCAAGGAGAGTGCATATCATTATCATCATCAGAGTTGTTTCTTTTTGTTTGCATTTTGACTGCTTGTGTTGTGGTTATTGCAATCATGATTCCTTGTATAAAGGTGTCAGTTTTTGTACCAGTTGAAAGGGTAAAAACCTATTACTATATTTTGCCACTGGTTAAGGAGGTCTCAGAGAGTACAGGCCTTATGTCAGGGATTGTGTTGTTCGCACGGATCATGCAGCCCTTCAGTACTCTCTGCGAGTGGACCAACCTTCTGGCCAGCTCTCACACTGGCTGCAAATATTTCAGGAGTACTCGTTCCAAGTTATATAACGTAAAGGGGTGCGACATTGTAATGCAGATGCGTTGTCCCACTTGCCCCTGGCATAACGTTGTGCATGTTTGTCAGGCGCGGGCTGCTCTAAACCGTCTTTGGTGGTCGCGCTTTGAACCTCTAGTAGGTTGAGTGCAGGCAGCTGCAGATGGTGGATGGGTCCCTGATGGCATCGTGCTGCATTACAGCACAAAAGGTCTACTCCCACGGGAGGTCCACGAGTTGTCCTTCATGAATGACTCTTGATGAGGTGGGACGAGGGGCTGCACCGTCACTGTATTGTTTTTCCCACCGTCCTACGGGGCAGGTTGATGCGGGTTGTGCACGAGGAAAAGTTGTTGCACCTCGGGGTGCAAAATACCTTATTGACTTTGCAGCGTGACTTTTATTGGCCAGGAATGTCGAGCGACGTATACCATCTGGTAAAAGGTTGCAGGAATTTCGCATGCCAGAAACTGCCAGCGAAGAAGTCTCAGCCTTCATTGCAGACCATTACGGTGCCTCGGATTAACGAGTTTGTTGCAATCGACATCCTGGGACCCGTACCAGCCACGCAGAGGGGAAATACATGTCTCCTAGTAGGGGTTGAATATTTCTCTCAGTGGCCGATGGCCTGGCCATTGCCCAACCAATTGGCGTATTTATTGCTGATGGATTTATGCATGGCTATGTAATGAATAAGCGAGCCCCCTAGCAATTGCTCACGGATCACGGCCGGAATTTCTCATCAAAGCTGCTGCAAGAGGTGTGCGACACGCTAGGCATTAAGAAAGTTAGAACATTACCATACCATCCCCAAACGGATAGTATGTTGAAATGCCCTCACAGAACTTTGACACCTATGCTCTGTCAGGTGGTCAGCATGGCGAAAACCGATTGGGCAGTGTACAGGATGGCCCCGCACGCTTCCACGGGATTTTCACAATTTTTCCTCATGTACCAGAGGGAGAATGAACCCTCCATGGAGGTCCAATTGGGTATAACGGGGAGCAAGGGATAAACGGCCCTATCCACGCCACTGCAGGTTACGCTGTGCCACATGTTGGCAGCACGTGACATGGCTAAGGTAAATACCGCCAAAGCACGGGCGGCCAATGAAAAGAACGCGGGTCGGCATGAGCGTGTGCTTCCATGGGCCATCGTGGACAGGGCATGGTTGCACTGCCCGTAGGTGCCCCTGGGCACGTCTCCTAAACTGCATCGGCCATGTCAGGGTCCTATGCAAGTGGTGGAGATTAAACGGCCAAAGTGTTTGTATATACAGGTGGGGAGTCACCTTTGGTTGTCCATCCGTCACGTCTGAAACCAAACTTTCCTCCTCAAACTGAAAGCTCATCTCCAAGCACTGTACGGCCGGTGTCTGATGTGTCCGATGAGCCGGGGGAATCGGCCAATGCAGCCTCAGACCCAATGTTGACGCAATGGCTTTTGAACTGAGAGGGAGAGAGTCTGAAAGGTGGACTTTTTTTTTATTTGTTCTTGTGTCTATCCAATGTTGATTTTCAATCTCAGCGGGCTCACACCTGGTCATGGAAACAAATCAATTAAAGTAAAATTATATGAGCACAGAGCCCTCTGTAAATCCACTGGCTGTGAGCTTCCCCACAACTTGCCAGTCGAGGGGTTGTGTGACCAGAATTAACTCGACCACATAACTGAACGTTCCAACCTCGGCACAGGTTGGTGGCTTGGCCTAGCAGTAGCGCATTCGCTGCTTGTTGCAATGGTGCACGGTTTGAATCCAGCCGCCACCCTGATGAGCACTGCAGCTGTATTAATCATAAGCTATCTATCTCATCTTATTGATCTTCACATTTTATTTATAGAGCGCCTGAGCTCAATATGCAAGAGTTGGTCATTGTGTGCCAGCGTCATGGTCCAAATTTGAAAAGAATGATACCAGCAAATTATTAAATTGGAATTGAGATATCAATTATTTCCGTTTTACTGCATACAACAGCAGTCATTCGCCACACAGTAGCGGTGATTTCACAGCGGCGATTGTGCCTGGTTAAGTGCACTTTAAAGCTACGTCAAGGCATACGTACATACAAATACATTCTTACATCATTCACTGATTCGTTACATCATTCAATCATTCCTTCCAGCACCTCCCACCAGCCTTCTGATGCTTTCCTAATATTTCTGTAGGGCCAGCCGTTACTAGCGACATTGTTGCTAGGGCCCCTCACTAAAGCTGGCCATTATATTAACGGCACCGTCGCTAGGGATGGCAATACTAGCTACGGCGTGATGTAGTCGTGATGTAGTGGTACAACTTGTTGCTGTAGTGGTGTCGAGCTGTGGTATTGTGTTGTAGTGCAATGGTGGAGTGGTGTGGTGTGGTACTGTGTTGTAGTGTGGTGTGTGGTGTAGTGCAGTGGTGTATGGTGGAGCACAGTTTCATATTGTAGTTTTAATTGAGGTATAGTCTCGAACGATAGACAGACAGAAAGAGAGAGAGACAGAAAGGAAAAAGAGAGAGACAGAAAGGAAAAAGAGAGAGACAACAGAAGAGAGGCAAAGAGACAGAGAAAGGGACAGAGAGAGATACACTCCCCTGACTACCGAAACACATAAACACCGTCACATGCACACAGTGACACGCATGTTATGATACCAATATTAGGCACGCCATGTAGACTACAGGCCCTGTCTAAAATGTCACCAATCTTTTCAGTTACATCAATTAAATCTGTACATTTTGAGAAAAATAATCATAGCCAAATAATAGTGAAGGCTTAAAACAACACAAATAATTTATTTTAAGAGCACACGGCCATGTGTGGATACTCAGATAAACCCTGACAGCAGCAGCAGCAGTGACAGACAAACTGTGGACTGGTACTGACCTAATTCACGACAGAGGTCTCAACGCACAAGCAAAGTAACTTCCACTTCTCTTTCAGATTACCAACCTCTACTGAGCAGTCAAGATGGGTCTGACCAAAGTCCTTCATTTGCTACCTGTGGTCTACCAACTTGTCTATCAATTTGTCGGTCAATCATCCATCACCAATCCCTCTGTTCTACATTTTCTGTTCTACATCTTGCTGCACTTTCTCAATCTAACACGCTATCGATTCCTTGACTTCTCAATCATTGCATTTTAATCATCATATCTGGAACTCTGTCAAGCTCCATTCTTGAGACATGTCGAAGCTACAGCAGTCTTTTTGTAAGTAGGTTTTGTAAAAACAATTTCTCGTCTTTATTTGCGTTTATTTTAATTATTACTACCTCGAAACTCTATACTTGCGACGCAGATATTAGCACAACCTGTGTCACAAGTATAGTTTTCGTTTAAAATTCGAATGTAATTTGCATTTTCAGTTTTAATAAACTTTTTCAATGCATTTGTTATCCAGCTCCTTTCTATACTCCAACTCCTTCATCATAATGTCCAGTGTGTAACGACTGTGATTGCAACCATATTTTTTCTCCTCATATATATGTTGTTATTACGCCCGTTAACTCAGAATAAACATCCTTCAGTCTAAATACTCTTTGTTCAGGAAGGTTCTGCTCAGTATTCACAAGCGTAAGGGGCAATGTTGCTGCTGTTGTGTAACCCCAATCGAGTCATGTGCAGGTGAGTTTTCAGCATTGCCATGTTTTGTCAAACACCATTTATATTTTGTGGGTCCTTTCGCTGTGGACGAAGAGCCTGATAATCTAGAGGAAACCCATGGCGAGAAGAGAAAGAGAATACAAGCTCCACTCAGTCACCCTCATGCAGAGCAAAAAGAGTACATTCCAACTCCACTCCCTCACACGCTCAATCACCCTCATACAGAACGAGGTTAAATCATTTCATCTCCACCCAAAAAGGCAGCCGAGTCTCCAATTGATCCAGGATCCTTTCTGCTGCGTCACTCTGCCTCCCAATACACCATTATTAAATTATTTATGTCGTTATGTAGCGTTGACCTCAGATGTACCTCATGTAACTTAGGATCCCGTCAATCTGATTGCGTTGGATTGTTGTAGAAAACTTGCTGGGATGCAGTTCCTTCAATAAATTGCCTGCTTGAATGCGGCACTCTGAGAGTCTGGACAGACAGACCACTGGGCTTGGACAGAGTCGCTAGACTCTGCGATGCGATGATGTGAATGGTTCAGGTTGGGTATTCTCTCAGAATGAGAAACTTTATTAGGACTGGAGGAGGAATCCGATGAGCTATGAAGATCTTTTTCACAGATGTCCAGTAGGGGCGGGTCAACAAGTTACTACGAGGAATACAACAATGCTAGGAGTGCAAAAGAGAGAAAAGTTACACAATTCACTAAAAATTTACGAATTTAAATGTAGTAAATAAGTAATTAGTAAATACATGCCTGGCGATTTGTCAATATCAAATGCAAGCTAGGGAAAGGCAGCAAAACAACAAAAACAGTCCCAGACCACACCAAGACAAGACACAGTGTCTGAATTCAATGTTCTGATCTGCGTGCTAACTTTACTGCTTCCTAACTCTTATTCTCCTGCACTCTAATTGTTGCTTGCAGCTGTTAAATCCAATGTAGGGGTTTTGTGTTAGTGTCATATCGAGTTGTTCATTTAATGCATGGTCGTCAGACTCCTCCAATCCAAATGAATATCGTGATTCTGAACTGGAACCGGGAATCTAACTCAGGTGTCTGAGTTTGTAGCAGAGTGTGCAAACCATGACACTATTACCCCTCAAAAAGCATTAACACAGATAGACACAAATACAATCACAAAGACAAAGATTCCCCATGTAGCCTTTCACAGAATAACACGGAGGCTTTCGCAACTAACATCATCAATAATGGAAGTTTTTTGGGATAGATTAGATCGCGTAAATATATACAGACTGTTAGGGAAAGTGCTGTTAGTTAGAACCTATAAATGCCAGCACGGCTCAAATAATCGTCATTGGTGATGAAAGTTTGCGAGAATCGAACTCCGATCGCCAGGTTCATAGCACATTGCACTAACCGCTACACTACCACTCTAAACATACACACAGACACAAGACTATGACAAATATCCCTCGTATAGCCTTAACAGACTGCTGGGCAAATGCTGTTGGCAAGTACCTATGAAGGCCAGCACGACACACTAGAGGGTAGGTGGTCATCACCATGTTTACACACCGCACCAGATACTAATTTGAGGCAGAGTTGACCTAGGGGAGCCAAGGACCGGTTCAGATAATCCTCAATTGTGTTGGCAATAAGTTACAATGAACCTGTGGTCGTCGGGTTCATAGCACAGAGCACTAATCACTACATGACCACTCATTTGTCAACACACAACTACCACCAAGTGGCGGTGACGTCACCAGCGCGATTGTGCCAGGCCATGTGCACTTTAAAGCTACGTGAAGCAATACGTACGTACAGACACATTCTTACCTCATTCACTGATTCGTTACATCATTCAATCATTCCTTCCAACACATTCAAACAGCCTCTTGAAGCTCTCCTAATATTCCTGCAGGGCCAACCATTACCAGGGAACGTCGTTGCTAGGGACAACCTCACGTAGGCTGACCGGCACCGTCGCTAGGGACGCCGTCGCTAGGGACACCGTCGCTAAGGCTGCCCGTTGGTTCTAACGGCACCGTTGCTAGGGACGTCGTTGCTAGGTATGCCGTCGCTAAGGCTGCCCTTTGGTTCTATCGGCACCGTTGCTAGGGACGCCGTCGCTAGAGACGCCGTCGCTAAGGCTGCCCGTTAGTTCTAACGGCACCGTTGCTAGGGACGTCGTTGCTAGAGACGCCGTCGCTAGGGACGCCGTCGCTAAGGCTGCCCGTTGGTTCTATCGGCACCGTTGCTAATGACGTCGTTGCTAGGGACGCCGTCGCTAATGGCGCCATTGCTAATGGTGTGGTTTGGAGTGTGGTGAGTGGGAAGGTGAAGACGCGTGGAGTAGTCGTGATGTAGTGGTACAACTTGTTGCTGTAGTGGTGTAGAGCTGTGGTATTGTGTTGTGGTGCAGTGGTGGAGTGGTGTGGTGTGGTACTGTGTTGGAGTGTAGTGTGTGGTGTAGTGCAATGGTGTGTGGTGGAGCAGTTTCGTATTGTAGTTTTTATTGAGGGTGTAGTCTCAAACATAGACAGACAGAACGGAGACAGAGAGAAACACTCCTCTGACTACCGAAACACATAAACACCGTCACGTGCACACAGTGACACACATGTTATGATGACAATCTCAGTCACGCCATGTAGGCTACGGGCCCAGTCTAAAATGTCACCAATATTTTCAGTTACAATAATCAAATCTGTAAATTATGAGATAAAAAACAATCATAACCAAATAACAGTGTAGGCTGAAAACATCACGCATTATTTCATTTAAAAGCACACGGCCATGTGGATATGCAACAACAAAAAACATCAACATTTCCTAAATACGTGCATTGTGGTCGTCTTGCCTGAGGTACTTCTCAACCCAACTTTGAGTAAACTGGCAGCAGCAGCAGCAGTGACCGACAAACTATGGACTGGTTCTGACCTAATTCACGACAGAGGTCTCAACGCACAAGCAAAGTGACTTTGACTTCTCTTTCGGATCACCACCCTCTACTGAGCAGTCACGATGGTACTGTACAATACCACAAAGTTTTGCCCTTAATCATGACCCCTAAGCATTGGAATGCTTGTGAAGTAATGTTAAAAGGGTAAGGAGAGGGTTTTCTTTACAGAAAAAAAGTTTATTTGCTCGGTCTGCCTTGCACGTGGAGAGAGTGCGGCTTCGGTAAAACAACAAATTAACTTTATGGCGGGATCCCGGT
Source organism: Lampetra planeri (assembly GCF_965212315.1). NCBI lineage: Eukaryota > Metazoa > Chordata > Hyperoartia > Petromyzontiformes > Petromyzontidae > Lampetra > Lampetra planeri. The sequence continues at coordinate 1,220,599 of NC_136182.1, forward strand.
GTCCCGAATAAACGGAAGTGAAAATCCTAATCAATTGATTTCTCTTTGTCGACTCTGTCCCACCGCGCACATAAACGCCGCGACCCGCCTGGCGCGGATGATTCCACTGCCACATCGTCCAAGCGCATCGAGGACGAATGCGCAGAAGAGCTGAACAAGCGAATGCACTCCATACTCGGGTATGGGCAGGATCATAAGTCTTATCTAAAGCTGCTCAAACTGCCTACACGACTTATGTCCTTTATTTGTCATAACGGCATGCATAATACAGTGAAACTGCTGTCTTATCTTCAACATTATTTGTGACCTACCAATGTCTGCAGCCAGGATCAATCGATGACAATCCTATTACCTGCAGATATTTAGCAGATGAGATACGTTGCACTGTTAATTCCTCCTGTATGATAATACTTCTCTTTTCCGTGTGCATCTGTGCAGAGGTTTTCTTTTTGCGGTTTAGCAATAGTCCCTACATACCGCTCGTATCAATGCTGATAAAAGGAGCGGCGACCCTCTATTCTGTAGAGTAACATTGGTATAAACGCTTGTTACAATATGAACAGAGCATTGAAAACGCGTACTATTTTACGTACTGTTTACAAAGTGTGTTCACAAATCCACACTGAGAAACAGGATGATTGACAGATGGGTGTCAATTTTTTTCGTTAGTGTATTTAAATAGAGGTTCTGTAGTTTTCAGTTGTAAAGGCATAGTTTAACAAGAAAACACTGCCACCATCCTTCAAACCCATTATTGAAAAAGAGAAAAGTTTTTGTTTACATTATAATATAATGTTTATGCGAGAGCCGGGGGCTTATGGGACCGCGGGGTCTCGCCATAAGGTCCATATGGGTGAGCGAGTACACTGTAAAAACGATTACACTGCTCAACAAAAAAAATTCTGGCCTGGACTTTTGCAGCTGTTTTAGACTAATTTCAGGGTGCTGATTCCAAATCTGATCTCAGATTTGCGCTATCTCATCTCATTGTTATGCTATCGGCATACCCCATTTTCATTGATTTTACCCGAAATTTACTCTGTCACTTATGATTGCAAGTTGTTGCGAGTCAGTGACTGCTTTAGTGTTAAAATATGGTGCTGTATTTTTAGGATAGTGAGTTTTATAATATAATTTAATGTAGATATCCACATTTATTTAATATTTTTCTCCTGAAGGGCGTGATCTAACAATGTCTACAACATCTGTAAGAAGGAAATGCAGTAATGATCCAGATATCTTCTGCTACATCTGTGGCAGCGTCACTTTTCAGGATCAAAGGTGCAACCTTTGTCAATAAGATTTATCTTGCCTACTTTAAAGTACGACTTGGAGACCAAGACAAAAAATTGGGCTCCTCACAAAGTGTGTAAAACCTGTTGAAACTTTGCGATCATGGTCTAAAGGAAAGAATGCTAAACTGAAGTTTGGTGTGCCAATGGTTTGGAGAGAACCTACAAACTATTTGGATAACTGCTACTTCTGCCTTGTCAATGTAAAAGGTTTCAATAAGAAAAACAAACAACACTTACAATACCCAGATATTCCATCTGCCAGAAGACCAGTTGAGCACTGTGAGGAAATACCTGTGCCTGTATTTACTGAGCTATCGGAGATTGATGTTGAATCCCTCAATTTACCTGCTTCTACAGATGATGATGATGCTCAGTTCGAATATACGCCATTTGATGCAGATTGTGGTACAATTTCTCTGTTTAGTCGGCCTGAATTGAATGATCTTGTAAGAGATTTGTATTTGCCAAAGCAGTCTGCTGAATTGTTGGCTTCCAGGCTGCAAGAGAAAGGACTACTCAGACCTGGCACTAGTGTCTCCTTTTATCGTAACAGAGAAGCAGCACTGCGAAAGTACTTCCATTCAGATGGTCAACTTGTTTATTTTAATGATGTTGAAGGGCTTTTTCTAAATATGGGACTGCCCACATATGATTCAAGTGAATGGAGACTTTTTATTGACAGTAGTAAAAGGAGTTTGAAATGTGTGTTACTTCACAACAGAAATATATATGGTTCAATCCCAATTGGACACTCTGTAAAAATGAATGAAGAGTATGCCAACATCAAGATTGTTCTGGATAGATTGGAATACCATGTTCATGGATGGCTAATTTGTGTTGATTTGAAAATGGTTAATTTTCTGCAGGGTCAGCAAGGAGGTCACACCAAATACCCTTGTTTCCTGTGCTACTGGGACAGTAGGACTACATTAGAACACTGGGTTTAAAAGAACTGGTCACCAAGAATCAGTTTGACGCCTGGTGACAAGAACATCAAGAATGAGCCTGTGGTTGATAGGATAGAAATTGTATTTCCCCCACTGCACATAAAATTTTGGTTAATGAAGCAATTCGTCAAAGCTCTTGCTCACACTGTAGACTGCTTCAGCTATATATGTTCAACCTTTTCAAGTCTCAGTGCTGAGAAGAAAAAGGCAGGAATATTTGATGGCCCTCAAATAATAACACTCATCAGGGATCCACACTTTGTTACAACAATGACTGCGGCAGAGGCTAGAGCTTGGAATGCGTTCTCTGATGTGGTGCGGAATTTCCTTGGGAACAGGAAAGCGGACAACTATCGAGAGATTATGGAGGAGCTGCTCTTGAGTTTCCAAGCACTTGGATGTAGAATGAGCATCAAGGTTCACTACTTACATAGTCACATGGCCCAGTTTTCAGAGAACATGGGTCACGTGAGCGAAGAGCAAGGTGAACGCCTTCATCAAGACATTAAAGTTATGGAAGAACGTTACCAAGGCCGATGGGACTCAAACATGATGGCAGATTAATGCTGGTCCTTGATGAGAGACATTCCACAAGCTGTACATCGGAGATCGTCAAACAGAGGTCGTTAATGCAGATGTAACATCACTATTGTGAATGACCTTTTTGTACATATTTTTCTTATCTTCACAATCCAATTCTTACATGGTAATATGCATTCACTCACATTGATATGCAGTCACTCTCACAACTTTGTGCTACGGCTCATTAAATGTTTGTTTCATTATTATTGTATATTGTATCTTATCTTATTCTTGTATGGATGTCTGTTTAGCTATTCGTATATGAGCATAAATTTGCTGTGTTTATTGAAAATGCAATATTTGATATCTCAAAAACCTGATGTGAAAGACAAAAACTGCTGCCAGATTTGGAATCCGCACCCCAAAATTACCTTAAAACCGTTGGAATACCCTATGCCAGAAAGTGTGACCAGTATAATCATTGCCAGGACCTTTCCCGGCACACTGAGGAGTGAGATGCCCCTGTAGTTGTTACAGTCTGTGCGGTCCCCCTTCTTAAAGAGAGAGACCACCACACACACATATATACACATACACACAGGGTGCTTAAAAAAGTGTTAACAGTTACATGGGACTGTCGCTTTTTACTGAAAAAGAACGGATAATATAGACTGTAACATGATAACAAATGTACTGTCAATAGATTCAAGAAGTCACAGAGTCTCCACTTGTTCGCCATCATTGTCGACGCGCGCCTGGGATCTTCTCCAGGTGGTCTCCACAGCCCGGAGGCACATTTCTCGTGGCGTTGTTGCGAGTTATCAGAAGTGTTGATTTGTTTAAGCACCCTGTAGAAATGTGTATTAGCGCCGTCTGGTGGACAGCATCGGCAACTGCGGTAGATAGACCGCACACGCCGATGAGGGCGTGAGCAGCGCGGCTGTGAGTTGGCAGAGCGGAGGAACTGGGGCAAGGGTCACGGAGGACCCCATCTGGAGGCGCCTGGAACCTGCTCGTGGGTTCGACAAAGGAGGCGGGGCCAGGGCGGGGTCAGGGCGGGGTCATGACGGAGTCAGGGCGGGATCAGGGCGGGGTCCGGGTAGGGTCAGGGCGGGGTCAGGGCCGCGCTAGTGTTGTATATATTCGTTCTTGAAAATTAGAAAACTAGGTTATATGAAATTTTAAAAAGCGTGTAATTGTATGCATTTATGCTAGTTTGTGTAATTATGATAATTATAATGTATGCTAAATATTAATATGCATTTGTATTAAGCTATGGATGTGTATGTAATTATGCTAATGTATGCAGTTATGATAATTAGGCTTGGCTTCGTTGCCTAAGGTTGCATTATCAATCGGGATAATACAATGAAGGTGTAATTGTATGAAGTTATTGCAAGTCTATGCAATTGTGCTATTCAGGCTCGGTTTCGTTGTCTAGGGTTGTATTATCAATCAGGATAATACAATGATTCTCGCTCTAACTTTTACTGATTATGTTTTAGTGTGTTTATGTCAGGTCTCAAAATTCAATTCTTACCACAGGAAACAGTTCTTATAATTAACATTATTATGCATGAACTTATGAAGGCACCACTCAGACTCTTCTGTGTTAAGCAACTTTAATATCTAAAAAAACCCATCACATTCTAATATGCGAACTCTTATGCTAGGAATGTCAACTCAGTACTCCTGGAGATGTCCACCTCATTGAGCTGTACTATTAGCCCTCAGTGGTTACGTTTGTTAAAATGGGTAACAGAGCAATCGGCTAATTCCTCAGAGTATAGCGACCGTACATGGCGACAGGAAAAGTCCTTAAAAATTAATGTGACAATATGCATACGAACAGTAATAAGGCAAGCTTATGCAATTAACGAAATGTCTTGGAGCAATGGTGTGCGGCAGTGTGCCTGCTTGTTTAACAAATGCTTATCAATTGGCTAAGGGCTTCAATAAGTTCACGGGCAAGATTCTGTGATCAAAAGAAAGATCTTAACACAACTATCCATGTGAGTGTGTAGATTAGTAACATAGATGTTTATAAATTTAGTTTCATCAATGAATTCATTGGTACGGTTAGGCTATTAACAAAAATATTGACTAAAATACTTCTATACGACCGTATCCACATAACTCAATGGGCAGCAATGCTTTTCACGATCAGCTAATAGTTAACGCACCACCTTGGGATGGCCACCCTTTTTGAAACACAAAGATAATTTAGGAGTAAACGTATTAGTCCCGATATGTGCGTTATGTGTATGTGGGTGTATTGTCTCCTTGACCAACTCTTTGCGTTAGGCAGACGCTGAGGTGGGGAGTATCTTGTACCAAAATATTAAAAAACAACTTTTTTTAAACACGCTTTAATGAAATGTACCCTACTAGTAATGGCAGAACTCCACGACTCCAGGAAGTGTCCCCGAAGCTTGCCATAACGTAAGGGGCCGTGGTTATTTACAGCCAACGTCAGTTGAGCGTGAACAATTAGACTCAAGCCGAAACATAACAAAGAAAGATTGTTTACAAATATTTATTTTTTTATTTTTAATGATAGAATATAGTATTGTCATCAGTATGACATAAGTATACCAAGTTTGCAGTCGATACGACATTGGGAAGAGGGTTGAAATAGAGTTACAAGATTTGAGGATACGACAACAGACAGTGAGTTAATTAAAAGCGTGTTAAATGTTTAAAAATATATATTTAAAAAATTTAATGATAGAATATTATATTGTCATCAGTTAAACATAAGTATACCAAGTTTGCAGTCGATAGCACATTGGGAAGTGGGTTAAATTTGAGTTGCAAGATTTTTTAAGGATACGACAACAGCAGACAGAGTGAGTTAAATAAAAGCGTGTAATAATAATACAATATATGATCTGTGCTTTGATTTAGTGTGCTGATCTTAAAGGTGCATTGAAAAATGTTGATACTCCGACTGATGCTCCTACTGTTGTGGAGTGACTCATGCAGCCAGCTATGGCGACAGAGTTTGGTAGTACATGTTGTTCACGTCGTTTATTGTGAAAATTCGATCATAGTTCATATGACCACTGTTTCATTGCTTTTATGGCTTTATTTTGGTGATTTTCGAAAAGTGTTTTGGTTTGGCCATGTGTGTTTGTTATAGTACAGAATTATACTGATGGCCTTAATCTAAGTTGTCTTGTGGTTGTTGTTGTTTGACTTGCATCCCACTGGGATTTTTGCACACAGTGTTGTTGTACGGTGCTTTTTCTGCAATATTTTGCTGTCTTTTCTTGGATTTTCTGTTTGCACATAGTCACTATAAGATGTATTCTTGTTCATGTTTTTTTTGCGGTTGCACCCGATTCAAGAGCCGAATGGCTCACAGGGCTTTACCTAAAACATGAAACTTGAAAAAAAAACTTGAAACTCGTCTCCTTGCTCAACTCTTTGCGTTAAGCAGACGCCGAGGTGGGGAGTTTCTTGTACCAAAAATGCCTTGGTTCCCTGCTGGGCGATGATTCGTGTGTGTGTGTGGGCGTGTCATACACAAGGCGCTTTCTCTCTCTCTCTCTCTTGGCGGCAGCTGCAGGTCTCTCTGCTGCTGGATGATGCTCGTCTGCTGGTCGCTAGTGGCGACACTCTTTCTCAGTTGCGCCGGTCACGCTCTCTCTCTCTCCTTCTCCGTGCTCTCCTTTGGCGGTGCCCGATTGGGCTCGCAGCTCCTCACTTACTCTCAGAACTCATAAATTGTATTCGCACATTTCTTAGCTTCTCGCAACTCTTATCGCTTAGTACAATACAACGTATCGAATTCCTTGACTCTGCAAGCGACTCAAAACATCAGGATGAATGTAGAATAAAACTTTCAGCGATAACTCTGTCGGTCAGCACAGAAATCAGCGCCAAGCAACACATCGCCCATCGCCTCTGCAAGACTCGACATCCATGGTCGATTGCGGGAACCACTCCTGGAGCTTGCCGCAGCAAGACTCAGTTGCATGATCTGTGTCCCTGCTTATATGTGAAATTCTCTCCCCTCTGTGCGTCTCTTGCGAAAAAAAAACAGAATCCCTCTGTCTCGTTCTCCTCCCGTGGCCGCAGCCGCCAGGTTGCCCACCCCCTTTAAACTTTGACTGGCTGCTTTCCATCACCACGTTCATGTTTTTTGTTTGCGCCCCCCCCTCTCTGCCTTCGTGGTGTTTGCTGTCTCAAGGGAAGGCACCATCCCTTCATACGTATTTTATTTCTACCATTTATTGTGTCAAATTGTTGCAAGACAAAGGCGGTTTGGAGGCTCTGGTCTTATGGAATACATATTATCTTGGTCGTGTGTGATTGACCTATTTCGCCTTGTATCTATTTTGAATTACCCTAGGGCTAATACTTCATAATTATTGTTATGTTTAACCAAGATTTGTGATGTACCATAGATGTTACCACAGGTATTCCGAGGGTTTTCTTAGGCTTTGTTCTTTGTCCGTGTCGCCAGGGGTCCGTGCTTCTTATTCTCGAGTTATATTTTGATATCCTGAGGTTGGAGATATAACTAAGTTTTGACCTAAGCCACAGAGATACACAGAGACACCCACAGAGACCCACAGAGCCCCACAGAGACACCCACAGAGACACTCATAGAGACACCCACAGAAACACTCACAGAGACACTCACAGAGACACCCACAGAGACACCCACAGAGACCCACAGAGACCCACAGAGCCCCACAGAGACACCCACAGAGACTCACAGAGACATACAGACACCCGAAGGTTACTTCAACATCCAGGCATGCATAGGTGCTGCTGCTGCCCGTAACATCACTTGTCCCAACGGTCTGTTGATGCTACACGAGGGTTACATTTTTACTTAAAACTTTCGTGACTGCAAGAATTAATATGCTTTGATTCTTTCGGTAAAGTCACGTAGACAAAAAGATACAATAAGAAACAATATATGAGGTAGATAAGGGTAAAATAAAATAAGTAATGATAAAAGCTTCTAATGTAGACTGCTGTTTGGTTCTTAATCTGAGAGTGTACTGGCAGTTTATAATGTCTATTTATCCTTGTTGCTAAGTTTCAAACTTTTACCGTTGTAAAAAAAACGCCAGTTTTAAAGTCCATTTGCCCTGTGGCTCTCGCCGTCCGCGGAGAGCTGACTGGGGTGGTGTAAAAGTCTGTGTCAGCAAGTTTCGATGTGAGACCAGGCTGTTTCTCCAAGATTCCAGTGGGTCTGGAGGATTTATTTGGGAAACTGTCCAAAACGTCCGTGGAGGTCGTGCCTTATGGTCCTTTGCCATGTGGAGATTCCCAGATTCTCACTAACCTCCCTTTGCCCCGGGGCTTTATTACATGTTATGGCTTATCTCCAGCTGCCTTCTTGTGTGGCTTGTGAGAGGCAGTGGGGTTAAGATGTTTTGTTTCAACTTTTTTTTTTGCTACACTCCGATTTATTATTAAAAAAATATTGGCAGAATTATACTTAATATACATTTTTGGGAAAAGGCCAAGATATACAACACCATGTAGCGTAAACGGAGCCGAGAGTGGGGAGCTCGAGACTGCCGGTTCTGGGAGTGGACCTGTCTCGTCGTCGCTGTCGTCTCGTCTACGTCATCGCCAAACGTCTCCGCTGGACGTAGCCCTACGAAGGAGAGCAAGCAGGTGGCCGTCTCAGAGTCGGCGCCGTCGGTGTTAGACGGCCAGGGCTGTGTACGGGCGAGGCTGAGCTATCCTGGGGAGTGTGGTGTGGACGACGGCCGTGGAAGTCGTGGTGAATAAAGAAGGTGCATCCTAGAAATTCTGTCTCCGAATCGTTGACACTACACACACACACACTGGGCTCTTTGCAATGAATTGGCGGTGTACTTTTAGACTCTTGGTTTGTTCCAGTTTTGCCACTGCTGGTCACAAAATGAGGGCACGAGTGGAGCGTGACCATTGAGTTGGCCCTCCCTTCGTGCCTTCGACGTCAGGTTAATAGTTCTACCGCACTCTGTGTGTTTGTGTGCAACGCAGATAGAGTACGAATTTAGGCCTGAGCCAAGTAAGCTACAGCGTAGGGCCTCGACTTATGAGGCCTCGAAATACAACAAACAACATTAAAGTATAGGACAAAGCTTTAAGTTGTCTGTGTTCTGTGCGTTGAACGTCTTTGGCACCGTACATAGGCAACCGTGCTACTCTTTGGGCGTCAGTGGGTCTGTGTATCTCTGCGGGTCTCTGGGTGTCTCTTCGTAGGTCTCTGAGTGCCTCTAAGTCTCTATAGGTCTCTGTGGGTTTCTATGGGTGTCTCTTTGTGGGTCTCAACGGCTCTCTGTGGGTCTCCATGGGTCTTTGTGCATTTTTGTGTCTCTGCATCTCTGTGTATTTCTATATCTCTGTGTCTCTCTGCGTCTCTCTCTGTATCTCTACGTATCTCTGTCTCTGTGTATCTCTTTGTATCTGTGTGTATCTCTGTGCCATTGTATATTTGTGTATCTCTGTGTATCTCTGTGTGTGTGTATCTCAGTGTATATCCGTGTCTCTGTGTATGTCTGTGTCTCTGTATCTCTCTGGGTATCTCTGCAAGTCTCGCGCACATTTTAGAGCCTTCGAAATGCTCCTGCGAATTGTCCGCGTCGTCCGCGCAGTTTCAGCCACGATTGTTCGCGACAGCCGGGCCGCTCCTGGCAATCGAACGACAACACAGGAGCTCAAGCACACGAGGGCTTGCAATCTGGTGTAAAACAACAACATCGACAAAAATGAAATGGCGTAGTATCTTCGAGAACACGCGTCCTCTTTCTTTTCAAAGCGTGGACGGGTGCCTCCGTCTCTCTGAGGTGGTGGTGGGCGGGGCGGATTTCAAGGATCCCTGTCGGGGAAGACGTCACAAAGGAGGTCGCGGAGCTTCTGGTAGGTGTCGCGGGTCAGCCACAGCGCCTCCCACACGGGCTCCGAGATGCCCGCGCGCTTCTCGAGGATGCGCTCCACCAGCTGGCTGGCGGCCTCGAATCCGCCGTTGCTGGAGAAGACCGTTCGGATTTGCTGGAGGTGACAGAAGACACCGGCAGGCGGCAGCAGCAGCAAGCTCGTGGAGCAGGTCACGTGCGTTGCACTCGTGTCAGTGTGTAAATGTGTGTGTGTGTGTCTGTCTGTGTGTGTGTCTGTGTCTGTACGATCAGCGGAGTGGTTGTGTAGTAGTGGTCAGCGCTACGCTGTGCTACGAACCCAGCGACCTGAGTACGATTCCAGCTCACGGCCAACACCGCCTCGCCTAGGTCGACTCAGCCTCAAATGAGGACCTGGTGCGGTGTGTAGTAAAACATCGTCACTAGGGAGACAAAGGCGGCCGGGCGTGGTACTGGCCACCCACCCCCTCATGTGCCGTTCCGGCCTCCATAGATGCTTGCTAGACTCACTTAGTCGTGAGTAGTCTGTCACACACTAGACTCACGTTATAGTGAAGAGTCTGTCACATGCTAGACTCATGTTGTAGTGAGTAGTTTGTCATGCAATAAACTTGTGTTGTAGAGTGAAAATCCGATAGTGTGAACTTGCATTAAACTGCAACTCACTGCACATTGACAACGTTCTATGCTGCATTACAATGACAGACACGTGTATGGTAGGCCCCGGCGACGAGACACGTACTGAGATCTCTGGCTGCGTCAATATCCCTTGCGCAGAAAATTCATTGAGCAGGGGCGTCAGGTTGCCTTGCAGAGCTCCCACCAACGTGGGCAACTCCGATCTGATCTTGTCAAAGAGATGCTCTGGATTTTGGGGGCCGACGCGTCGACTCTTTGCAGCTTTGGGGGCTTCGGGAGCCGTCTCCTTGTCTTGGGATGCGAGGGGGAGAGAAGGGTTGACATGGCAAGTGTTTGTGAGATGAGGAGTTGCGAGTTTTTGCTCTCACGGCCCACTCAACGGCACTCCACACCACACCCGCTTTTGAACAACTCAGTGGCTATGAGATGTTAACTACCTCGCCAGGTATGCAGGAGGTCGTGAATTTGATCCCGGACCCTGGCGCCACAGAGGCTAGGAGATGTTAACTACCTCGCCTGGTATGCAGTTTAATGGGTTTGATCCCGGACCCTGACTCCACGGTGGCTAGGAGATGTTAACTACCTCGCCTGGTATGCAGGACGTCGTGGGTTTGATCCCAACAATGACGATGCCTGCTGATGTATATTCCTAGGCTGCGTCTCTCTCTCTCTTTCTCCTCGAGGTGGTCACTGCTTGCATTTGTCTCCCGGTCCTCTGACTTTTCCCTTCCACATTTAGAATTGACGTCACCATGCGTCCGAGTTTTTGGCTGCTGCTATTTGATGTCCACACGACGATGACGATAATGATGCTACTATCAGCCATTTCGATGGGCTGCTATCATTCGCGATAGCCAGTAAGCTTCTGACAAAGAGCTTATACGCACCTAAGATATTTTAAATAGGTTTTCCCCTCTTTTCTGTCAACAAAACAGGCGTTAAGATGGATGACGCCTTTTGTCGTTTTGAGACGAGGCTCAAAAGAAAACTGTCTCTGGTGTGGACCAATCAGTTTCAAAGACAATGCACATATATTATCAGAGTTTTTTGTTTGCATTCTGACCACAAGTATTGGTGGTTAATGCAGACATGATTCCTTGTGAAAGGTTTCAGTTTGGTGTTTTAACATCTTAACACAACTGTTTTGTTGCCAGAAAAAGGGGAAACCCCATTCTCATTTTAGTACCTGCAAAGGAGGTCCCATGATGTAGATTTTAAATCGTTTTTGTACCATGTTGACTTAAAAGCTTTTGTGACTGCAGGAATTCATATTCTTTTGGTCTTTCGGTAAAGTCACGTAGATAGATTCAAAGAAAATAACAAAAAAACGAAAACTTCGTCGTTTCGATCGCAACACAAGTGGTCGTCTTGAGGAAGACGTGACTTTTTGTACCATGTTGGCAGAACATTTCTCCCCGGTACTTTGTGAGTAAAAATAATAATAACAATGTAATTTGTTTAAGTTTATCTCACCTCGCCACAGCACCCTTCTCGTCCAGACGTTTTTCTCCTGCTGGCCCCTCTTCGTCAGGGTGAGGAAGACCTCCTTGAAGGTGCCCTCGAACGAGACGTGAATGAAGTTGTAGTCACTCGCCGGGTTCTCCATCGTCAGTTCCTGCGCGGACGAACGGGCGGCCAAAAAAGAAAAAGCAGAAGAGGACACCATCCCCCCCCTTCTCGCGCATCATTGACGGTCGAGGGTTCTTTTCGTGTACCAGGCGAGAGAGCCCAAGATATCACAATGGTGTATAACTGTTTTTTTTTATTATTAATTTGGGCTCCAGGGGAAAAATCTACGGGTCAATAACGTTTGTCAATCTCAACGCGCGTGGTTAAATCCGCAGGTCGGACGAACCGCTCGCACGGCTTATCGTGAGTTAATCATAGTTGAAAACGGTCGCTCGCTCGACGACCTGAACTCGAAATTTGCAACCGCAGATGGAAATGTGGCTCACCTGCGGCTGTATCGAATTCGTGGCGACGTCGCAGCTCAGTGCGTACCGTGTGGCCACCACCAGCGTTTCGTCCGACTTGGGAGGAATATTGTAATACTCGTAGCGTTCTTGCTGCAGCTTCCTCTTCAGGCGCTGCGAAATCAAACGGGTTCACGGTGTTGGAACGCTCCCCACCCCTGCAGGCCTGCCAACCGGTGCCGACTTGAGTAGCTCAGGGTTCAGGGGGGGTCGCCGTCCGATTTTACGACCCGTCGTTTTTAACGACCACAAAAAAATGATGCACGACGCCAAAAGGTGGACGAGCACGGGGGCAGTTGTGTAACGCCAATGCATCGGTTGCTCGGGTCGTGTGGCTATATCTGCAGGACCCTTTTTTTCCGGTATCAATAACATAGGAGGTGTAATAATAATCTTCAAAGGCCAAATAGACACCGATAATCACGACAAGGCACCAGCGAGTCTGCATTAACCACACAATCATGCTTGCGGTAAAACGCATTGATTCTTCAGGCGGAGGGGAAATAAAACCGGAACACCCTTGAGGAAAATAATCCATGCAACCACCACGGGAAGAACATGCAAAGCTCAAGTATACAGCATGCGACAGCGTTGGACTCGAAACCACCGCATACCTGCATACCAGGCGAAGTAGTCAACATCTCCTAGTTAACGTGGGTGTCAGGGTTCGGGATCGAACCCACGACCTCCTGTACACCAGGCGAGGTTGATAACATCTCAATATGGAACCCACGACCTCCTGTGTACCAGGCGAGGTAGTTAATATCTCAACTTCGAACCCACGACGTCCTGCGTACCAGGCGAGGTTGGTAACATCTCCTGGCCGCCACATTACAGAGAAACGCGTTGTAAGTGTGACAGCCACACCTCAAGCTAAGGACTCGCAGTCACGTGGTCCACCAACACACGCCCATCTTGTTCTATGGTCCACCAAATCATTGCAACAGCAAAAACTGCAGTGAATTCTCGATTATCCCCGTGCATTTTATGCAATTACTGGAATAACCGCGCACCTGAAATTTTGACATGAACTATTAAATCATGGATATTGCCTTTTGCCTAAATAATAATAAAACAAACCTGTTTTATAACATTGTTATTCTTGTAAATGTTTATTGCATGTGTTTCTCCAGCTAATCTGGAATCCACGTGATCGCCTCAACAGTATAGTTGCAATATCATTACAATGGGGTGGAATTTCATTTATGCTTGATTGGCTGTGGCTTTGCTGTCCACTCAGTGGGGCAGAATTTGATTGATGTCTGATTGGCTGTGGCTTTGCTGTCCACCCAGTGGGGCAGAGTTTGATCGATGTCTGATTGGCTGTGGCTTTGCTATCCACTTAATGGACCGAGTCATTTCCTGGACGGGAGCCAGGAAAGTGTTATCACTGAGTAACCGTGCAACATCGATCTCATATTAAATCTAAACAATACAAATTGTCCGCTGTGCTTCATTTTGAGTGATTTGTCCGATCATTTATTTTGTGAGTTTACATTTACCAAACTGTGCGACGGCAGGAGAAGCTTCGACGTAATTTATGCCTTTACTTTCGGCTTTCCTTGAGAGATCCGCGGAATAACGGTGACACTTTTGGATTACCCGCGACTCTTCAATTATCCGTCTGCTGCCCCCTTCCACGTTATCAAGCGCGGACAAACAGAGACAGTCTCCCGTGATCGACGCTGCCGAAGGGCAAAACCCGACTCACTTCGATGTTGGCGTCAGCGTAGGGGACCACGTGCAGCTGCAGCTTCGTGAGCGAGCCGGGAACCTTGAAGACGAGCACGGCCGCGTGCACGTGGTACACGAGCCCGGGGAACCACCGGAGCACCGCCGTGAAGATCGACAGCGACGACGTGAGGACCCTCACGTGCGTCTGCGAAACGCACCGCGGGTCTCTCACATCGATGTTGCCGTCCCTCGCGTGGAGGACTTTTATAGTGGATGTGTGTTTCCAGCCTGGGGATGGGAGAGGGGTCGCAGTGGGCTCATGCTACTCAGTGACTCCTCAGAATTGCACCATAGACTCAGCACTGTCCATTAAATGTTTGAGACCGTGAGCATAACAATGTGGATTAGGGCGAGAGGAGTCCGCAATATATAATAGTTTCTAGGTGTGACGTGTGAAACTGAGATGTTAACTACCTCGCCTGGTATACAGGAGGATCATGGGTTCGATCCCATACCCTGATGCCGACAGTGTCTAGATGTTAACTCCCTCGCCTGGTATACAGGAGGTTGTGGGGTCGATCCTGGACCCTGACGCCACGGTGGAAAGGAGATGTTAACTACCTCGCCTGGTATACAGGTGGTGGGTTTGATCCCGGCCTTGTATATTTGGAGTCTGCGTGTCTCTCTCTCTTTCTCTCCTCATGATGGTCGCGTAGATTTTTCTCCGGGTCCTCCGGTTTTTCCCTCCACATTTATAATTGACATCATGTATTGAGCGTATTTGGCTGCTCCTATAAATGTCCACGTGCTAAGCCACTTTGTTGAACTATAATTTGTGATAGCCAGGTCGCTTATGAACAATTAGCTATACAACTCAGTGGGCTTTACCACCTGGTAAAAATAAAACGTAGTTCAGTTTTTAGTTTCATCCACAATGACGTTTTTTTTTCGTTAATATAAATGTGTTGCTAACCCTCCACCACCTCCCAACATAGCCAGCGAGCAAGCGGTTTGCATCCCGTAACACAAAACGTGCCAAATTTAGTAACTAATTATTACTTTGGCACTAGCTGCTTGTGTGTGCTGAACAGTGTAGCCACAACAACATTTACGCAATTCGAGTACGCAAAATGTTTATAGGTTTTAGATTGCTGCAGTACCCAGAGCCGTCCATAGGGGGAACAGGGGGAGAGGGGCCAAATTCCACCATGACCCCTCCCCCTCCCCGTGACGTCTTCAAACTTAACTCTGAGCAATACGGTGACGTCGTCGATTATTTACTTTGTTCCCGATGATGGTTAACCTATTTCAACTAAACTATGAAACTAAACTTAACCATTTAAAGGCCCCACTACTCTGTAGCGCTTTTTCAGAAGCGATCCGTCCATCACAAATGATAGCAAAAAGATCTCCAAAATTATGAGCAAACACAAGATCCAGGTTCGATTTAACACAGTACATAAAATGCATGATCTGATCCTCCCGATGACGATCGCTTGTGTTGTGATCGAAACGTCGTCGTTTTTGGAACATTTTTTTGGTTATTTTCTTTGAACCTATCTACGTGACTTTCCTGAAAGAGCCAAAGAATATGAATCCCTGCAGCCACGAAAGCTTTAAGTCAAGATTTAAATGGTAACAGCTCAACAAAGTGCACTTTGTCGTCGTGTGGGCATTCATCGCAGCAGCCAAACACTGTAAACGTGTCACACTGATTCTAAATGTGAAGGGGGAAAAAACAGAGGAGGACATGGAGACAAATCCACACAGTGAGCACCATGGGAAAAGAGAGAGACGCAGATTCCCAATGTACAGCAGTCTTCAAGGTCGGGATCGAACCCACGCCCTCCTGTATACCAGGTGAGGTAGTTAACATCTCCTAGCCACCGTGGTGCCCAATTAATTTCGCCGCTTCTCATTTGCCAAGGGTCCCAGTGGCACTGTGACTCAAATGACTCGTGACTAAAATGAGATGCAACTCATGTAACATGCGACTCAAACGACTTGCGACTCAAACGACTTGCGACTCAAATGACAACGGCGACTGAAAACGACTCATGACCAAATTGGCGGTCAGCGAATGGATCGCGTGTGTGCGCTGCATTCGTTGTAACAAAGCTTACGCTTCAGGTCGAGGTAGTGCGGGATCATTAGGGCGCGAAGGCCGCCATCGCAGCCGTCCCAGTTGATGTCAAACGTGGAGCTGATGGGGACGAACAGCTCTTGGAACAGCTCAGCAGGCCACTCCCTCCAGCCGTAGCGAAGCCGTCCGGCTGCGCCCACCTCGAAGATGAGATCGGTGGCTTTGCAGTGGAAGGTGCCGCCTGAAGAAGCGCTGAACCTGCGAGAAAAAATTAGTGTAGTAGTGTCGTATGTAATGTAGTGTATTGTAGTGCATAGTGTCGTATTTAGTGTAGTGTACGGTAGTGTATAGTGTCGTGTATAGTGTAGTGTAGTGTGTAGAAGTGCATAGTGTCATATATAGTGTAGTGTATAGTGAAGTGTATAGTGTATAGTAGTGTAGTGTATAGTGTACATTAATATTGCGTATAGCGTAGTGTACTGTATTGTACAGCAGTGCAGAGTGCCGTGTATAGTGTAGTGTATAGTAGTGTATAGTGTAGTGTATAGTAGTGTATGGTGTAGTGTATAGTGTAGTGTTTAGTGTGTAGAGTAGTGTAGTGTATCATAGTGTTGTGTATAGTCAAGTGTATAGTGTCGGCTATAGTGTAGTGTATATTGTAATGTTTAGTGTACAGTGTAGTGTTTAGTGTATCGTGTAGTGTATCGTGTAGTGTATAGTGTAATGTTTAGTGTGCAGTGTAGTGTTTAGTGTATAGTGTAGTGTTTAGTGTAGCTGTCCACTTATTGGGTTGACGTCTGATTGGCTGTGTCTCTGCAATCTACTTAGTGGGCGGAGTTTGATTGATCCATAATAGAGCTTTTTGGGTTAGATCACGTAAATATGTAAATGTGTCGTTTAAACCCGCAACGATCCGACACAGCCAACTAGTAAGGGTTGTCACGTAAATAGAACGTGGCCAACTCGTTACTAGTACAGCACTAGTGTATAGTGTAGTGTATAGTGTGTAGTGTATAGTGTGCAGTGTATAGTGTCGTGTGTATAGTGTAATGTATAGTAGTGTAGTGTATAGTAGTATATAGTGTAGTGTATTGTGTAGTGTGTATATTTTAGTGTGTAATGTAGTGTGTAGTGTCTAGTAGTGTAGTGTATAATGTAGCCTTACCAACGGTAATCCCTATTGAAGTATCCTGCCCTTTGTAGGCATGCATTTAGTGACGAATTTGCATGTTCTGTTTATGTAACAACCCTTACTAGTTGTCTGTGTCTGGTGGTGACGGGTTTTAACGACACATTTATATATTTACCCAATCTAACCCCAAAAAACCTCTATTATGGATGGTATTGGTCGCGCAAAACTGACACGTGTTACGTTTGATTGATGTCTGATTAGCTATGGATCTACCATCCACTTAGTGGGCGGAGTTTTATTGCTGTCTGATTGGCCGTGGCTCTGCTGTCCACCTACTTGGCAGAGTTTGATATCTGATTGGCTATTGGCTCTGCTGTCCACTTAGTGGGCTGAGTTTGATGTCTGATTGGCTGAGGCTCTGTTATCCACTTAGTGGGCAATGTGTTCTGCTGGGCGGGAGCCAGGAGAGTGTCACCACTTAGCACGTGCATCATCGATCACAAGTTGGGTTTTGCCTATACGAGTGAATATAAAATGTATATATACACTACTATATACTACTATACCCTACAACATTACTACATACTATTTTTTTCCATAGAGTACAATATACTACTGTATTACTATATACTACTGTATTACTATATTGCTAGATTACCGTTGGTAGGGCTATTTTAATACACACAATAGACAGGAAGGACAAGTTCCACGGCAGATCTTTTGCCTACTTCAGCAGTTTTTTCTTGCTGTGGAAGGGCGAGAGGGGGGAGGGGAGAGAGGGGGAGAGGGGCGAGAGGGGGCGTGGCCATGGTGGGAGTGGCCAGGTGCTCCACATCGACGGCAGCCACACTCTTTCGTTCTTTTGGTAAAGTCACGTTCACGTGGTAGAAAAATAATAGATCACGACGTTTCGATCGCAACACAAGCAATCGTCATCAGGTGGCACAAGCACAGCAAGAAAAAACTGCTGAGGTTGTCCCACCTGTATCGAACCAGAGAGTGTGGATTCCTGCAGTCACTAAAGCTTCAAATCAAGATTGTATTACTATACACTAGTGACTAGTATGTACTACTATATTACCGAATACTAATATATACTATGCTATTATATACTACTGTAATATGAGTATGCACCCGGGGGTAACTGGGCGATGGTGATAGGCTCTGGCGGCCTCAGCCCTCAGCCAATGGGACGTCGAACCAAGGGCGTAGCCCTGGGGCTGTATAGCAACATCGAGAAGGTTCCAGGGGTGAGGCTTATGATTGGCTGCGTGGCATCACGTGATTCAGGTGATAAAAGGGGTGGAGAGAGACAGTTTGGGATCAGTGTGAAGAGCTTGAAGGAGAGACTACGTCTTGTGCCTCCGGCACGCCAGCGGCCACGTGGCAGGCCGGAGGCTGTCTCCCGACGCCGTTAGCCGGCGGTGTGAGGGAGCGAGGGAAGTGAGGGAAGTGAGCGAACGCCACGCTCGGAAGGGAGTAACGGGAGTAACGGGAAAATAAACCCAGTGTGAGAGAGAGCTGTGAACGGGGAAAAGAACTAATACAGACAAGACAAGAGAATACGATATCGTCCGGAGTGGGTTTATTACACTACTATACTACTATACACTACTATGTACTACTATATTACTGTAAATTACTATATTACCATATATTAAAATTGCCCGATGATGCTGGATGTAATTACCAGTGAAACGTCGTACTAAATTTGTTTAATGTTGTGGATTCACTCTTCAAGACACCGGTGGGCTAAAGTAGTGAACTATTTGTCTTTTGTCAACGTGACACTTTTTTTTTTACTGATTGGCCGTGTCGGGTGGTGGAGGGTTACGACACATTTATAAATAACGCGATCTAACCCAAAAACGTTTATTATGACTGATATATACAATACTACTATATACTACAGTAAACTACTATACGACTGTAATAAACCCCGTTCAGACGACATCGTGACTTGAGAATTATTCATTCGGTTTCATTCACAGATTCCACCACATTCGTTCCTTCAGTTTCCTTGCTCCTTCACGCTGTTGGCTGACAGCGCGAGAGAGAGAGAGAGACTGCCGCGACCCGCCACGTGGCAGGCTCCGGACCACGGCACCAGCGTGGCTTTCCCCTTCGTTCCTCCGCACACTGACCACATGCTATCTTTCTCCGCCCTTTTAATCCCTGGCCCACGTGATGCCACGCAGCCAATCCTCAGCCACACCCCTGGAACTTTCTCGAAGATACTGTAAGGCTCCAGGGCCGCGCCCCTGGCTCGACTCCCCATTGGTTGCGACTGAGGCCAGCAGAGCCCATCATTATCATCCAGGTGTAACCTCACATTAAATTACCACCCCCCCCCCCCCCTGGTGTAAAAAGTCTGACGTCTCGGCTGAGAGAAGGGTGATGCATCAAACCCTGCAACTAAACATTTAGGGCGCCAATGACGCGCAACGAAGTAAGGTTGTTAGGGCGCTGAACAATGCGCGGTCGAAGGTAAAAACATTAGGGCACGGAACAATGTGCAATGTAGGAGCAACGCAACATTAGGGCGCATAACAGAAGGTATAACCGGCGCAACATGACAACAACGCTAACGAAATGGTGCGCGACTCCGGTCCCTCTCCTCCCATGGAGTGTGCTCGTCCTGCCGACTGCTCAGCAGGAGGGGGCAGCGGAGAAGGAGCAGGCTCAGCGTTCTCCGTTGACGGAACGGGTCTCGTCGGAGGCTGCTCATCGGGGGACTTGACGCCCTTCAAGGCCTGTGCGTCTGCGGGGGGTAGAACAAGTCCCCGCTGGGGATCAATCAGCGAGGCAAGTGGCACATCAGGCACATCAGATTCCGGCAGGTCAGCAAGTGGGGATGAAAGGCCAGTGCGTGGTTCGAAATAAGGTTTCAAAATCGACGAGTGCACATACCAACGACGCAGCCCATACTGGATGCGAATACTTTGGTGATTGCGGATTTCTATTAGTTTAACGGGCCCTTTCCAAGGCCTGTGCAGTTTAGGGGATGTACCCACAGGCACCTGAGGGCAATGGAGCCACGCCGCGTCGCCCACCGCCCAAGGCATGTCACGTCGCGACCGACGCGCATATCTCTCGTTCCGGGCCTGTGTGCGGGCTGTTGCACGCCTGGCAGTTTCTCACGCCTCCGTAACACGCCGAAGCGAATCACGGACGTGGTCAGGCAAGGAAGGGGAGGGTTCCTTTACGGCTGTACCCAGTTGCACATCAATCGGAGGCACGTTCTCCCACCCATACAAAATAAAAAAAATGGCGAATACCCAGTGGACGCGTGCGGGACTATGCGGTAAGCAGACAAAACGCCAGGTATGTGCAAGTCCCAGTCGGTCTGCTTTTCACTCACCGTGTGACAAAGCATGGCCGAAAGGGTACAGTTAAATCGTTCCACCATTCCATCTGTCTGCGGGTGGTAAGGGGAAGTACAGATTCTCTTCATACCCAAAGCAGCGCATACATCCCGGAGTAATTAAGTTACGTCCTTGATCCGTAAGTAACTTCTCTGGAGCCCCCTTGTCCATCACGTATCCATTCAATAAAGCGTCGGTGATGGACAAAGCCGATTGGTCGGGTAGGGGCCAGGCCATAGGCCAATGAGTAAAATATTCCACCCCGACCAAGAGGTACTTATTACCCCTCGCCGATGGGGGAAACGGGTCGAGGATATCCAGAGCAACCAGCTCATTAATACGAGATACCTCAATCAATTTCAACGGCGGAACGTAATTTTGACGTGGCGGTTTCTGCTTCGCACAATCTTGGCATGCCCGGATAGTCCTGATGATATCCGCCATCATACCCGGCCAAAAGAAATCCCGCTGCATCGTGAGCAAGGTCTTCTGCACGCCGAGATGCATCAACTTGTCGGCGTGCAGCGCGCAAATAAGATCATGACGAAGGGATGTTGGCACAACAAGGCGTGAACGGTCCGACAAGCTGTCTGTGCACATGAGCAACCCTTCCCGGTCGGTAAATAGCTGCGATTTCCCGCCCGACAAGTGAGATCCCGGCCTTCCGACCTGATTTCGCAGTGGAGCCAACGAGGCATCAGCCGTTTGCTCACGCAGCCACACCGAGTGCGGCAAGTGCAGCGTGCCATCGGCCCCAACAGGCGTACGCCACCCGTCATCTTTCGGCATCGCGCCCAAAACAGGGCAGGGCAGGGGGGGGTGGGGGGGGGGGTGGCGCTGCGCAGCGATGTGTACCTGTCAAACAGGCACAAGGAGGGTTCAAGGGCAATCTGGAAAGAGCATCTGCATTGCCATGGCGGGTACCCTTACGGTATGTTATGTCAAAAGAAAATTCCTGCAACAATTCCAACCATCGAGCCAATTGTCCAGACGGTTGTTCCAATTTCAGTGAGTATTGCAGGGCCGCATGGTCAGTGCGCACGAGGAATTTCCTACCATACAGGTACGGCCGGTACTGGCGAACAAAATGGACGATCGCCAGTAACTCCCGACGAGTGACACAATAGCGAGTTTTGGCGGGAGACAAAACCCTGCTGCCATATGCTACCACTCGTTCAACACCGTCCTTCCATTGAGACAAAACAGCACCGATGCCGATGTCGCTAGCATCCGTGTCCAGGATGAACGGTTGCGAAAAATCCGGATAATCGAGCGTCGGCGCGGTGGCCAATCGATCTCAGAGAGAGTTGAAAGCCAGTTCCTCTTCCGGACCCCATTTGAATCTCTGATTCTTTCCCGTCAGGACATGCAGAGGCTTTGCCAATGTCGCAAAATTCTTAACGAACCGGCGATAATAGGATACAAAGCCTATGAACCGTTGCACGTCACCTACGGAAGTGGGCGTCGGCCACTCACGGACACATGAAGTCTTGTGAGGGTCAGTGGATACACCGCTAGAGCTGACAATGTGTCCGAGGTAACGGACGGAATGCTGCAACAAATGACACTTTTTTGGTTTAAACTTGAGATCGGCAAACCACATTCTTTGAAAAACATCCTCCAGCCGTTGAAGGTGTTCTTCGAAAGTGCGACTGAAAACAATAATGTCGTCCAAATATATGAGGCACGTCTCCCACTGTAGTCATGCCAGTACCAACTCCATCAGGCGCTGGAACGTCGCAGGCGCGGCATTCAAGCCCATGGGAAGGTAGTTAAATTTAAACAAGCCTTGCGGCGTGTGAAACGCCGTTTTCGGCTTTTATGCATCATCGAGGAGAAGTTGCCAAAAACCCGACGAGAGGTCGAAGGTAGAGAAAAAATTAGCCCCCGACAAGGCGTCTAATGAATCGTCCATCCGTGGCAGGGGGTACGCATCCGCCACGGATATTTTATTCAACCGGCGAAAGTCAACACAGAACCTCAATCCGCCGTCCTTCTTTTTAACCAACACCACCGGTGCGCCCCAAGGATTTTTGGACAGCGAAATAATGTCGGCCGCCAACATGTCGTCCACCGTGCCATGCACGTGCTCCCTTTCCGCAGGACTCATGCAGTGTGGATTCATACATATCGGTCCTGCCGCACCGGTGTCAATATGGTTTGACAAGAGCGAGGTACGACTCAAATCAAAGTCATCTTTACTGAAGATGTCAGCGTATTTCGACAGCAGTGAACGCAATGCGTTTCGCTGCGTGGAGGGCAAAGACGTATTCTCACGGCCCGAGACACGCCAGCAGCCATTACCCTCGGCTGGTCCCCATCAAGGCTAGTGAAGTCGATAGTGGCATGGACCAATACCGCACCCGCCGGAACGACGACTCGTTCCAGGCCCCCATTCAACACTTGTAAGAACGGGGCTTGTCCAGCCGAACGATAGTTTGAGCCGCGACAAGAGAGAAAGCCTTAGCCACGGAGTTTGACGGGGACAGCAACACACCCGCCGCCCTATCCGCGACCTCCAACCGTTTTCGGTAACGCAATGGGATGAGCATCTGTGTACCCGGGGGTATCTCCACAGTGACATCGGCAAGTGCGTGAACGGCGTTACCCGGAGGTGGACGGCCCCACAAGAATGGCAAGAAAGACATCCTACAGCCCCCTGGCATTTCTAAACAGCCCTGATCAACAAGGATTTTAACAGGCATCCGACGAAGGAAATCGGTGCCCAACAGACATGGAACTGCCAACGAGCGGGAGATAAGAACTGATCCCGACGCGGCAACATTCCCTATGGCAATGTGGACATCTACCCGTCCTATGATACCCATACCACCCCCATTAGTGGCAATGCATGTGTCAATAGCCGGCTGGACCCGCGACGCAGGGATGGATAACAGGTGAAAAATTACATCTGAAATGATGGTTGCCGACGCACCAGTATCTACCAAAACACGCACATCTACCCCTTGAATAGCGCCCGGCACCGTAGAAGACCCCGACGTGGCTGCAACCACCCTCCGAGCCAATTTCTTCCACTGAGTAATAGTGTGCGGTACCGAATCAGCATGCCGACAATTAACATTCGATAAGCCTACGGGGGTGCAAGTGGATGCCTGAGATGTTGGGACCTGCCGGGTGCCCGATGCGTGTTGACTTGCCCGAGAAGGATGTCAATCCGCGTCCGGTGGAGAAGATAGAGGAAGGGCCGACGGAAGCTGCGGAGGTCGGAACCGGTGCCGACAATCACGGGCGAAGTGGCCCAGTCGGCCACACTTGAAGCATGTGGCGGTCGCCCGACGGTTGGTCGCCTCGGCCCCCGCTCGCGACCTTCCGGCCCCGTTGCGCTGCATGTCCTGCCGGCGTTGCGGGGACCAGCGAGGAGCAGCAGCCACCAAGTCATCATCGCTGGACTCGTCCAGAATATGCACGACGCGACGCCCATCCCAGCGGTTCACCATCCTTTTTGGGGTCCCCCGTCCACGCCGCTATTTGGTCCCAACGTCGCAAATTGAATTTGGCGTCCAAACATCGCGCCGCCCAACGAGACTTTAACGGCTCATGGCCGCACACCGGCAGCGAGATGCCCAACTCTTGTGACAACTCGATCATTCTTGTAAGAATGGGAGGGTCCAGAAGGTCGGCGGAGGACTCGGGGTAGGCGGCCATAGCAAGCGCTAATAGCACACCACGGTATGCCAGAGGCGTTTCTTCAGGCCCCCGTCGTCGCTGCATGAATTTTTGCTGTGGGCAGCCGATGGCGGCTCATAAAACTCCGCCATTTCAGCGAAGGCACCCTTCAGCGTCGTCTTTCTACTCGCCGGGATGGAGCGGAACACGGCCAGGGACACATCATCCAGCAGCGTAGGTAGAGCCTCCAGTGCCTCGGACTCCGTCCACCGCACCGATCGAAAGGCAGATTCAAATCGCCACGTAAAAGCGTTCCAGTCGCCCCCGGCAACAAATTCTTTAATATTAGGGAGGCGATGGCTGCGGCCGCCGTCGTTGTCCTTGGCCGCAGGCAGCATTGCAGCGACTGCGCCCAAAATGGCGGCCTCCTACCCCGCAGCAGGTGTAATGGCGGCCGCCTTGGAGACCAAGGTCGTTCGCACTCAGACGCGTCTCACGAGGCTGACCCAGGGCGGCAGACGACGCGACCACCGTGACGAGATTCAGCATCACGGCACGGAGAGACTCAATTTGTTCTGCCACTCATCGCCACCCTTCGTCCGAAGCTGGAGTCGCCTCTGCGCCGGCATGTCGTTTTGGCGCGGCCTCGGGGAGAGCAGCAGTCGGCGGCAGCGGTCCTGTCGCACCCAGAAGCTCGTCCTTGTCGGCATCGTCGTCGTCGTCCGACTGCGGGTCCAGTGGGTTCCTCTTTTTGAGGTGCTTAGACATCGTGGATGATGGTCCAAGTGGTCTCAAAATCTACTTCTGACTCCAATGTAATAAACCCCGTTCAGACGACGTCGTGACTTGAGAATTCTTTATTCGGTTTCATTCACGGCTTCCACCACATTCGTTCCTTCAGTTTCCTTGCTCCCTCACGCTGTTGGCTAACAGCGTGAGAGAGAGACTGCCGCGGCCCGCCACGTGGCAAGCTCCGGACCACGGCACCAGCGTGGCTTCCCCCTACGTTCCTCCGCACACTGACCACGTGCTGTTTTTCTCCGCCCCTTTTAATCCCTGGCCCACGTGATGCCACACAGCCAATCCTCAGCCACACCCCTGGAACTTTCCCGAAGATACTGTCCAGCTCCAGGGCCGCACCCCTGGCTCGACTCCCCATTGGTTGCGGGCTGAAGCCAGCAGAGCCCATCATTATCATCCAGGTGTAACCTCACATTACACTACCATATACTACTGTATTACTATACACTCCATTATTACTATATACTACGTTATACTACTAAATCACTATATACCACTAAAGAAACATATACTACTATATTAATACTATATTACTATACACCATTAAATGACTCTACACCACTATATTACTATACACTACTATATAGTACCATATTACTATATCCTACTATATTATTAGACTGCAGTATATATCTCAGTGTATATATTTTTTATATAAATGGACACGCATGGCTAATGAAGTACAGCACTATACAGTAAATTATTCACTAATCATCGATAGCATCCGGGTCAGATAGAACACCCTAGATTATAACTTTCAATATATCAGAAAACTTTAGATTATTATCACTATATTATAACGTATTATTTGGGTCTTTCGGTAAAGTCATGGAGCTAGGTTAAAATTAATTAAAATAAAATAAATAGACTGTCTTCTGAAGGCAGCATTCCCCCTCTTTTTTCCTCCTGATGACGATCGCTTGTGTTGAGATCAAAAGTCGTAGTTTTTTGTTTATTTTATTGTTTTTAATTTGAACCCTATCTACGTGACTTTACCGAAAGGGCCAAACAATACGAATTCCTGCGCATATAGTCATGAAAGCTTTAAGTCAAGGTATTAGAACGCTATAGATATTTTCTTTGGGACTCGTTTCTAGCGCTGGCGATAGAGTAACACCATCAAATCCACGTCGACGTGATGGCTGGGGTGGTGTGTTTAAACTCTCTGCACCTGCGCCCCCCGTAAGTGGAGTGAAAGTACGAGTCACAAGTTGCCAGCGTGAATCGGGGGCTGGCGGTTTGCGTACCCAGCGGGATCCGAGTACTCTGAGACCTTACTGCATCACAAGTAAATCATTGTGACCGGACCGACCACGCCCACCCACCCACCCATCCACCCACATCCCGGCACGACGTTGTATAAGGGTTTTTTAGTATGCTCACGAGTAGGCGTTGCCGGAGAAATGTGGCATGACTGCGGTGACGGCGCAGCCCGGCACCGCCGTGACGACGCCGTCATGCGCAGTCGCGCTCGGTTCTTCTCTTGGAGAGGTCTTCGGAAGGCAACGGTGAGGGGGCGGGGAGGGGGAGCGCACGGTGACAGCAAGGGAATTCGTCCATTAGTTCGTGTCTCAATCCGCTAGTCCTGGTGAGGGTCGCAGCAGCAGCAGCAGCAGCAGCAGCAGCAGCAGCAGCAGCAGCAGCAGCAGCAGCAGCAGCAGCAGCAGCAGCAGCAGCAGCAGCAGCAGCAGCAGCAGCAGCAGCAGCAGCAGCAGCAGCAGCAGCAGCAGCAGCAGCAGCAGCAGCAGCAGCAGCAGCAGCAGCAGCAGCAGCAGCAGCAGCAGCAGCAGCAGCAGCAGCAGCAGCAGCAGCAGCAGCAGCAGCAGCAGCAGCAGCAGCAGCAGCAGCAGCAGCAGCAGCAGCAGCAGCAGCAGCAGCAGCAGCAGCAGCAGCAGCAGCAGCAGCAGCAGCAGCAGCAGCAGCAGCAGCAGCAGCAGCAGCAGCAGCAGCAGCAGCAGCAGCAGCAGCAGCAGCAGCAGCAGCAGCAGCAGCAGCAGCAGCAGCAGCAGCAGCAGCAGCAGCAGCAGCAGCAGCAGCAGCAGCAGCAGCAGCAGCAGCAGCAGCAGCAGCAGCAGCAGCAGCAGCAGCAGCAGCAGCAGCAGCAGCAGCAGCAGCAGCAGCAGCAGCAGCAGCAGCAGCAGCAGCAGCAGCAGCAGCAGCAGCAGCAGCAGCAGCAGCAGCAGCAGCAGCAGCAGCAGCAGCAGCAGCAGCAGCAGCAGCAGCAGCAGCAGCAGCAGCAGCAGCAGCAGCAGCAGCAGCAGCAGCAGCAGCAGCAGCAGCAGCAGCAGCAGCAGCAGCAGCAGCAGCAGCAGCAGCAGCAGCAGCAGCAGCAGCAGCAGCAGCAGCAGCAGCAGCAGCAGCAGCAGCAGCAGCAGCAGCAGCAG
Source organism: Lampetra planeri (assembly GCF_965212315.1). Taxonomy (NCBI): domain Eukaryota; kingdom Metazoa; phylum Chordata; class Hyperoartia; order Petromyzontiformes; family Petromyzontidae; genus Lampetra; species Lampetra planeri. The sequence goes on from NC_136182.1 coordinate 1,247,913, forward strand.
CAGCAGCAGCAGCAGCAGCAGCAGCAGCAGCAGCAGCAGCAGCAGCAGCAGCAGCAGCAGCAGCAGCAGCAGCAGCAGCAGCAGCAGCAGCAGCAGCAGCAGCAGCAGCAGCAGCAGCAGCAGCAGCAGCAGCAGCAGCAGCAGCAGCAGCAGCAGCAGCAGCAGCAGCAGCAGCAGCAGCAGCAGCAGCAGCAGCAGCAGCAGCAGCAGCAGCAGCAGCAGCAGCAGCAGCAGCAGCAGCAGCAGCAGCAGCAGCAGCAGCAGCAGCAGCAGCAGCAGCAGCAGCAGCAGCAGCAGCAGCAGCAGCAGCAGCAGCAGCAGCAGCAGCAGCAGCAGCAGCAGCAGCAGCAGCAGCAGCAGCAGCAGCAGCAGCAGCAGCAGCAGCAGCAGCAGCAGCAGCAGCAGCAGCAGCAGCAGCAGCAGCAGCAGCAGCAGCAGCAGCAGCAGCAGCAGCAGCAGCAGCAGCAGCAGCAGCAGCAGCAGCAGCAGCAGCAGCAGCAGCAGCAGCAGCAGCAGCAGCAGCAGCAGCAGCAGCAGCAGCAGCAGCAGCAGCAGCAGCAGCAGCAGCAGCAGCAGCAGCAGCAGCAGCAGCAGCAGCAGCAGCAGCAGCAGCAGCAGCAGCAGCAGCAGCAGCAGCAGCAGCAGCAGCAGCAGCAGCAGCAGCAGCAGCAGCAGCAGCAGCAGCAGCAGCAGCAGCAGCAGCAGCAGCAGCAGCAGCAGCAGCAGCAGCAGCAGCAGCAGCAGCAGCAGCAGCAGCAGCAGCAGCAGCAGCAGCAGCAGCAGCAGCAGCAGCAGCAGCAGCAGCAGCAGCAGCAGCAGCAGCAGCAGCAGCAGCAGCAGCAGCAGCAGCAGCAGCAGCAGCAGCAGCAGCAGCAGCAGCAGCAGCAGCAGCAGCAGCAGCAGCAGCAGCAGCAGCAGCAGCAGCAGCAGCAGCAGCAGCAGCAGCAGCAGCAGCAGCAGCAGCAGCAGCAGCAGCAGCAGCAGCAGCAGCAGCAGCAGCAGCAGCAGCAGCAGCAGCAGCAGCAGCAGCAGCAGCAGCAGCAGCAGCAGCAGCAGCAGCAGCAGCAGCAGCAGCAGCAGCAGCAAGCAGCAGCAGCAGCAGCAGCAGCAGCAGCAGCAGCAGCAGCAGCAGCAGCAGCAGCAGCAGCAGCAGCAGCAGCAGCAGCAGCAGCAGCAGCAGCAGCAGCAGCAGCAGCAAGCAGCAGCAGCAGCAGCAGCAGCAGCAGCAGCAGCAGCAGCAGCAGCAGCACAGCAGCAGCAGCAGCAGCAGCAGCAGCAGCAGCAGCAGCAGCAGCAGCAGCAGCAGCAGCAGCAGCAGCAGCAGCAGCAGCAGCAGCAGCAGCAGCAGCAGCAGCAGCAGCAGCAGCAGCAGCAGCAGCAGCAGCAGCAGCAGCAGCAGCAGCAGCAGCAGCAGCAGCAGCAGCAGCAGCAGCAGCAGCAGCAGCAGCAGCAGCAGCAGCAGCAGCAGCAGCAGCAGCAGCAGCAGCAGCAGCAGCAGCAGCAGCAGCAGCAGCAGCAGCAGCAGCAGCAGCAGCAGCAGCAGCAGCAGCAGCAGCAGCAGCAGCAGCAGCAGCAGCAGCAGCAGCAGCAGCAGCAGCAGCAGCAGCAGCAGCAGCAGCAGCAGCAGCAGCAGCAGCAGCCAGCAGCAGCAGCAGCAGCAGCAGCAGCAGCAGCAGCAGCAGCAGCAGCAGCAGCAGCAGCAGCAGCAGCAGCAGCAGCAGCAGCAGCAGCAGCAGCAGCAGCAGCAGCAGCAGCAGCAGCAGCAGCAGCAGCAGCAGCAGCAGCAGCAGCAGCCAGCAGCAGCAGCAGCAGCAGCAGCAGCAGCAGCAGCAGCAGCAGCAGCAGCAGCAGCAGCAGCAGCAGCAGCAGCAGCAGCAGCAGCAGCAGCAGCAGCAGCAGCAGCAGCAGCAGCAGCAGCAGCAGCAGCAGCAGCAGCAGCAGCAGCAGCAGCAGCAGCAGCAGCAGCAGCAGCAGCAGCAGCAGCAGCAGCAGCAGCAGCAGCAGCAGCAGCAGCAGCAGCAGCAGCAGCAGCAGCAGCAGCAGCAGCAGCAGCAGCAGCAGCAGCAGCAGCAGCAGCAGCAGCAGCAGCAGCAGCAGCAGCAGCAGCAGCAGCAGCAGCAGCAGCAGCAGCAGCAGCAGCAGCAGCAGCAGCAGCAGCAGCAGCAGCAGCAGCAGCAGCAGCAGCAGCAGCAGCAGCAGCAGCAGCAGCAGCAGCAGCAGCAGCAGCAGCAGCAGCAGCAGCAGCAGCAGCAGCAGCAGCAGCAGCAGCAGCAGCAGCAGCAGCAGCAGCAGCAGCAGCAGCAGCAGCAGCAGCAGCAGCAGCAGCAGCAGCAGCAGCAGCAGCAGCAGCAGCAGCAGCAGCAGCAGCAGCAGCAGCAGCAGCAGCAGCAGCAGCAGCAGCAGCAGCAGCAGCAGCAGCAGCAGCAGCAGCAGCAGCAGCAGCAGCAGCAGCAGCAGCAGCAGCAGCAGCAGCAGCAGCAGCAGCAGCAGCAGCAGCAGCAGCAGCAGCAGCAGCAGCAGCAGCAGCAGCAGCAGCAGCAGCAGCAGCAGCAGCAGCAGCAGCAGCAGCAGCAGCAGCAGCAGCAGCAGCAGCAGCAGCAGCAGCACAGCAGCAGCAGCAGCAGCAGCAGCAGCAGCAGCAGCAGCAGCAGCAGCAGCAGCAGCAGCAGCAGCAGCAGCAGCAGCAGCAGCAGCAGCAGCAGCAGCAGCAGCAGCAGCAGCAGCAGCAGCAGCAGGCAGCAGCAGCAGCAGCAGCAGCAGCAGCAGCAGCAGCAGCAGCAGCAGCAGCAGCAGCAGCAGCAGCAGCAGCAGCAGCAGCAGCAGCAGCAGCAGCAGCAGCAGCAGCAGCAGCAGCAGCAGCAGCAGCAGCAGCAGCAGCAGCAGCAGCAGCAGCAGCAGCAGCAGCAGCAGCAGCAGCAGCAGCAGCAGCAGCAGCAGCAGCAGCAGCAGCAGCAGCAGCAGCAGCAGCAGCAGCAGCAGCAGCAGCAGCAGCAGCAGCAGCAGCAGCAGCAGCAGCAGCAGCAGCAGCAGCAGCAGCAGCAGCAGCAGCAGCAGCAGCAGCAGCAGCAGCAGCAGCAGCAGCAGCAGCAGCAGCAGCAGCAGCAGCAGCAGCAGCAGCAGCAGCAGCAGCAGCAGCAGCAGCAGCAGCAGCAGCAGCAGCAGCAGCCGCAGCAGCAGCAGCAGCAGCAGCAGCAGCAGCAGCAGCAGCAGCAGCAGCAGCAGCAGCAGCAGCAGCAGCAGCAGCAGCAGCAGCAGCAGCAGCAGCAGCAGCAGCAGCAGCAGCAGCAGCAGCAGCAGCAGCAGCAGCAGCAGCAGCAGCAGCAGCAGCAGCAGCAGCAGCAGCAGCAGCAGCAGCAGCAGCAGCAGCAGCAGCAGCAGCAGCAGCAGCAGCAGCAGCAGCAGCAGCAGCAGCAGCAGCAGCAGCAGCAGCAGCAGCAGCAGCAGCAGCAGCAGCAGCAGCAGCAGCAGCAGCAGCAGCAGCAGCAGCAGCAGCAGCAGCAGCAGCAGCAGCAGCAGCAGCAGCAGCAGCAGCAGCAGCAGCAGCAGCAGCAGCAGCAGCAGCAGCAGCAGCAGCAGCAGCAGCAGCAGCAGCAGCAGCAGCAGCAGCAGCAGCAGCAGCAGCAGCAGCAGCAGCAGCAGCAGCAGCAGCAGCAGCAGCAGCAGCAGCAGCAGCAGCAGCAGCAGCAGCAGCAGCAGCAGCAGCAGCAGCAGCAGCAGCAGCAGCAGCAGCAGCAGCAGCAGCAGCAGCAGCAGCAGCAGCAGCAGCAGCAGCAGCAGCAGCAGCAGCAGCAGCAGCAGCAGCAGCAGCAGCAGCAGCAGCAGCAGCAGCAGCAGCAGCAGCAGCAGCAGCAGCAGCAGCAGCAGCAGCAGCAGCAGCAGCAGCAGCAGCAGCAGCAGCAGCAGCAGCAGCAGCAGCAGCAGCAGCAGCAGCAGCAGCAGCAGCAGCAGCAGCAGCAGCAGCAGCAGCAGCAGCAGCAGCAGCAGCAGCAGCAGCAGCAGCAGCAGCAGCAGCAGCAGCAGCAGCAGCAGCAGCAGCAGCAGCAGCAGCAGCAGCAGCAGCAGCAGCAGCAGCAGCAGCAGCAGCAGCAGCAGCAGCAGCAGCAGCAGCAGCAGCAGCAGCAGCAGCAGCAGCAGCAGCAGCAGCAGCAGCAGCAGCAGCAGCAGCAGCAGCAGCAGCAGCAGCAGCAGCAGCAGCAGCAGCAGCAGCAGCAGCAGCAGCAGCAGCAGCAGCAGCAGCAGCAGCAGCAGCAGCAGCAGCAGCAGCAGCAGCAGCAGCAGCAGCAGCAGCAGCAGCAGCAGCAGCAGCAGCAGCAGCAGCAGCAGCAGCAGCAGCAGCAGCAGCAGCAGCAGCAGCAGCAGCAGCAGCAGCAGCAGCAGCAGCAGCAGCAGCAGCAGCAGCAGCAGCAGCAGCAGCAGCAGCAGCAGCAGCAGCAGCAGCAGCAGCAGCAGCAGCAGCAGCAGCAGCAGCAGCAGCAGCAGCAGCAGCAGCAGCAGCAGCAGCAGCAGCAGCAGCAGCAGCAGCAGCAGCAGCAGCAGCAGCAGCAGCAGCAGCAGCAGCAGCAGCAGCAGCAGCAGCAGCAGCAGCAGCAGCAGCAGCAGCAGCAGCAGCAGCAGCAGCAGCAGCAGCAGCAGCAGCAGCAGCAGCAGCAGCAGCAGCAGCAGCAGCAGCAGCAGCAGCAGCAGCAGCAGCAGCAGCAGCAGCAGCAGCAGCAGCAGCAGCAGCAGCAGCAGCAGCAGCAGCAGCAGCAGCAGCAGCAGCAGCAGCAGCAGCAGCAGCAGCAGCAGCAGCAGCAGCGTGTCGAGTAGGGCGGTCCAGACCTCCCTTACGCTGGAGACAGACTCTAGCACTACATTACTAGACACTACACTAGGATACACTATACACTACTATACACTACACTACTCTACACTACTACACACTACTATACACTACAATACTATACACTACAATACTATACACTACACTACTATACACTATACACTACAATACTATGCACTACACTACTATACACTACACTACTACACACTACACTACTACACACTACACTACTACACACTATTCTTAGGTTTTTTCGGTAAAGTCACGTAGGTAAAACATCAAAATTAATAAAAATAAAATAAAATAAAGATCACGACGTTTCGGAGGCAACACAAGTCTCCGTCATCAGGTGGGACCGTCACAGCCAGATTAGCTGCATCAAGTGAGGCACTGATTCAAGATGTAATCCCTTAAAAGCGAGTTGAGGGGGGAGGAGAGGGGGGGGGAGATCATCAGAATGTGGTAGCCAATGAATGGAACGTATCGGGAGGGAGGGGGGGGGGGCGGGGCCAAAAGGGTGGGCGTCGGCGTGGAAGCGATTGTGCGCAAGCGACAAACTGCTGCACACGTCAACGTCTTGGGTAAAGAGGGGGGAGGGGGGGAGGGGGAGGCCTGATACACATGATGGAAAAGAACGAAAATGCCCATGTTTATACCAATGCTGGCTGAACAATGAAGAGATTACTGTTAAAACTGGGGATGTTAACACTCGGTAAAGTAAAGTAAAATAGTGCCTGTCAGATAAGATTGTCCTAAAAAAAAGTGTAATGTAGTAATCATTGGAAAGATGTTATTAACCACGCAAAAAAGACTTAATTACACTTTTTTTAGGACAATCTTATCTGACAGGCACTATTTTACTTTACTTTACCGAGTGTTAACATCCCCAGTTTTAACAGTAATCTCTTCATTGTTCAGCCAGCATTGGTATAAACATGGGCATTTTCGTTCTTTTCCATCATGTGTATCAGGCCTCCCCCTCCCCCTCCCCCCCTCTTTACCCAAGACGTTGACGTGTGCAGCAGTTTGTCGCTTGCGCACAATCGCTTCTACGCCGACGCCCACCCTTTTGGCCCCGCCCCCCCCTCCCTCCCGATACGTTCCATTCATTGGCTACCACATTCTGATGATCTCCCCCCCCCCCTCTCCTCCCCCCTCAACTCGCTTTTAAGGGATTACATCTTGAATCATTGCCTCACTTGATGCAGCTAATCTGGCTGTGACGGTCCCACCTGATGACGGAGACTTGTGTTGCCTCCGAAACGTCGTGATCTTTATTTTATTTTTATTAATTTTGATGTTTTACCTACGTGACTTTACCGAAAAAAACCTAAGAATATGAATCCTTGCAGTCACGAAAGCTTCAAATCTAGAATTACTACACACTACACTACTATAAACTACACTACACTACTACACATTACACCACTATACACTACACTACTATACACTACTGTACACTACACTACTATAAACTATCTTTGATCACTTTATCTCTCATCACTTTATCTCTGATCACTTTATCTCTCATCACTTTATCTCTCATCAATTTATCTCTCATCAATGTATCTCCCGTCACTTTATCTCTCAGTTCAACATACACGTGACAGACACGTGCAACGTACACACGCAACGTCCAGCAAGGACTTCACGTTCTCCCGTTAGAATATGGATGGGTCCACATTGCTACGAGTTCTCTGAGCAGGGCGATTGTCCGTGTGTCCAGGGGGTCTGTGTGGAACAGCCCTGGGTATGAGAGGCTCACCAGCATCTCCGGTGGCATCTGCTTCTCGTCAGAGCTGAGTTGAACCCTGCAAACAAGGACAAAGATCAACCACAGTGAGGCCCTAATAGACTGGTGGGTGGCCGGTGCCACGACCTTTGCCTCCCCAGTGGCGATGTTTACGACACCTCCACCACTACACCAGGTACTCCATTTGAGGCCGAGTCGACCTAGAAGAGGACCAGGACTGTGGGCCGGAATCGGCCGGAGTTCGTAGCGCTAACCGCCACTACACCACCGCTCCTCATTCGGCTGCAATCAGGTCACCAATTTCTCCACTGGGTACGTAGCTCAGAGCAGAGTAGAGTTGAACCCTGCTCACGCGCCTGCACGCACCAATACTAACACCCGCGCCATTCGCCGCTACATGATGGTGACGTCATCACGGGGCCTGTGCCAGTCCAGGTGCACTTTGAGGCCACATGAAAGTACACACACACAACAACACGTGCCATTCGCCACTAAGTGGCGGTGACGTCACCACGATGCTTGTGCCAGGCCATGTGCACGTTGAGGCCACGTGAAGTGTCTCACGCCCGCTGCAGGAGGTCAGGGGGAGACCCAGGTGCCACTGGTCGACTGACTCAGATGACTGGCTGATGCACCACCTGTGCCACCTGCTGTGCCATGTTGCTGTGCTTTAGCCACCCGGTGCTCCACTCATTGTTGTGAGCGTCGCTCGTTCGCTCTCCATTATTGTTGGAGAGCGACTGCATCCAACTGCCCAGTAGCGCCCTTCACGAGCCTCCTCCACAGAGGCCGATCTTGACACCGCTGGTACCAGTAATAGGCAAGTCCACTCAGCTCCAGATCCTCCTATACCACATCACTCCATCTCTTCTATAGCCCGTGCCGCGCCCGTTTAGCCCCCTCAATCCGGCCAAACAAAAGTTGTTTAGGAATGCGGAACCTGGGCATGCGGGCAACATGATCCATCCAACGCAGCCTTGCCTGCCGGAGGAGCTCACCGATGGGACTTTGTCCAGATCTTTCAAGGATTTGTGAGACTCTCACACAATCCAGCTTGGTTAAACCCAGGATGGATCGTAGGCAGGCCAGACAAAATGTTTCTAACTGGCAAAGATGTTTCAATTGGGGGGTCCACGTTTCGCAAGCATTGAGAAGGAAGGGAATGACTATGGCCAAGAAAACCTGAAGCTTCGTGAGGAGCGACAGACCAGGTAGCTTCCACACAGCTTTACGCAACCAATGAAAAAATAATGCCGCTCGACTGATTCAGAGTGAGACCTCTGCTGCTAAACTGGAGCTGGTCATGAGCACACTGCCCAGGTATGGGAAACTCTCCACTCTCTCCACAACTGACTAGCACCAATTGGGAGTTGTGGGGGTGGAGTATCCGATGGTACAAAATACCCAAGCAGGTGCTGAGTTTTCGTGGGGCTAATGGTAAGGCCCCATCTCTTAGTGGCAAATCTCCAGGTTCATCAGCAGCCCCTCCAACTCCTCCTCTGAGTGAGCAGCAATTACCAGATCATCGGCATACATAACATGGTTGAGCAATAGGGAGTCATTCCTTAACCGCATCCCGGCATCTAACAGCCTCCCATTGTATCTGTACCACCTGGACATTTCTCCGGTACACCTATTGAAGGCTTCACGAACTATGTGGACGAAATAGATATTAAATAATGTGGGAGCCAGAGGACATCCCTGTCGCACCCCAAGGTGTACAGGGAATGGCTCCGACTTAGCAGAGGGTCAGGGACTCCGAAAGCACAAATAACTACCCAGAGCCCAGGCCTACTGATGGTATCACAGGCCTTGACCAGGTCCACCACCACCACAACCACCCAGGCATAACCAAAACAACCATCATCACCACCACCACCACAACCACCACCACAACCGACCACAACCACCCACCCAACGACCACCAAACACCCAACCACCACCACCACAACTACCCAAGCACAACCACCACAACCATCACAACTACCACAACCACCGATCCACTATCACCACGACCACCACTCAACTAAAAGGGGAGCCTCGCTGTACCAACGACGTTTTTTTAGCTTTTGTCTTCCTCTCCCATTCACCCCCAGCCCCTCAGCACCCCCAGCCCCATTCATCCAACTGGCACCGACGTCTCTCACCTGAGCCGCGTCACTTCACGTGTTTGGCTCTGCAGGCTGGGCAGTTGCATCGGCGGTGGCGGGGGGTGCCGCTGACCCAGAAACGAGCTCCAATCTCTGCTATCCTCAGCAATGAACCGGCTGCCCGTCCCCCCCGCCACCACCGCCTCGACGTCGTCGTTGTCGACGACATCACCGCCATCACCACCATCATCACAATCGTCGTCGGGTGGCTGCCTCCGACTTCTCGCGATAGGTGGTGGAACGGGATACGGCGGTGGGCGCTGCGAAAGAGGACCACACTCCTGTCTGGCACTGTGCCTCCGCCTTCCTGTATTCCACACAGATTCAGGCGGTACTGGTCCACCTCCCGACATAGCAGCGCCAGCATCTCCTCTGCGGCGAGTGTCCGAATATTCCACGCGGCCGAACCGTGGTGGTCCCCCTGTTCTTGGAGGAACCCTGAGGAGGATGGGGAGGCTTTCCCTGTGGCTACGCCAAGTCGTCATCAGAGAGTCCTCTCACTCTTACCACGCTGGGCCATCCATAAATCGTGGTAGGTGTAGGGGTTACTAACACCCCTAGTCTCGTTGCAAGATAAGATCTGTCGTAAAGCAATAACAGACTATTAGCGAGCAGCAGCACCTATGCATGTGTGTATGTTGAAGTAACCTTGGGGTGTCTCTATGTGTCTCTGTCGGTGTCTCTGTGGGTGTCTCTGTGAGTCTCTCTGGGTCTCTGTGGGTCTCTGTGGGTGTCTCTGTGGGTCTCTGTGTGTGTCTCTGTGAGTCTCTGTGGGTCTCTGTGGGTGTCTCTGTGGGTTTCTGTGTCTGTCTCTGTGAGTCTCTGTGGGTGTCTCTGTGGGTCTCTGTGGGTGTCTCTGTGGGTCTCTGAGGGTATATATGTCGGTCTCTGTGTGTCTCTGTGGGTCTCTGTAGGTGTCTCTGTCGGTCTTTGTGGGTATATCTGTCGGTCTCTGTGTGTCTCTGTGTGTCTCTGTGGGTGTGTCTGTGGGTCTCTGTGCGTCTCTGTGGGTGTCTCTGTGGGTCTCTGTGGGTGTCTCTGGGTGTGTCTCTGTGGTTCTCTGTGGGTGTCTCTAGATGTGGCTCTGTGGGTCTCTCTGGGTCTCTGTGGGTGTCTCTGTGGGTCTCTGAGGGTATATATGTCGGTCTCTGTGTGTCTCTGTGGGTCTCTGTAGGTGTCTCTGTCGGTCTTTGTGGGTATATCTGTCGGTCTCTGTGTGTCTCTGTGAGTCTCTGTGGTTGTCTCTGTGTGTGTCTCTGTGGGTCTCTGTGGGTGTGTCTGTGGGTCTCTGTGCGTCTCTGTGGGTGTCTCTGTGGGTCTCTGTGGGTGTCTCTGGGTGTGTCTCTGTGGGTCTCTGTGGGTGTCTCTGTGGGTCTCTGTGTGTCTCTGTGGGTCTCTGTGGGTGTCTCTGTGGGTCTTTGTGGGTCTCGGTCAGTCTCTGTGGGTGTCTCTGTGGGTCTCTGTGGGTCTCTGTGGGTATTTCTGTGGGTCTCTGTGGGTGTCTTTTTCTTGGTCTCTGTGGGGGTCTCTGTGGATCTCTGTGGGTGTCCCTGTGGGTGTCCCTGATGGGTGTGTCTGTGGGTCTCTGTGGGTGTCTTTTTTGGTCTCGGTGGGGGTCTCTGTGGCGGTCTCTGTGGTTCTCTGTGGTTGTCCCTGTGGGTGTCCCTGTGGGTGTCTCTGTGGGTCTCTGCGGGTGTCCCTGTGGGTGTCCCTGTGGGTGTCCCTGTGGGTGTCTCTGTGTAATGCGAGCAAGGATTGAGGGGGGCGGAGTCTGGGTCACGTGAGGAGAGGGAGGAGTTAGGGTCACGTGGGGGAGAGGATTTAGAGAGAGAACCGGAAGGGGATCGGGAAGTTGAGATGGAGTGAAACGGGAGGAGGCCACGCTGGGCAGTACGGGGAGAGTGGCACGATCGCCACGTGTTGGGAGACGTTGGCACCGTCAGCCATCGGTGTCAGGGCGCAGAGGGCTAGCGAGCTGTGGAAGGCTAGCTGCAGAGCTGAGCAGCAGGGTGGCTGCAGAGCGGACGCGGAGGCCCTGGAAGTCCTACCAACACTTCTCGACGACGAGTCCGTCAGGTTCTTCCGCTCCATCAAGGCCGAAAAGAAGAGGACGCTACAGGGTGTCTTTGAGGAAATGGCGGATGCGTATGAGCCTCCGGACGATGCCCATCGTAGATTCGTACAGCGGCAACGGGCGCCCGAAGAATCGCCGGTGGCATTCCGAGGCGCCGTTCTGGAACTGGCGATGGCCGCATATCCCGAGACGGAGCCGGATTTGTTGGAACCCCTCGTGTTGGGCAAGATGCTGGAATTATCTAGAGACTTGGGGATCCCCATGCCAGTTTGCAGCCATGATAGGTTGACATTCCGTGCTGCAGCTAAGTACTTGGATGCTCAATTTAACCTCCGAAGCTGGAAACAGGTGTCAGCTTGGACGGGGGGCCCCATCGTCGAAGGCGGTGCTACGGGGTGGGATCCTAAGAAGGCGGTCTACGTTCCTGACGACAAGGGTCCGCAGGAGTTGATGGCCGCCTCCGCCCAGTGGCCTGCTCGTGGGGGAGCGGGGCTGGGGTCCGTGCCGCCGACGCGGGAGTGTCGGGACAGAGGGGGTGCCGCGCGCCGAAACGACGTGGAGTGTTTCTGCTGCGGCCGTAAGGGCCACTTCACCAGGGATTGTTGGGCTCGCATCCCGGGGCCGCCCCAGCAGGAGGCGTCGACCACGGACGTGACGTGAAAGGACCATCCAGGACAGGCAAGTCGGTGTGCATCAGACACCCGGCAAGGCCTATCACCTCATGCATCACCATCGCCGCGCGGTCCGTGTGTCGTTAACAACGGGGGGCCGCCGATTGACCCGTGTCGCTCGCTGACGCAGTGGCAGAGATTGGCATGGAGGGTGGTTGCGGCCACTACTGGGTCGTCCACTGTGCCGGGTTCTATTCAGGGTGTCGAGGTGCGTATTTTGGTGGACTCCGGTGCGTCCGCGACCATTATCTCGGACGTCATTTTCCATCTCTTGGGCATTCCGCCGGGGAGAGTGTGACCGGTTTATGACCCTTGCATAGCGGTGAACGGGGGAAGTATGGGCATTGTGGGTCAGGTGGACGCCAACATATCGATTGGGGGGGTGTCGGCTTCAGGGACCCTTTTGATCTCCAGGTCCCTCGCGGTGCCCTGTTTGTTGGGGACCGATTTTCTGGCAAAAATGCCCATTCAAATAAGGGTTAATCAAAATTGCATTGAATTACCGGGGGGTCGGAAAATTTCGTTCTTGCCGTCGCCCTGGGGCCAGTCTGCCCCTGTTTGCCAGGTGCAGGCGCTGTCCGAGGTATCTGTTGACATTCCACCTGGTTCGCAGATGCTTATCCCGTTGAGATATCGGAAACCAGTGCCTGGCGTTGAGGGAGCGGCGGGGGTTTTGTTATCGCCGTCCACGGCTATAACGGGCGGCTCGGCGCTAGTTGGGGCACAAACGATTGTCCGGCCAGGCCAGCCTCCGTTTTTACAAGTGCTGAATAGGAGTGCGGAGAATGTTAGCGTACCGGCCAGAACGGTTTTCGCTCATGCCACGACTGCGTTCACGGCCCATGATGACCGGGGCCGCCGGGACATGGTAGGGGGGGTTTCGGGCCCCACGGGGCAGGATGATCGATGGGTTGCCGAGTTGTGTGGGGTGAACTCATCCCTGACCGGGGAACAACGGTCCGCGCTTCGCGCGCTGTTGCTAAGTTATTCCGACGTGTTCAGCTCGGATGATTTTGACTTGGGACGCACCTCCTTGCTTTCTCACCACATTGATATGGGGGACGCCGCTCCAATTCGGTTGAACTTGCATCGGTTGAGCCCGACGGAGCGGGATCATGTTCGCGGCGTAGTGGAGGACATGCTGGCTGCTGACATAATATCCCCGTCTAATAGTCCATGGGGCGCGCCGGTAGTCCTTGTGAAGAAAAAGAATGGGAAACTGCGATTTTGGGTCGATTTTCGCAAATTAAACAAAGTGTCCGTGGCAGACGCGTACCCCCTGCCGCGTATGGATGATTCCTTCAATGCCTTGTCCGGGGCGAAGTTTTTTTCAACGCTTGATCTCTCCTCGGGATTCTGGCAGCTTCCCCTGGATGAGTCCTCGAGGGAAAAGACGACTTTCCGTACGCCGCAGGGCTTATTTCAGTTTAATTGTCTTCCGATGGGCTTGAATGCTGCCCCCGCCACTTTTCAGCGATTGATGGAGCTGGTGTCAATGGGTCTGCAGTGGGAGACATGTTTGATATATTTAGACGATGTCATCGTCTTTAGCCGCACATTTGACGAACATTTACAGAGATTGGAGACGTGTTTACTAGGATGTGCTCTGCCAATCTGAAATTTAAACCCAAAAAGTGTCACCTACTGCAACGATTTGTGCGTTATTTGGGACACATAGTCAGTGCGGACGGGGTGGCCACGGACCCAGAGAAGACGGCGTGTGTTCGCAACTGGCCAACCCCGGCCTCGGTTGGGGACGTACGTCGCTTCCTTGGGATCGCGTCATATTATCGCAGGTTCGTTCCGAACTTTGCTATGATCGCTAGGCCCTTGCACCTCCTTACGGGGAAGGGTCGGAGGTTCAGTTGGGGACCGCCGGAGGAAACGGCGTTTGAGGACCTACGCGATCGTTTGGCGACGGCGCCAACATTGGACTATCCGGATTTTGATCACCCTTTTATTCTGGGTACGGACGCTAGTGACACCGGGATCGGGGCCGTTCTGTCACAGTCCAAGGGCGGCGTGGAACGCGTGGTAGCCTACGGTAGCCGCGTGCTGTCCCCGGCAGAAACCCACTACTGCGTTACTCGCCGCGAACCATTGGCTATTGTCTATTTTCTCCGCCAATATCGGCCGTATTTATACAGCCGTTCGTTTATTGTGTGCACGGACCATGCGGCTCGGCAATATGCCCTGAGAGTTGACCAACCCCATCTGGCCAACTGGCACGATGGTTGGAAACCCTGCAGGAATTTTCCTTCGAAATTCAAGGGGTCGCGTCACGCGAAAGCGCTCTCCAGATTACCGCAGGGGTCCCCTTGCGCTTGCGCGTCGGGTACGAATAGGTGTACGCCGGTTCAGCTACCCCCTCGGCCTGTTGTGTCAGCTGTCGAGGTGCCTGAGGCTCCGGTGTGCCCAGGACCGGCCGATGGGGTTCTGAACCTGCCGCGCTCGGTATGGATTCGCGAGCAATTGCTTGATGACTCGTTGGGGGCTTTACGGAGTCGGGCTGCGAAGGGAGCGGGGGGACTGCTGTCCGGTGGGACGCTGGGGGCCGCTCTCCGGGATGGGTTGCTCATGTGGAGGGAGGGGTTGCACGACCGCTGGCGTCTGGTGGTACCGTCGTTGTTACGGTACAAATTGATTCGGACTCTGCACTGCGACACTTTATTACATCTCGGGGTGCAGAAAACTTTGTTAATGTTGCAGCGAGACTACTTCTGGCACGGCATGACGACGGATGTCGTCGGACACATTCGGGCGTGTCCCGAGTGTGCCCGGCAGAAGCCGCCTAAAAACCCATATGTGCCGCCGGTGCAGTCTATACAGGTGTCTCGGATTAACCAGTTGGTGGCGTTGGATATTTTGGGACCCTTCCCGCCATCCGCTAGGGGCAATACATTTTTGCTGGTCGGGGTGGAATACCTTTCCCGCTGGCCGATGGCTTGGCCCTTACCCGCGCAGTCGGCGGCGTCTATCACGGACGCCTTCCTGTTTGGATATGTACTGGACAAAGGGGCGCCGGAAAGGCTACTCACGGATCAGGGGCGAAATTTTTCTTCTAAATTGTTGGCGGAAATGTGCGCTGCTCTGGGAACCAAGAAGGTTCGTACGTTTCCCTACCACCCGCAGACGGATGGCATGGTGGAACGGCTTATTCGGATGCTGTCGGCCATGCTATGTCACACGGTTAACGAGAAACAAGCCGAGTGGGATTTGCATATACCTGGGGTACTCTCCGCGTATCGGATGACGCCTCATGCGTCCACAGGGTATTCTCCATTTTTTCTAATGTACGGCCGCGAGAATGTGCCGCCGGTGGACGTACAGCTGGGTACGGGGTGAAGGGTCCTGTTAAGCCTCTCCCCGAGTACATTCAAGACACTGTTCGACGCGTCACCGAGGCACGGGAGGGGGCCCGATTGGCTACTGCCAAGACCCAGGCGCGAAACGAACGTTGCGCCCGGCGCTCGAATGGTAAATGCCCCTGGCGAGTGGGGGACATGACATGGCTGCACTGCCCGCAGGTGCGGGCGGGGACCTCCCCTAAGCTTCACAAACCATGGCAAGGGCCGGTTAAGCTTATTGAGGTCCCTAACCCGCAGTCCGCACGTGTTCGGTTCGGATCGCGGCGCTGGTACGTCCATACGTCTCGGTTGAAGCCCTACGTGGCCCCGCTGATGGATGCGTCATCTCCTGATGTTGCCTTGCTGGTGTCTGTTGCACCCGTCGCACCTCTGCCTTTGCCTGTTGACCCTGCAAGCGCGCCTGTCGTGCCTTCTACAGACGAACCGGCCGTGACACAGGCAGATGCAGCGAATCCTGCTCTGGGTGGGCCTACCATGGCGATGGGGACACTTGACCCCGCTGCCCCTCCAACCCCACCACAGACACGGTTGCGGGAGACCCCGGACTCGGGTCTCTCTGGGGAACGGGACCTTGGCGTTGACAGGCCTCTAACAGCGGCGGGCGGTTCTAATCCTGTCGCTCTTTAAACCCTGTCGCGTTCTCGGTCTGTGGGGGGGCCGCCGCCCGTTCGGGACGGGTCGGCGACCCGCACGCATTCCAAATCCTTTTCCTTTCGTTGATTGTTGTTCTTGTTGTTCTTGTTATCGTCTTGTTATAATCTCCGTTGCCCAGTGATGCCCGATGGTTAAAAAGTTGCTCGCATTATTTTATTCTGTTGCAGCCGGGGACGGCTGGGTTTTTCATCAGGGGGGGGGTCGTGTAATGCGAGCAAGGATTGAGGGGGGCGGAGTCTGGGTCACGTGAGGAGAGGGAGGCGTTAGGGTCACGTGGGGGAGAGGATTTAGAGAGAGAACCGGAAGGGGATCGGGAAGTTGAGACGGAGTGAAACGGGAGGAGGCCACGCTGGGCAGTATGGGGAGAGTGGCGCGATCGCCACGTGTTGGGAGATGTTGGCATCGTCAGCCATCAGTGTCAGGGCGCAGAGGGCTAGCGAGCTGTGGAAGGCTAGCTGCAGAGAGGAGCAGCAGGGTGGCTGCAGAGCGGAGCAGCAGTGTGGCTGCAGGGCGGAGCAGCAGTGAGGCTGCAGAACGGAGCAGCAGGGTGGCTGTGGAGTGATCGTCGGAGGAGACGCGGGCCTGAGCGAGGACGCCGTGTGAGCGAGATTATACGAACCCAAATAAAGGACAACGGAGATCGACACTGAGAAAGAGTCCTTTATTACATCTGTAAGTGTCTCTGTGGGTGTCTTTTTGGATCTCGGTGGGTGTCTCTGTTGTTCTCTGTGGGTGTCTCTGTGGGTTTCTGTGAGTCTTTCAACACCATCAACATCATCAACCACATCACTGTCCAACATCAACACAACCACCCAGCCACCATCACCACAACCATCACAATCACCCCCACCATCACCACAACCATCCAGCCACCACCACCACCTTCAGCACCACAACTGACTACAACTACCCAACCACTGCCATTACTGACCACAACCACCTACCCAACCAACACCACCACCACCATCCACCCAACCACCACCACAACCACCCAACTAAAAGTGGAGCCTCGCTGCACCAACGACGTTACTTCATTTCATCTTTCGTCTTCATCTCACGTTCACCCCCAGCCCCCCCCCCAACCCGCCCCCTCAGCCCCCCCAGCACCCCCCCAGCCCCCATTCACCCACCTGGCACCGACGTCTCTCACCTGAGCCGTGTCACTTCGCGTGTTTGGCTCTGCAGGCTGAGCAGTTGCATCGGCGGCGGCGGGAGGTGCCACTGACTCAGCAACGAGCTCCAATCTCTGCTGACCTCAGCCCTAAACCGGCTGGCCGTCCCCCCCGCCACCTCCGCCTCGACGTCGTCGTTGTCGACGACATCACCGCCATCACCGCCGTCATCACCATCGTCGTCGTCAGGTGGCTGCCTACGACGTCTCGCGATAGGTGGTGGAACGGGATTCGGCGGTGGGCACTGCGAAGAGGACCACATTCCTCTCTGGCACTGTGCCTCCGCCCTCCTATATTCCACACAGATTCAGGCGGTACTGGTCCACCTCCCGACATAGCAGCGGCAGCCTCTCCTCTGCGGCGAGTGTCCGAATATTCCACGCGGCCGAACCGTGGTGGTCCCCCTGTTCTTGGGGGAACCCCGAGGAAAAGGTGGAGGATTTCCCTGTGGCTACGCCAAGTCGTGGTTAGGCCAGAGAGCATCAGAGAGTCCTCTCGCTCTTACCACACTGGGCCATCCATAAATCGTGGTAGGTGTAGGGGTTTATAACACCCCTAGTCTCGTTGCAAGATAAGATCCGTCTTATAGCATTAACAGACTATTAGAGAGCAGCAGCACCTATGCATGTGTGTATGTTGAAGTAACCTTCGGGTGTCTCTGTGGGTTTCTGTGTGTGTCTCTGTCGGTGTCTCTGTGGTTGTCTCTGTGAGTCTCTGTGAGTCTCTGTGGGTGTCTCTGTGGGTCTCTGTGTCTGTATCTGTGAGTCTCTGTTGGTGTCTCTGTGGGTCTCTGGGTGTCTCTGTGGGTGTCTGTGTGTGCCTCTGTGCGTCTCTGTGGGTCTCTGTGGGTCTCTGTGGGTCTCTGTGGGTCTCTGTGGGTCTCTGTGGGTGTCTCTAGATGTGACTCTTTGGGTCTCTGTGGGTCTCTGTAGGTGTCTCTGTAGGTGTCTCTGTGCGTCTCTGTGGGTTTGTCTGTCGGTTTCTGTGTGTCTCTGTGTGTCTCTGTGGGTCTCTGTGGGTGTCTGTGGGTGTCTCTGTGGGTCTCTGTGTCTGTCTCTGTGAGTCTCTGTGGGTGTCTCTGTGGGTCTCTGGGTGTCTCTGTGGGTGTCTCTGTGTGTGTCTCTGTGCGTCTCTGTGGGTCTCTGTGGGTGTCTCTAGATGTGGCCCTGTGGGTCTCTGTGGGTCTCTGGAGGTGTCTCTGTAGGTGTCTCTGTGCGTCTCTGTGGGTGTGTCTGTCGGTTTCTGTGTGTCTCTGTGGGTCTCTGTGGGTCTCTGTGGGTGTCTCTGTGGGTCTCTGTGTTGTCTCGGTGAGTCTCTGTGGGTGTCTTTGTGTGTGTCTCTGTGGGTCTCTGTGGGTGTCTCTGTGTGTGTCTCTGTGGGTCTCTGTGGGTGTGTCTGTGGGTCTCTGTGCGTCTCTGTGGGTGTCTCTGTGGGTCTCTGTTAGTCTCTGTGGGTATCTGTGGGTGTGTCTGTGTGTGTTTCTGTGTCTCTGTGGGTGTCTCTGTGGCTCTATGTGAGTCTCTGTGGGTGTCTCTGTGTGTCTCTGTGCGTCTCTGTGGGTGTCTCTGTGGGTCTATGTTAGTCTCTGTGGGTATCTGTGGGTGTCTCTGGGTGTGTCTCTGTGTGTCTCTGTGTGTGTCTCTGTGGATCTCTGTGGGTGTCCCTGTGGGTGTCTCTGTGGGTCTCTGTCGGTCTCTGTGGGTGTCTTTTTTGGTCTCTGTGGGTGTCTCTGTTGCTCTCTGTGGGTGTCTCTGTGGGTTTCTGTGAGTCTTTCAACATCATCAACATCATCAACCGAATCACTGTCCAACATCAACACAACTACCCAGCCACCATCACCACAACCATCCAGTCACCACCACCACCTTTACCACCACAACTGACTACAACTACCCAACCACCGCCATTACTGACCACAACCACCTACCCAACCACCACCACCACCCACCCAAACACCACCACAACGACCCAACTAAAAGTGGAGCCTCGCTGCACCAACGACGTTTCTTCATTTCATCTTTCGTCTTCATCTCCCGTTCACCACCAGCCCCGCTCCCCCGCCCCTTCCGCCCCCGCCGACACCGCCCCAGCCCCGATTCATCCACCGACGTCTCTCACCTGAGCCGCGTGACTTCGCGCGTTTGGCTCTGCAGGCTGGGCAGTTGCATCGGAGGCGGCGGGAGGTGCCGCTGACCCAGCAACGAGCTCGAATCTCTGCTGACCTCAGCCCTGAACCGGCTGCCCGTTCTAACCGCCACCTCCGCCTCGACGTCATCGCCGCCACTGCTACCGCCATCACCACCATCACCGTCTTCATCACTGTCGTCGTCAGGCGGCTGCCTCCGACTTTTCGCAATGGGCGGCGGAACGGGATCCGGCGGTGTGCGCAGCCAAGAGGACCACACTTCTATCCCGCTCTGCGCCCAGCTGTATTTCGCACAGATCCAGGCGGTGTGGTCCACATCCCGACAGAGCAGCGGCAGCATCTACTCTATGGCAAAAGTCCGAATATTCCACGCGCCCGAACCGCCGTGGTCCCCCTGTTCCTGGAGGAACCCCGAGGAGGAGGGGGAGGCTTTCCCTGTGGCTACGCCAAATCGTGGATGTCTCTGTCGGTGTCTCTGTGGGTCTCGGTGGGTGTCTCTGTGGGTCTCGGCGAGTCTCTTTGGGTGTCTCTGTGGGTGCCTCTGTGGGTCTGTGTGGGTGTCTCTTTGGGTGTCTCTGTGGGTCTCTGTGGGTGTCTCTGTGGGTCTCGGTGAGTGTCTCTGTGGGTCTCGGTGAGTCTCTTTGGGTGTCTCTGTGGGTGTCTCTATGGGTCTGTGTGGGTGTCTCTGTGGGTGTCTCTGTGGGTCTCTGTGGGTCTCTGTGGGTTTCTGTGGGTGTCTCTGTGGGTCTCTGTGGGTGTCTCTGTGGGTCTCTGTGGGTGTCTCTGTGAGTTTCTGTGGGTGTCTCTGTGGGTCTCTGTGTGTCTCTGTGAGTCTCTGTGGGTGTCTCTGTGTGTGTCTCTGTGGCTCTCTGTGGGTGTCTCTGTGGGTGTCTCTGTGAGTCTCTGTGGGTGTCTCTGTGGGTCTCTGTGGGTCTGTGTGGGTGTCTCTGTGTGTGTCTCTTTGATTCTCTGTGGGTCTCTGTGGGTGTCTGTGGGTGTCTCTGTGGGTCTCTGTGGGTCTCTGTGAGTCTCTGTGTGTGTTTCTGTACGTCTCTGTGTATCTCTGTGGGTGTCCCTGTTGGTGTCCCTGTGGGTGTCAGTGTGTGTCTCTGTGTGTCTCTGTGGGTCTGTGTGGGTGTTTCTGTGGGTGTCTCTGTGGGTCTCTGTGGGTGTCCCTGTGGGTGTCTCTGTGAGTCTCTGTGCGTGTCTCTGTGGGTCGCTGTGGGTGTCTTTGTGGGTCTCTGTGGGTCTCTGTGGGTCTCTGTGGGTCTCTGTGGGTCTCTGTGGGTCTCTGTGAGTCTCTGTGGGTGTCTCTGTGAGTCTCTGTGGGTGTCTCTGTGAGTCTCTGTGGGTCTCTGTGGGTCTCTGTGGATTTCTGTTGGTGTCTCTGTGGGTATCTGTGGGTCTCTGTATGTGTCTCTGTGTGTGTCTCTGTGGGTCTCTGTGGGTCTCTGTAGGTCTCTGTGGGTCTCTGTGGGTCTCTGTGGGTCTCTGTGGGTCTCTGTGGGTCTCTGTATGTGTTTCTCTGCGTCTCTGTGTATCTCTGTGGGTGTCTCTGTGGGTGTCTCTGTGGGTGTCATTGTGTGTCTCTGTGGGTCTCTGTGGGTGTCTCTTTGTGTCTCTGTGTGTGTCTCTGGGGATATCTCTAGGGGGTCTCTGTGGGTCTTTAAACACGATCAACATGATCAATCGCATCACTGTCACCCATCACCATCAACCACATCAACATCACCCATCACAATCAACCACATCAAAGCAACCACCTACCCACCACCGCAACCATCACAACCATCACCACCACCACTTCCACCACCACGACAACCACTACCACCACCTTCACCACCACCATCACCACCACCTTCACCACAACTACCTAACTAAAATTAAAACTTTGCTGTACCAACGACGTTTCTTCATTTCAGCTTTTGTCTTCCTCTCCCGTTCACCCCCAGCCCCTCATCACCCCCAGCCCCATTCACCCACCTGGCACCGACGTCTCTCACCTGAGCCGCGACGCTTCGCCCGATTGGCTCTGCATGCTGGACAGTTGCTTCGGCGGCGGCGGGGGGAGCCGCTGCCTCGGCACCGAGCTCCAATCTCCGATGACCTCAGCCCTGAACCGGCTGCCCGTTCTACCCGCCACCTCCGCCTCGACGTCGTCGCCACCGCTGCCGCCGCCATCACCACGATCACCGTCGTCGTCAGGCGGCTGCCTCCGACTTCTTGCAATGGGCGGCGGAACGGGATCCGGCGGTCGGCGCAGCCAAGAGGACCGCACTTCTATCCCGCTCTGCGCCCAGCTGTATTCCACACAGATCCAGGCGGTGCGGTCCACATCCCGACAGAGCAGCGGCAGCATCTCCTCTGTGGCAAAAGTCCGAATATTCCACGCGCCCGAATCGCCGTGGTCCCCCTGTTCCTGGGGGAACCCCGAGGAGGAGGGGGGAGGCTTTCCCTGTGGCTACGCCAAATCGTGGATGTCTCTGTCGGTGTCTCTGTGGGTCTCGGTGGGTGTCTCTGTGGGTCTCGGTGAGTCTCTTTGGGTTTCTCTGTGTGAGTCACTGTGGGTGTCTCTGTGGGTGAATCTGTAGGTGTCTGTGTGGGTGTCTCTGTGGGTCTCTGTGGGTGTCTTTGTGGGTCTCTGTGGGTGTCTCTGTGGGCCTCTGTGGGTGTCTCTGTGGGTCTGTGTGGGTGTCTCTGTGGGTGTCTCTGTGGGTCTCTTTGGGTGTTTTTGTGGGTCTCTGTGGGTGTCTCTGTGGGTCTCTGTGGGTCTCTGTGGGTGTCTCTGTGTGTGTCTCTGTGGGTGTCTGTGGGTGTCTGTGGGTCTCTGTGGGTGTCTCTGTGGGTGTCTCTGTAGGTGTCTCTGTGGGTGTCTCTTTGGGGGTCTTTTTGGGCCTCTGTGGGGGTCTCTGTGGGTCTCTGTGGGTTTCGGTGAGTCTCTGTGGGTCTCTATGGGTCTCTGTGGGTGTCTCTGTGGGTGTCTCTGTGGGTGTTTTTTTGGTATTTGTGGGGGTCTCTGTGGTTGTCTCTGTGGGTCTCTGTGGGTGTCTCTGTGGGTCTCTGTGAGTCTCTGTCGGTGTCTCTGTGTGTGTCACTGTGTGTCTCTGTGGGTGTCTCTGTGGGTGTCTCTGTGAGTCTCTGTGGGTGTCTCTGTGAGTGTCTGTGGGTCTCGGTGGGTGTCACTGTGGGTCTCTGTGGGTCTCTGTATGTGTCTCTGTGTGTGTTTCTGTACGTCTCTGTGTATCTCTGTGGGTGTCCCTGTGGGTGTCCCTGTGGATGTCAGTGTGTCTCTGTGTGTCTCTGTGGGTCTGTGTGGGTGTCTCTGTGGGTGTCTCTGTGGGTCTCTGTGGGTGTCCCTGTGGGTGTCTCTGTGAGTCTCTGTGGGTCTTTGTGGGTCTCTGTGGGTCTATGTGGGTCTCTGTGGGTCTCTGTGGGTCTCTGTGAGTCTCTGTGGGTCTCTGTGTGTGTTTCTGTGCGTCTCTGTGTATCTCTGTGGGTGTCTCTGTGGGTGTCTCTGTGGGTCTCTGTGGGTGTCTTTGTGGGTCTCTGTGGGTGTCTCTGTGGGCCTCTGTGGGTGTCTCTGTGGGTCTGTGTGGGTGTCTCTGTGGGTGTCTCTGTGGGTCTCTTTGGGTGTTTTTGTGGGTCTCTGTGCATGTCTCTGTTGGTCTCTGTGGGTGTCTCTGTGTGTTTCTCTGTGGGTCTCTGTGGGTGTCTGTGGGTCTCTGTGGGTGTCTCTGTCGGTGTCTCTGTAGGTGTCTCTGTGATTCTCTGTGGGTGTCTCTGTGGGTCTCTGTGGGTTTCATTGTGGGTCTCTGTGGGTGTCTCTGTGGGTCTCTGTGGGTCTCTGTGGGTCTCTGTGAGTCTCTGTGGGTGTCTCTGTGAGTCTCTGTGGGTGTCTCTGTGAGTCTCTGTGGGTCTTTGTGTGTCTCTGTGGGTCTGTGTGGGTGTCTCTGTGGGTGTCTCTGTGGGTCTCTGTGGGTGTCCCTGTGGGTGTCTCTGTGGGTGTGTCTGTGAGTCTCTGTGCGTGTCTCTGTGGGTCTCTGTGGGTGTCTCTGTGGGTCTCTGTGGGTCTCTGTGGGTCTCTGTGGGTCTCTGTGGGTCTCTGTGGGTCTCTGTGGGTCTCTGTGTGTCTCTGTGAGTCTCTGTGGGTGTCTCTGTGAGTCTCTGTGGGTGTCTCTGTGAGTCTCTGTGGGTCTCTGTGGGTCTCTGTGGGTCTCTGTGGGTGTCTCTGTGGGTATCTGTGGGTCTCTGTATGTGTCTCTGTGTGTGTCTCTGTGGGTCTCTGTGGGTCTCTGTAGGTCTCTGTGGGTCTCTGTGGGTCTCTGTGGGTCTCTGTGGGTCTCTGTGTGTGTTTCTGTGCGTCTCTGTGTATCTTTGTGGGTGTCTCTGTGGGTGACTCTGTAGGTGTCTCTGTGGGTGTCTCTGTGGGTGTTTTTTTTGGTCTTTGTGGGGGTCTCTGTGGTTGTCTCTGTGGGTCTCTGTGGGTGTCTCTGTGGGTCTCTGTGAGTCTCTGTCGGTGTCTGTGTGTGTGTCACTGTGTGTCTCTGTGGGTGTCTCTGTGGGTGTCTCTGTGAGTCTCTGTGGGTGTCTCTGTGAGTGTCTGTGGGTCTCTGTGGGTCTCGGTGGGTGTCACTGTGGGTCTCTGTGGGTCTCTGTATGTGTCTCTGTGTGTGTTTCTGTACGTCTCTGTGTATCTCTGTGGGTGTCCCTGTGGGTGTCCCTGTGGGTGTCAGTGTGTGTCTCTGTGTGTCTCTGTGGGTCTGTGTGGGTGTCTCTGTGGGTGTCTCTGTGGGTCTCTGTGGGTGTCCCTGTGGGTGTCTCTGTGGGTGTCTCTGTGAGTCTCTGTGGGTGTCTCTGTGGGTCTCTGTGGGTGTCTTTGTGGGTCTCTGTGGGTCTTTGTGGGTCTATGTGGGTCTATGTGGGTCTCTGTGGGTCTCTGTGGGTCTCTGTGAGTCTCTGTGGGTCTCTGTGTGTGTTTCTATGCGTCCCTGTGTATCTCTGTGGGTGTCTCTGTGGGTGACTCTGTAGGTGTCTCTGTGGGTGTCTCTGTGGGTCTCTGTGGGTGTCTTTGTGGGTCTCTGTGGGTGTCTCTGTGGGCCTCTGTGGGTGTCTCTGTGGGTCTGTGTGGGTGTCTCTGTGGGTGTCTCTGTGGGTCTCTTTGGGTGTTTTTGTGGGTCTCTGTGCATGTCTCTGTTGGTCTCTGTGGGTGTCTCTGTGTGTGTCTCTGTGGGTCTCTGTGGGTGTCTGTGGGTCTCTGTGGGTGTCTCTGTGGGTGTCTCTGTAGGTGTCTCTGTGGGTGTCTCTGTGATTCTCTGTGGGTGTCTCTGTGGGTCTCTGTGGGTGTCATTGTGGGTCTCTGTGGGTGTCTCTGTGGGTCTCTGTGGGTCTCTGTGGGTCTCTGTGAGTCTCTGTGGGTGTCTCTGTGAGTCTCTGTGGGTGTCTCTGTGAGTCTCTGTGGGTCTTTGTGTGTCTCTGTGGGTCTGTGTGGGTGTCTCTGTGGGTGTCTCTGTGGGTCTCTGTGGGTGTCCCTGTGGGTGTCTCTGTGGGTGTCTCTGTGAGTCTCTGTGCGTGTCTCTCTGGGTCTCTGTGGGTGTCTCTGTGGGTCTCTGTGGGTCTCTGTGGGTCTCTGTGGGTCTCTGTGGGTCTCTGTGTGTCTCTGTGAGTCTCTGTGGGTGTCTCTGTGAGTCTCTGTGGGTGTCTCTGTGAGTCTCTGTGGGTCTCTGTGGGTCTCTGTGGGTCTCTGTGGGTCTGTGTGGGTGTCTCTGTGGGTGTCTCTGTGGGTCTCTGTGGGTGTCCCTGTGGGTGTCTCTGTGGGTGTCTCTGTGAGTCTCTGTGCGTGTCTCTCTGGGTCTCTGTGGGTGTCTCTGTGGGTCTCTGTGGGTCTCTGTGGGTCTCTGTGGGTGTCTCTGTGGGTCTCTGTGGGTCTCTGTGTGTCTCTGTGAGTCTCTGTGGGTGTCTCTGTGAGTCTCTGTGGGTGTCTCTGTGAGTCTCTGTGGGTCTCTGTGGGTCTCTGTGGGTCTCTGTGGGTGTCTCTGTGGGTATCTGTGGGTCTCTGTATGTGTCTTTGTGTGTGTGTCTGTGGGTCTCTGTGGGTCTCTGTAGGTCTCTGTGGGTCTCTGTGGGTCTCTGTGGGTCTCTGTGTGTGTTTCTGTGCGTCTCTGTGTATCTCTGTGGGTGTCTCTGTGGGTGACTCTGTAGGTGTCTCTGTGGGTGTCTCTGTGGGTCTCTGTGGGTGTCTTCGTGGGTCTCTGTAGGTGTCTCTGTGGGCCTCTGTGGGTGTCTCTGTGGGTCTGTGTGGGTGTCTCTGTGGGAGTCTCTTTGGGTCTCTTTGGGTGTTTTTGTGGGTCTCTGTGCGTGTCTCTGTGGGTCTCTGTGGGTGTCTCTGTGTGTGTCTCTGTGGGTCTCTATGGGTGTCTGTGGGTCTCTGTGGGTGTCTCTGTGGGTGTCTCTGTAGGTGTCTCTGTGGCTGTCTCTGTGATTCTTTGTGGGTGTCTCTGTGGGTCTCTGTGGGTGTCTTTGTGGGTCTCTGTGGGTGTCTCTGTGGGTCTCTGTGGGTCTCTGTGGGTCTCTGTGAGTCTCTGTGGGTGTCTCTGTGAGTCTCTGTGGGTGGCTCTGTGAGTCTCTGTGGGTCTTTGTGTGTCTCTGTGGGTCTGTGTGGGTGTCTCTGTGGGTGTCTCTGTGGGTCTCTGTGGGTGTCCCTGTGTGTGTCTCTGTGGGTGTCTCTGTGAGTCTCTGTGCGTGTCTCTGTGGGTCTCTGTGGGTGCCTTTGTGGGTCTCTGTGGGTCTCTGTGGGTCTCTGTGGGTCTCTGTGGGTCTCTGTGGGTCTCTGTGTGTCTCTGTGAGTCTCTGTGGGTGTCTCTGTGAGTCTAAGTGGGTGTCTCTGTGAGTCTCTGTGGGTCTCTGTGGGTCTCTGTGGGTCTCTGTGGGTGTCTCTGTGGGTATCTGTGGGTCTCTGTGTGTGTTTCTGTGCGTCTCTGTGTATCTCTGTGGGTGTCTCTGTGGGTGTCATTGTGTGTCTCTGTGGGTCTCTGTGGGTGTCTCTGTGTGTCTCTGTGTGTGTCTCTGGGGATATCTCTAGTGGGTCTCTGTGGGTCTTTAAACACGATCAACATGATCAACCGCATCACTGTCACTCATCACCATCAACCACATCAACATCACCCATCACAATAAACCACATCAAATCAACCACCTACCCACCACCACAACCATCACAACCATCACCACCACCACTTCCACCACCACGACAACCACTACCACCACTTTCACCACCTCCATCACCACCACCTCCACCATAACCACCGAACTAAAATTAGAACTTTGCTGTACCAACGACGTTTCTTCATTTCAGCTTTTGTCTTCCTCTCCCGTTCACCCCCAGCCCCTCATCGCCCACAGCCCCATTCACCCACCTGGCACCGACGTCTCTCACCTGAGCCGCGACGCTTCGCCCGATTGGCTCTGCATGCTGGACAGTTGCTTCGGCGGCGGCGGGGTGAGCCGCTGCCTCGGCACCGAGCTCCAATCTCCGATGACCTCAGCCCTGAACCGGCTGCCCGTTCTACCCGCCACCTCCGCCTCGACGTCGTCGCCATCGCTGCCGCCGCCATCACCACCATCACCGTCGTCGTCAGGCGGCTGCCTCCGACTTCTTGCAATGGGCGGCGGAACGGGATCCGGCGGTCGGCGCAGCCAAGAGGGCCGCACTTCTATCCCGCTCTGCGCCCAGCTGTATTCCACACAGATCCAGGCGGTGCGGTCCACATCCCGACAGAGCAGCGGCAGCATCTCCTCTGTGGCAAAAGTCCGAATATTCCACGCGCCCGAATCGCCGTGGTCCCCCTGTTCCTGGGGGAACCCCGAGGAGGAGGAGGGAGGCTTTCCCTGTGGCTACGCCAAATCGTGGATGTCTCTGTCGGTGTCTCTGTGGGTCTCGGTGGGTGTCTCTGTGGGTCTCGGTGAGTCTCTTTGGGTTTCTCTGTGTGAGTCTCTGTGGGTGTCTCTGTGGGTGACTCTGTAGGTGTCTGTGTGGGTGTCTCTGTGGGTCTCTGTGGGTGTCTTTGTGGGTCTCTGTGGGTGTCTCTGTGGGCCTCTGTGGGTGTCTCTGTGGGTCTGTGTGGGTGTCTCTGTGGGTGTCTCTGTGGGTCTCTTTGGGTGTTTTTGTGGGTCTCTGTGGGTGTCTCTGTGGGTCTCTGTGGGTCTCTGTGGGTGTCTCTGTGTGTGTCTCTGTGGGTGTCTGTGGGTCTCTGTGGGTGTCTCTGTGGATGTCTCTGTGGGTGTCTCTGTGGGGGTCTTTTTGGGCCTCTGTGGGGGTCTCTGTGGGTCTCTGTGGGTTTCGGTGAGTCTCTGTGGGTCTCTGTGGGTGTCTCTGTGGTTGTCTCTGTGGGTCTCTGTGGGTGTCTCTGTGGGTCTCTGTGAGTCTCTGTCGGTGTCTCTGTGTGTGTCACTGTGTTTCTCTGTGGGTGTCTCTGTGGGTGTCTCTGTGAGTCTCTGTGGGTGTCTCTGTGAGTCTCTGTGGGTCTCTGTGGGTCTCGGTGGGTGTCACTGTGGGTCTCTGTGGGTCTCTGTATGTGTCTCTGTGTGTGTTTCTGTACGTCTCTGTGTATCTCTGTGGGTGTCCCTGTGGGTGTCCCTGTGGGTGTCAGTGTGTGTCTCTGTGTGTCTCTGTGGGTCTCTGTGGGTGTCCCTGTAGGTGTCTCTGTGGGTGTCTCTGTGAGTCTCTGTGGGTGTCTTTGTGGGTCTCTGTGGGTATCTGTAGGTGTCTCTGTGGGTCTCTGTGGGTGTCTCTGTGAGTCTCTGTGGGTCTTTGTGGGTCTCTGTGGGTGTATGTGGGTCTCTGTGGGTCTCTGTGGGTCTCTGTGGGTGTATGTGGGTCTCTGTGTGTCTCTGTGTGTGTTTCTGTGCGTCTCTGTGTATCTCTGTGGGTGTCTCTGTGGGTGACTCTGTAGGTGTCTCTGTGGGTGTCTCTGTGGGTCTCTGTGGGTGTCTTTGTTGGTCTCTGTGGGTGTCTCTGTGGGCCTCTGTGGGTGTCTCTGTGGGTCTGTGTGGGTGTCTCTGTGGATGTCTCTGTGGGTCTCTTTGGGTGTTTTTGTGGGTCTCTGTGCGTGTCTCTGTGGGTCTCTGTGGGTCTCTGTGGGTGTCTCTGTGTGTGTCTCTGTGGGTCTCTGTGGGTGTCTGTGGGTCTCTGTGGGTGTCTCTGTGGGTGTCTTTGTAGGTGTCTCTGTGGGTGTCTCTGTGGTTCTCTGTGGGTGTCTCTGTGGGTCTCTGTGGGTGTCTTTGTGGGTCTCTGTGGGTATCTGTGGGTGTCTCTGTGGGTCTCTGTGGGTGTCTCTGTGAGTCTCTGTGGGTCTTTGTGGGTCTCTGTGGGTGTATGTGGGTCTCTGTGGGTCTCTGTGGGTCTCTGTGAGTCTATGTGGGTCTCTGTGTGTCTCTGTGTGTGTTTCTGTGCGTCTCTGTGTATCTCTGTGGGTGTCTCTGTGGGTGACTCTGTGGGTGTCTCTGTGGGTGTCTCTGTGGGTCTCTGTGGGTGTCTTTGTTGGTCTCTGTGGGTGTCTCTGTGGGCCTCTGTGGGTGTCTCTGTGGGTCTGTGTGGGTGTCTCTGTGGATGTCTCTGTGGGTCTCTTTGGGTGTATTTGTGGGTCTCTGTGCGTGTCTCTGTGGGTCTCTGTGGGTCTCTGTGGGT
Source organism: Lampetra planeri (assembly GCF_965212315.1). Lineage (NCBI taxonomy): Eukaryota > Metazoa > Chordata > Hyperoartia > Petromyzontiformes > Petromyzontidae > Lampetra > Lampetra planeri. Next base: position 1,276,402 of record NC_136182.1, read on the forward strand.
GTCTCTGTGTGTGTCTCTGTGGGTCTCTGTGGGTGTCTGTGGGTCTCTCTGTGGGTGTCTCTGTAGGTGTCTCTGTGGGTGTCTCTGTGGTTCTCTGTGGGTGTCTCTGTGGGTCTCTGTGGGTGTCTTTGTGGGTCTCTGTGGGTATCTGTGGGTGTCTCTGTGGGTCTCTGTGGGTCTCTGTGGGTCTCTGTGAGTCTCTGTGGGTGTCTCTGTGAGTCTCTGTGGGTGTCTCTGTGAGTCTCTGTGGGTCTTTGTGTGTCTCTGTGGGTCTGTGTGGGTGTCTCTGTGGGTGTCTCTGTGGGTCTCTGTGGGTGTCCCTGTGGGTGTCTCTGTGGGTGTCTCTGTGAGTCTCTGTGCGTGTCTCTGTGGGTCTCTGTGGGTATCTGTGGGTCTCTGTATGTGTCTCTGTGTGTGTCTCTGTGGGTCTCTGTGGGTCTCTGTAGGTCTCTGTAGGTCTCTGTAGGTCTCTGTGGGTCTCTGTGGGTCTCTGTGGGTCTCTGTGTGTGTTTCTGTGCGTCTCTGTGTATCTCTGTGGGTGTCTCTGTGGGTGTCTCTGTGGGTGTCATTGTGTGTCTCTGTGGGTCTCTGTGGGTGTCTCTGTGTGTCTCTGTGTGTGTCTCTGGGGATATCTCTAGGGGGTCTCTGTGTGTCTTTAAACACGATCAACATGATCAACCGCATCACTGTCACCCATCACCATCAACCACATCAACATCACCCATCACAATCAACCACATCAAAGCAACCACCTACCCACCACCGCAACCATCACAACCATCACCACCACCACTTCCACCACCACGACAACCACTACCACCACCTTCACCACCACCATCACCACCACCTCCACCACAACCACCCAACTAAAATTAGAACTTTGCTGTACCAACGACGTTTCTTCATTTCAGCTTTTGTCTTCCTCTCCCGTTCACCCCCAGCCCCTCATCACCCCCAGCCCCATTCACCCACCTGGCACCGACGTCTCTCACCTGAGCCGCGACGCTTCGCCCGATTGGCTCTGCATGCTGGACAGTTGCTTCGGCGGCGGCGGGGGGAGCCGCTGCCTCGGCACCGAGCTCCAATCTCCGATGACCTCAGCCCTGAACCGGCTGCCCGTTCTACCCGCCACCTCCGCCTCGACGTCGTCGCCACCGCTGCTGCCGCCATCACCACCATCACCGTCGTCGTCAGGCGGCTGCCTCCGACTTCTTGCAATGGGCGGCGGAACGGGATCCGGCGGTCGGCGCAGCCAAGAGGACCGCACTTCTATCCCGCTCTGCGCACAGCTGTATTCCACACAGATCCAGGAGGTGTGGTCCACATCCCGACAGAGCAGCGGCAGCATCTCCTTTTTGGCAAAAGTCCAAATATTCCACGCTCCCGAATCGCCGTGGTCCCCCTGTTCCTGGGGGAACCCCGAGGAGGAGGGGGGAGGCTTTCCCTGTGGCTACGCCAAATCGTGGATGTCTCTGTCGGTGTCTCTGTGGGTCTCGGTGGGTGTCTCTGTGGGTCTCTGTGGGTGTCTCTGTGGGTCTCTGTGGGTCTCTGTGGGTGTCTCTGTGTGTGTCTCTGTGGGTGTCTGTGGGTGTCTGTGGGTCTCTGTGGGTGTCTCTGTGGGTGTCTCTGTGGGTGTCTCTGTGGGGGTCTTTTTGGGCCTCTGTGGGGGTCTCTGTGGGTCTCTGTGGGTGTCCCTGTGGGTGTCTCTGTGGGTGTCTCTTTGAGTCTCTGTGGATGTCTCTGTGGGTCTCTGTGGGTGTCTTTGTGGGTCTCTGTGGGTATCTGTGGGTGTTTCTGTGGGTCTCTGTGGGTGTCTCTGTGAGTCTCTGTGGGTCTTTGTGGGTCTCTGTGGGTCTATGTGGGTCTCTGTGGGTCTCTGTGGGTCTCTGTGAGCCTCTGTGGGTCTCTGTGTGTGTTTCTGTGCGTCTCTGTGTATCTCTGTGGGTGTCTCTGTGGGTGACTCTGTAGGTGTCTCTGTGGGTGTCTCTGTGGGTCTCTGTGGGTGTCTTTGTGGGTCTCTGTGGGCCTCTGTGGGTGTCTCTGTGGGTCTGTGTGGGTGTCTCTGTGGGTGTCTCTGTGGGTCTCTTTGGGTGTTTTTGTGGGTCTCTGTGCGTGTCTCTGTGGGTCTCTGTGGGTCTCTGTGGGTGTCTCTGTGTGTGTCTCTGTGGGTCTCTGTGGGTGTCTGTGGGTCTCTGTGGGTGTCTCTGTGGGTGTCTCTGTAGGTGTCTCTGTGGGTGTCTCTGTGATTCTCTGTGGGTGTCTCTGTGGGTCTCTGTGTGTGTCTTTGTGGGTCTCTGTGGGTATCTGTGGGTGTCTCTGTGGGTCTCTGTGGGTATCTGTGGGTCTCTGTGAGTCTCTGTGGGTGTCTTTGTGAGTCTCTGTGGGTGTCTCTGTGAGTCTCTGTGGGTCTTTGTGGGTCTCTGTGGGTCTCTGTGGGTGTCTCTGTGCTCTGTGGGTTTCTGTGGGTCTCTGTATGTGTCTCTGTGTGTGTCTCTGTGGGTCTCTGTGGGTCTCTGTGGGTCTCTGTGAGTCTCTGTGGGTCTTTGTGTGTGTTTCTGTGCGTCTCTGTGTATCTCTGTGGGTGTCTCTGTGGGTGACTCTGTAGGTGTCTCTGTGGGTGTCTTTGTGGGCCTCTGTGGGTGTCTCTGTGGGTCTGTGTGGGTGTCTCTGTGGGTCTGTGTGGGTGTCTCTGTGGGTCTGTGTGGGTGTCTCTGTGGGTGTCTCTGTGGGTCTCTGTGGGTGTCTCTGTGGGCCTCTGTGGGTGTCTCTGTGGGTCTGTGTGGGTGTCTCTGTGGGTGTCTCTGTGGGTCTCTTTGGGTGTTTTTGTGAGTCTCTGTGGGTGTCTCTGTGGGTCTCTGTGGGTCTCTGTGGGTCTCTGTGGGTGTCTCTGTGTGTGTCTCTGTGGGTCTCTGGGTGTCTGTGGGTCTCTGTGGGTGTCTCTGTGGGTGTCTCTGTGGGTCTGTGTGGGTGTCTCTGTGGGTGTCTCTGTGGGTCTCTTTGGGTGTTTTTGTGGGTCTCTGTGGGTGTCTCTGTGGGTCTCTGTGGGTCTCTGTGGGTCTCTGTGGGTCTCTGTGGGTGTCTCAGTGGGTGTCTCTGTGGGTGTCTTTTTTGGCCTTTGTGGGGGTCTCTGTGGTTGTCTCTGTGGGTCTCTGTGTGTGTCTCTGTGTGTCTCTGTGGGTGTCTCTGTGGGTGTTTCTGTGGGTCTCTGTGGGACTCTGTGGGTCTCTGTGGGTGGCTGTGGGTGTCTCTGTGGGTCTCTTTGGGTGTTTTTGTGGGTCTCTGTGGGTGTCTCTGTGGGTCTCTGTGGGTCTCTGTGGGTGTCTCTGTGTGTGTCTCTGTGGGTGTCTGTGGGTGTCTGTGGGTCTCTGTGGGTGTCTCTGTGGGTGTCTCTGTGGGTGTCTCTGTGGGGGTCTTTTTGGGCCTCTGTGGGGGTCTCTGTGGGTCTCTGTGGGTGTCCCTGTGGGTGTCTCTGTGGGTGTCTCTTTGAGTCTCTGTGGATGTCTCTGTGGGTCTCTGTGGGTGTCTTTGTGGGTCTCTGTGGGTATCTGTGGGTGTTTCTGTGGGTCTCTGTGGGTGTCTCTGTGAGTCTCTGTGGGTCTTTGTGGGTCTCTGTGGGTCTATGTGGGTCTCTGTGGGTCTCTGTGGGTCTCTGTGAGTCTCTGCGGGTCTCTGTGTATGTTTCTGTGCGTCTCTGTGTATCTCTGTGGGTGTCTCTGTGGGTGACTCTGTAGGTGTCTCTGTGGGTGTCTCTGTGGGTCTCTGTGGGTGTCTTTGTGGGTCTCTGTGGGTGTCTCTGTGGGCCTCTGTGGGTGTCTCTGTGGGTCTGTGTGGGTGTCTCTGTGGGTGTCTCTGTGGGTCTCTTTGGGTGTTTTTGTGGGTCTCTGTGCGTGTCTCTGTGGGTCTCTGTGGGTCTCTGTGGGTGTCTCTGTGTGTGTCTCTGTGGGTCTCTGTGGGTGTCTGTGGGTCTCTGTGGGTGTCTCTGTGGGTGTCTCTGTAGGTGTCTCTGTGGGTGTCTCTGTGATTCTCTGTGGGTGTCTCTGTGGGTCTCTGTGTGTGTCTTTGTGGGTCTCTGTGGGTATCTGTGGGTGTCTCTGTGGGTCTCTGTGGGTATCTGTGGGTCTCTGTGAGTCTCTGTGGGTGTCTTTGTGAGTCTCTGTGGGTGTCTCTGTGAGTCTCTGTGGGTCTTTGTGGGTCTCTGTGGGTCTCTGTGGGTGTCTCTGTGCTCTGTGGGTTTCTGTGGGTCTCTGTATGTGTCTCTGTGTGTGTCTCTGTGGGTCTCTGTGGGTCTCTGTGGGTCTCTGTGAGTCTCTGTGGGTCTTTGTGTGTGTTTCTGTGCGTCTCTGTGTATCTCTGTGGGTGTCTCTGTGGGTGACTCTGTAGGTGTCTCTGTGGGTGTCTTTGTGGGCCTCTGTGGGTGTCTCTGTGGGTCTGTGTGGGTGTCTCTGTGGGTCTGTGTGGGTGTCTCTGTGGGTGTCTCTGTGGGTCTCTGTGGGTGTCTCTGTGGGCCTCTGTGGGTGTCTCTGTGGGTCTGTGTGGGTGTCTCTGTGGGTGTCTCTGTGGGTCTCTTTGGGTGTTTTTGTGAGTCTCTGTGGGTGTCTCTGTGGGTCTCTGTGGGTCTCTGTGGGTCTCTGTGGGTGTCTCTGTGTGTGTCTCTGTGGGTCTCTGGGTGTCTGTGGGTCTCTGTGGGTGTCTCTGTGGGTGTCTCTGTGGGTCTGTGTGGGTGTCTCTGTGGGTGTCTCTGTGGGTCTCTTTGGGTGTTTTTGTGGGTCTCTGTGGGTGTCTCTGTGGGTCTCTGTGGGTCTCTGTTGGTCTCTGTGGGTCTCTGTGGGTCTCTGTGGGTGTCTCAGTGGGTGTCTCTGTGGGTGTCTTTTTTGGTCTTTGTGGGGGTCTCTGTGGTTGTCTCTGTGGGTCTCTGTGGGTCTCTGTGGGTGGCTGTGGGTGTCTCTGTGGGTCTCTTTGGGTGTTTTTGTGGGTCTCTGTGGGTGTCTCTGTGGGTCTCTGTGGGTCTCTGTGGGTGTCTCTGTGGGTGTCTCTGTGGGGGTCTGTGGGTCTCTGTGGGTGTCTCTGTGGGTGTCTCTGTGGGTGTCTCTGTGGGTCTCTGTGGGTCTCTGTGGGTGTCTCTGTGTGTGTCTCTGTGGGTGTCTGTGGGTCTCTGTGGGTGTCTCTGTGGGTGTCTCTGTGGGTGTCTCTGTGGGGGTCTTTTTGGGCCTCTGTGGGTGTCTCTGTGGATGTTTCTGTGGGTGTTTTTTTGGTTTTTGTGGGAGTCTCTGTGGTTGTCTCGGTGGGTCTCTGTGGGTGTCTCTGTGGGTCTCTGTGAGTCTCTGTCGGTGTCTCTGTGTGTGTCACTGTGTGTCTCTGTGGGTGTCTCTGTGGGTGTCTCTGTGAGTCTCTGTGGGTGTCTCTGTGAGTCTCTGTGGGTCTCTGTGGGTCTCGGTGGGTGTCACTGTGGGTCTCTGTGGGTCTCTGTATGTGTCTCTGTGTGTGTTTCTGTACGTCTCTGTGTTTCTCTGTGGGTGTCCCTGTGGGTGTCCCTGTGGGTGTCAGTGTGTGTCTCTGTGTGTCTCTGTGGGTCTCTGTGGGTGTTCCTGTGGGTGTCTCTGTGGGTGTCTCTGTGAGTCTCTGTGGGTGTCTCTGTGGGTCTCTGTGGGTGTCTTTGTGGGTCTCTGTGGGTATCTGTGGGTGTCTCTGTGGGTCTCTGTGGGTCTCTGTGGGTCTCTGTGAGTCTCTGTGGGTCTCTGTGTGTGTTTCTGTGCGTCTCTGTGTATCTCTGTGGGTGTCTCTGTGGGTGACTCTGTAGGTGTCTCTGTGGGTGTCTCTGTGGGTCTCTGTGCGTGTCTCTGTGGGTCTCTGTGGGTCTCTGTGGGTGTCTCTGTGTGTGTCTCTGTGGGTCTCTGTGGGTGTCTGTGAGTCTCTGTGGGTGTCTCTGTGGGTGTCTCTGTAGGTGTCTCTGTGGGTGTCTCTGTGGGTGTCTCTGTGGGTGTCTCTGTGGGTGTCTCTGTGGGTCTCTGTGGGTGTCTTTGTTGGTCTCTGTGGGTGTCTCTGTGGGCCTCTGTGGGTGTCTCTGTGGGTCTGTGTGGGTGTCTCTGTGGATGTCTCTGTGGGTCTCTTTGGGTGTATTTGTGGGTCTCTGTGCGTGTCTCTGTGGGTCTCTGTGGGTCTCTGTGGGTGTCTCTGTGTGTGTCTCTGTGGGTCTCTGTGGGTGTCTGTGGGTCTCTCTGTGGGTGTCTCTGTAGGTGTCTCTGTGGGTGTCTCTGTGGTTCTCTGTGGGTGTCTCTGTGGGTCTCTGTGGGTGTCTTTGTGGGTCTCTGTGGGTATCTGTGGGTGTCTCTGTGGGTCTCTGTGGGTCTCTGTGGGTCTCTGTGGGTCTCTGTGAGTCTCTGTGGGTGTCTCTGTGAGTCTCTGTGGGTGTCTCTGTGAGTCTCTGTGGGTCTTTGTGTGTCTCTGTGGGTCTGTGTGGGTGTCTCTGTGGGTCTCTGTGGGTGTCCCTGTGGGTGTCTCTGTGGGTGTCTCTGTGAGTCTCTGTGCGTGTCTCTGTGGGTCTCTGTGGGTATCTGTGGGTCTCTGTATGTGTCTCTGTGTGTGTCTCTGTGGGTCTCTGTGGGTCTCTGTAGGTCTCTGTAGGTCTCTGTAGGTCTCTGTGGGTCTCTGTGGGTCTCTGTGGGTCTCTGTGTGTGTTTCTGTGCGTCTCTGTGTATCTCTGTGGGTGTCTCTGTGGGTGTCTCTGTGGGTGTCATTGTGTGTCTCTGTGGGTGTCTCTGTGTGTCTCTGTGTGTGTCTCTGGGGATATCTCTAGGGGGTCTCTGTGTGTCTTTAAACACGATCAACATGATCAACCGCATCACTGTCACCCATCACCATCAACCACATCAACATCACCCATCACAATCAACCACATCAAAGCAACCACCTACCCACCACCGCAACCATCACAACCATCACCACCACCACTTCCACCACCACGACAACCACTACCACCACCTTCACCACCACCATCACCACCACCTCCACCACAACCACCCAACTAAAATTAGAACTTTGCTGTACCAACGACGTTTCTTCATTTCAGCTTTTGTCTTCCTCTCCCGTTCACCCCCACACCCTCATCACCCCCAGCCCCATTCACCCACCTGGCACCGACGTCTCTCACCTGAGCCGCGACGCTTCGCCCGATTGGCTCTGCATGCTGGACAGTTGCTTCGGCGGCGGCAGGGGGAGCCGCTGCCTCGGCACCGAGCTCCAATCTCCGATGACCTCAGCCCTGAACCGGCTGCCCGTTCTACCCGCCACCTCCGCCTCGACGTCGTCGCCACCGCTGCTGCCGCCATCACCACCATCACCGTCGTCGTCAGGCGGCTGCCTCCGACTTCTTGCAATGGGCGGCGGAACGGGATCCGGCGGTCGGCGCAGCCAAGAGGACCGCACTTCTATCCCGCTCTGCGCCCAGCTGTATTCCACACAGATCCAGGAGGTGTGGTCCACATCCCGACAGAGCAGCGGCAGCATCTCCTCTGTGGCAAAAGTCCAAATATTCCACGCTCCCGAATCGCCGTGGTCCCCCTGTTCCTGGGGGAACCCCGAGGAGGAGGGGGGAGGCTTTCCCTGTGGCTACGCCAAATCGTGGATGTCTCTGTCGGTGTCTCTGTGGGTCTCGGTGGGTGTCTCTGTGGGTCTCTGTGGGTGTCTCTGTGGGTCTCTGTGGGTCTCTGTGGGTGTCTCTGTGTGTGTCTCTGTGGGTGTCTGTGGGTGTCTGTGGGTCTCTGTGGGTGTCTCTGTGGGTGTCTCTGTGGGTGTCTCTGTGGGGGTCTTTTTGGGCCTCTGTGGGGGTCTCTGTGGGTCTCTGTGGGTGTCCCTGTGGGTGTCTCTGTGGGTGTCTCTTTGAGTCTCTGTGGATGTCTCTGTGGGTCTCTGTGGGTGTCTTTGTGGGTCTCTGTGGGTATCTGTGGGTGTTTCTGTGGGTCTCTGTGGGTGTCTCTGTGAGTCTCTGTGGGTCTTTGTGAGTCTCTGTGGGTCTATGTGGGTCTCTGTGGGTCTCTGTGGGTCTCTGTGAGTCTCTGTGGGTCTCTGTGTGTGTTTCTGTGCGTCTCTGTGTATCTCTGTGGGTGTCTCTGTGGGTGACTCTGTAGGTGTCTCTGTGGGTGTCTCTGTGGGTCTCTGTGGGTGTCTTTGTGGGTCTCTGTGGGTGTCTCTGTGGGCCTCTGTGGGTGTCTCTGTGGGTCTGTGTGGGTGTCTCTGTGGGTGTCTCTGTGGGTCTCTTTGGGTGTTTTTGTGGGTCTCTGTGCGTGTCTCTGTGGGTCTCTGTGGGTCTCTGTGGGTGTCTCTGTGTGTGTCTCTGTGGATCTCTGTGGGTGTCTGTGGGTCTCTGTGGGTGTCTCTGTGGGTGTCTCTGTAGGTGTCTCTGTGGGTGTCTCTGTGATTCTCTGTGGGTGTCTCTGTGGGTCTCTGTGTGTGTCTTTGTGGGTCTCTGTGGGTATCTGTGGGTGTCTCTGTGGGTCTCTGTGGGTATCTGTGGGTCTCTGTGAGTCTCTGTGGGTGTCTTTGTGAGTCTCTGTGGGTGTCTCTGTGAGTCTCTGTGGGTCTTTGTGGGTCTCTGTGGGTCTCTGTGGGTGTCTCTGTGCTCTGTGGGTTTCTGTGGGTCTCTGTATGTGTCTCTGTGTGTGTCTCTGTGGGTCTCTGTGGGTCTCTGTGGGTCTCTGTGGGTCTCTGTGAGTCTCTGTGGGTCTTTGTGTGTGTTTCTGTGCGTCTCTGTGTATCTCTGTGGGTGTCTCTGTGGGTGACTCTGTAGGTGTCTCTGTGGGTGTCTTTGTGGGCCTCTGTGGGTGTCTCTGTGGGTCTGTGTGGGTGTCTCTGTGGGTCTGTGTGGGTGTCTCTGTGGGTGTCTCTGTGGGTCTCTGTGGGTGTCTCTGTGGGCCTCTGTGGGTGTCTCTGTGGGTCTGTGTGGGTGTCTCTGTGGGTGTCTCTGTGGGTCTCTTTGGGTGTTTTTGTGAGTCTCTGTGGGTGTCTCTGTGGGTCTCTGTGGGTCTCTGTGGGTCTCTGTGGGTGTCTCTGTGTGTGTCTCTGTGGGTCTCTGGGTGTCTGTGGGTCTCTGTGGGTGTCTCTGTGGGTGTCTCTGTGGGTCTGTGTGGGTGTCTCTGTGGGTGTCTCTGTGGGTCTCTTTGGGTGTTTTTGTGGGTCTCTGTGGGTGTCTCTGTGGGTCTCTGTGGGTCTCTGTGGGTCTCTGTGGGTCTCTGTGGGTCTCTGTGGGTGTCTCAGTGGGTGTCTCTGTGGGTGTCTTTTTTGGTCTTTGTGGGGGTCTCTGTGGTTGTCTCTGTGGGTCTCTGTGTGTGTCTCTGTGTGTCTCTGTGGGTGTCTCTGTGGGTGTTTCTGTGGGTCTCTGTGGGTCTCTGTGGGTCTCTGTGGGTGGCTGTGGGTGTCTCTGTGGGTCTCTTTGGGTGTTTTTGTGGGTCTCTGTGGGTGTCTCTGTGGGTCTCTGTGGGTCTCTGTGGGTGTCTCTGTGTGTGTCTCTGTGGGTGTCTGTGGGTGTCTGTGGGTGTCTGTGGGTCTCTGTGGGTGTCTCTGTGGGTGTCTCTGTGGGTGTCTCTGTGGGGGTCTTTTTGGGCCTCTGTGGGGGTCTCTGTGGGTCTCTGTGGGTGTCCCTGTGGGTGTCTCTGTGGGTGTCTCTTTGAGTCTCTGTGGATGTCTCTGTGGGTCTCTGTGGGTGTCTTTGTGGGTCTCTGTGGGTATCTGTGGGTGTTTCTGTGGGTCTCTGTGGGTGTCTCTGTGAGTCTCTGTGGGTCTTTGTGGGTCTCTGTGGGTCTATGTGGGTCTCTGTGGGTCTCTGTGGGTCTCTGTGAGTCTCTGTGGGTCTCTGTGTGTGTTTCTGTGCGTCTCTGTGTATCTCTGTGGGTGTCTCTGTGGGTGACTCTGTAGGTGTCTCTGTGGGTGTCTCTGTGGGTCTCTGTGGGTGTCTTTGTGGGTCTCTGTGGGTGTCTCTGTGGGCCTCTGTGGGTGTCTCTGTGGGTCTGTGTGGGTGTCTCTGTGAGTCTCTTTGGGTGTTTTTGTGGGTCTCTGTGCGTGTCTCTGTGGGTCTCTGTGGGTCTCTGTGGGTGTCTCTGTGTGTGTCTCTGTGGGTCTCTGTGGGTGTCTGTGGGTCTCTGTGGGTGTCTCTGTGGGTGTCTCTGTAGGTGTCTCTGTGGGTGTCTCTGTGATTCTCTGTGGGTGTCTCTGTGGGTCTCTGTGTGTGTCTTTGTGGGTCTCTGTGGGTATCTGTGGGTGTCTCTGTGGGTCTCTGTGGGTCTCTGTGGGTCTCTGTGAGTCTCTGTGGGTGTCTTTGTGAGTCTCTGTGGGTGTCTCTGTGAGTCTCTGTGGGTCTTTGTGGGTCTCTGTGGGTCTCTGTGGGTGTCTCTGTGCTCTGTGGGTTTCTGTGGGTCTCTGTATGTGTCTCTGTGTGTGTCTCTGTGGGTCTCTGTGGGTCTCTGTGGGTTTCTGTGGGTCTCTGTGAGTCTCTGTGGGTCTTTGTGTGTGTTTCTGTGCGTCTCTGTGTATCTCTGTGGGTGTCTCTGTGGGTGACTCTGTAGGTGTCTCTGTGGGTGTCTTTGTGGGCCTCTGTGGGTGTCTCTGTGGGTCTGTGTGGGTGTCTCTGTGGGTCTGTGTGGGTGTCTCTGTGGGTGTCTCTGTGGGTCTCTGTGGGTGTCTCTGTGGGCCTCTGTGGGTGTCTTCTGTGGGTCTGTGTGGGTGTCTCTGTGGGTGTCTCTGTGGGTCTCTTTGGGTGTTTTTGTGAGTCTCTGTGGGTGTCTCTGTGGGTTTCTGTGGGTCTCTGTGGGTCTCTGTGGGTGTCTCTGTGTGTGTCTCTGTGGGTCTCTGGGTGTCTGTGGGTCTCTGTGGGTGTCTCTGTGGGTGTCTCTGTGGGTCTGTGTGGGTGTCTCTGTGGGTGTCTCTGTGGGTCTCTTTGGGTGTTTTTGTGGGTCTCTGTGGGTGTCTCTGTGGGTCTCTGTGGGTCTCTGTTGGTCTCTGTGGGTCTCTGTGGGTGTCTCAGTGGGTGTCTCTGTGGGTGTCTTTTTTGGTCTTTGTGGGGGTCTCTGTGGTTGTCTCTGTGGGTCTCTGTGTGTGTCTCTGTGTGTCTCTGTGGGTGTCTCTGTGGGTGTTTCTGTGGGTCTCTGTGGGTCTCTGTGGGTCTCTGTGGGTGGCTGTGGGTGTCTCTGTGGGTCTCTTTGGGTGTTTTTGTGGGTCTCTGTGGGTGTCTCTGTGGGTCTCTGTGGGTCTCTGTGGGTGTCTCTGTGGGTCTCTGTGGGTCTCTGTGGGTGTCTCTGTGTGTGTCTCTGTGGGTGTCTGTGGGTGTCTGTGGGTCTCTGTGGGTGTCTCTGTGGGTGTCTCTGTGGGTGTCTCTGTGGGGGTCTTTTTGGGCCTCTGTGGGGGTCTCTGTGGGTCTCTGTGGGTGTCCCTGTGGGTGTCTCTGTGGGTGTCTCTTTGAGTCTCTGTGGATGTCTCTGTGGGTCTCTGTGGGTGTCTTTGTGGGTCTCTGTGGGTATCTGTGGGTGTTTCTGTGGGTCTCTGTGGGTGTCTCTGTGAGTCTCTGTGGGTCTTTGTGAGTCTCTGTGGGTCTATGTGGGTCTCTGTGGGTCTCTGTGGGTCTCTGTGAGTCTCTGTGGGTCTCTGTGTGTGTTTCTGTGCGTCTCTGTGTATCTCTGTGGGTGTCTCTGTGGGTGACTCTGTAGGTGTCTCTGTGGGTGTCTCTGTGGGTCTCTGTGGGTGTCTTTGTGGGTCTCTGTGGGTGTCTCTGTGGGCCTCTGTGGGTGTCTCTGTGGGTCTGTGTGGGTGTCTCTGTGGGTGTCTCTGTGGGTCTCTTTGGGTGTTTTTGTGGGTCTCTGTGCGTGTCTCTGTGGGTCTCTGTGGGTCTCTGTGGGTGTCTCTGTGTGTGTCTCTGTGGGTCTCTGTGGGTGTCTGTGGGTCTCTGTGGGTGTCTCTGTGGGTGTCTCTGTAGGTGTCTCTGTGGGTGTCTCTGTGATTCTCTGTGGGTGTCTCTGTGGGTCTCTGTGTGTGTCTTTGTGGGTCTCTGTGGGTATCTGTGGGTGTCTCTGTGGGTCTCTGTGGGTATCTGTGGGTCTCTGTGAGTCTCTGTGGGTGTCTTTGTGAGTCTCTGTGGGTGTCTCTGTGAGTCTCTGTGGGTCTTTGTGGGTCTCTGTGGGTCTCTGTGGGTGTCTCTGTGCTCTGTGGGTTTCTGTGGGTCTCTGTATGTGTCTCTGTGTGTGTCTCTGTGGGTCTCTGTGGGTCTCTGTGGGTCTCTGTGGGTCTCTGTGAGTCTCTGTGGGTCTTTGTGTGTGTTTCTGTGCGTCTCTGTGTATCTCTGTGGGTGTCTCTGTGGGTGACTCTGTAGGTGTCTCTGTGGGTGTCTTTGTGGGCCTCTGTGGGTGTCTCTGTGGGTCTGTGTGGGTGTCTCTGTGGGTCTGTGTGGGTGTCTCTATGGGTGTCTCTGTGGGTCTCTGTGGGTGTCTCTGTGGGCCTCTGTGGGTGTCTCTGTGGGTCTGTGTGGGTGTCTCTGTGGGTGTCTCTGTGGGTCTCTTTGGGTGTTTTTGTGAGTCTCTGTGGGTGTCTCTGTGGGTCTCTGTGGGTCTCTGTGGGTCTCTGTGGGTGTCTCTGTGTGTGTCTCTGTGGGTCTCTGGGTGTCTGTGGGTCTCTGTGGGTGTCTCTGTGGGTGTCTCTGTGGGTCTGTGTGGGTGTCTCTGTGGGTGTCTCTGTGGGTCTCTTTGGGTGTTTTTGTGGGTCTCTGTGGGTGTCTCTGTGGGTCTCTGTGGGTCTCTGTGGGTCTCTGTGGGTCTCTGTGGGTCTCTGTGGGTGTCTCAGTGGGTGTCTCTGTGGGTGTCTTTTTTGGTCTTTGTGGGGGTCTCTGTGGTTGTCTCTGTGGGTCTCTGTGTGTGTCTCTGTGTGTCTCTGTGGGTGTCTCTGTGGGTGTTTCTGTGGGTCTCTGTGGGTCTCTGTGGGTCTCTGTGGGTGGCTGTGGGTGTCTCTGTGGGTCTCTTTGGGTGTTTTTGTGGGTCTCTGTGGGTGTCTCTGTGGGTCTCTGTGGGTCTCTGTGGGTGTCTCTGTGTGTGTCTCTGTGGGTGTCTGTGGGTGTCTGTGGGTCTCTGTGGGTGTCTCTGTGGGTGTCTCTGTGGGTGTCTCTGTGGGGGTCTTTTTGGGCCTCTGTGGGGGTCTCTGTGGGTCTCTGTGGGTGTCCCTGTGGGTGTCTCTGTGGGTGTCTCTTTGAGTCTCTGTGGATGTCTCTGTGGGTCTCTGTGGGTGTCTTTGTGGGTCTCTGTGGGTATCTGTGGGTGTTTCTGTGGGTCTCTGTGGGTGTCTCTGTGAGTCTCTGTGGGTCTTTGTGGGTCTCTGTGGGTCTATGTGGGTCTCTGTGGGTCTCTGTGGGTCTCTGTGAGTCTCTGTGGGTCTCTGTGTGTGTTTCTGTGCGTCTCTGTGTATCTCTGTGGGTGTCTCTGTGGGTGACTCTGTAGGTGTCTCTGTGGGTGTCTCTGTGGGTCTCTGTGGGTGTCTTTGTGGGTCTCTGTGGGTGTCTCTGTGGGCCTCTGTGGGTGTCTCTGTGGGTCTGTGTGGGTGTCTCTGTGGGTGTCTCTGTGAGTCTCTTTGGGTGTTTTTGTGGGTCTCTGTGCGTGTCTCTGTAGGTCTCTGTGGGTCTCTGTGGGTGTCTCTGTGTGTGTCTCTGTGGGTCTCTGTGGGTGTCTGTGGGTCTCTGTGGGTGTCTCTGTGGGTGTCTCTGTAGGTGTCTCTGTGGGTGTCTCTGTGATTCTCTGTGGGTGTCTCTGTGGGTCTCTGTGTGTGTCTTTGTGGGTCTCTGTGGGTATCTGTGGGTGTCTCTGTGGGTCTCTGTGGGTCTCTGTGGGTCTCTGTGAGTCTCTGTGGGTGTCTTTGTGAGTCTCTGTGGGTGTCTCTGTGAGTCTCTGTGGGTCTTTGTGGGTCTCTGTGGGTCTCTGTGGGTGTCTCTGTGCTCTGTGGGTTTCTGTGGGTCTCTGTATGTGTCTCTGTGTGTGTCTCTGTGGGTCTCTGTGGGTCTCTGTGGGTCTCTGTGGGTCTCTGTGAGTCTCTGTGGGTCTTTGTGTGTGTTTCTGTGCGTCTCTGTGTATCTCTGTGGGTGTCTCTGTGGGTGACTCTGTAGGTGTCTCTGTGGGTGTCTTTGTGGGCCTCTGTGGGTGTCTCTGTGGGTCTGTGTGGGTGTCTCTGTGGGTCTGTGTGGGTGTCTCTGTGGGTGTCTCTGTGGGTCTCTGTGGGTGTCTCTGTGGGCCTCTGTGGGTGTCTTCTGTGGGTCTGTGTGGGTGTCTCTGTGGGTGTCTCTGTGGGTCTCTTTGGGTGTTTTTGTGAGTCTCTGTGGGTGTCTCTGTGGGTTTCTGTGGGTCTCTGTGGGTCTCTGTGGGTGTCTCTGTGTGTGTCTCTGTGGGTCTCTGGGTGTCTGTGGGTCTCTGTGGGTGTCTCTGTGGGTGTCTCTGTGGGTCTGTGTGGGTGTCTCTGTGGGTGTCTCTGTGGGTCTCTTTGGGTGTTTTTGTGGGTCTCTGTGGGTGTCTCTGTGGGTCTCTGTGGGTCTCTGTTGGTCTCTGTGGGTCTCTGTGGGTGTCTCAGTGGGTGTCTCTGTGGGTGTCTTTTTTGGTCTTTGTGGGGGTCTCTGTGGTTGTCTCTGTGGGTCTCTGTGTGTGTCTCTGTGTGTCTCTGTGGGTGTCTCTGTGGGTGTTTCTGTGGGTCTCTGTGGGTCTCTGTGGGTCTCTGTGGGTGGCTGTGGGTGTCTCTGTGGGTCTCTTTGGGTGTTTTTGTGGGTCTCTGTGGGTGTCTCTGTGGGTCTCTGTGGGTCTCTGTGGGTGTCTCTGTGGGTGTCTCTGTGGGGGTCTGTGGGTCTCTGTGGGTCTCTGTGGGTGTCTCTGTGGGTGTCTCTGTGGGTGTCTCTGTGGGTCTCTGTGGGTCTCTGTGGGTGTCTCTGTGTGTGTCTCTGTGTGTGTCTCTGTGGGTGTCTGTGGGTCTCTGTGGGTGTCTCTGTGGGTGTCTCTGTGGGTGTCTCTGTGGGGGTCTTTTTGGGCCTCTGTGGGTGTCTCTGTGGATGTTTCTGTGGGTGTTTTTTTGGTTTTTGTGGGAGTCTCTGTGGTTGTCTCGGTGGGTCTCTGTGGGTGTCTCTGTGGGTCTCTGTGAGTCTCTGTCGGTGTCTCTGTGTGTGTCACTGTGTGTCTCTGTGGGTGTCTCTGTGGGTGTCTCTGTGAGTCTCTGTGGGTGTCTCTGTGAGTCTCTGTGGGTCTCTGTGGGTCTCGGTGGGTGTCACTGTGGGTCTCTGTGGGTCTCTGTATGTGTCTCTGTGTGTGTTTCTGTACGTCTCTGTGTTTCTCTGTGGGTGTCCCTGTGGGTGTCCCTGTGGGTGTCAGTGTGTGTCTCTGTGTGTCTCTGTGGGTCTCTGTGGGTGTTCCTGTGGGTGTCTCTGTGGGTGTCTCTGTGAGTCTCTGTGGGTGTCTCTGTGGGTCTCTGTGGGTGTCTTTGTGGGTCTCTGTGGGTATCTGTGGGTGTCTCTGTGGGTCTCTGTGGGTCTCTGTGGGTCTCTGTGAGTCTCTGTGGGTCTCTGTGTGTGTTTCTGTGCGTCTCTGTGTATCTCTGTGGGTGTCTCTGTGGGTGACTCTGTAGGTGTCTCTGTGGGTGTCTCTGTGGGTCTCTGTGGGTGTCTTTGTGGGTCTCTGTGGGTGTCTCTGTGGGCATCTGTGGGTGTCTCTGTGGTTCTGTGTGGGTGTCTCTGTGGGTGTCTCTGTGGGTCTCTTTGGGTGTTTTTGTGGGTCTCTGTGCGTGTCTCTGTGGGTCTCTGTGGGTCTCTGTGGGTGTCTCTGTGTGTGTCTCTGTGGGTCTCTGTGGGTGTCTGTGAGTCTCTGTGGGTGTCTCTGTGGGTGTCTCTGTAGGTGTCTCTGTGGGTGTCTCTGTGGGTGTCTCTGTGATTCTCTGTGGGTGTCTCTGTGGGTCTCTGTGGGTGTCTTTGTGGGTCTCTGTGGGTATCTGTGGGTGTCTCTGTGGGTCTCTGTGGGTCTCTGTGGGTCTCTGTGAGTCTCTGTGGGTGTCTCTGTGAGTCTCTGTGGGTGTCTCTGTGAGTCTCTGTGGGTCTTTGTGGGTCTCTGTGGGTCTATGTGGGTCTCTGTGGGTCTCTGTGGGTCTCTGTGAGTCTCTGTGGGTCTCTGTGGGTCTCTGTGTGTGTTTCTGTGCGTCTCTGTGTATCTCTGTGGGTGTCTCTGTGGGTGACTCTGTAGGTGTCTCTGTGGGTGTCTCTGTGGGTCTCTGTGGGTGTCTTTGTGGGTCTCTGTGGGTGTCTCTGTGGGCCTCTGTGGGTGTCTCTGTGGGTCTGTGTGGGTGTCTCTGTGGGTGTCTCTGTGGGTCTCTTTGGGTGTTTTTGTGGGTCTCTGTGCGTGTCTCTGTGGGTCTCTGTGGGTCTCTGTGGGTGTCTCTGTGTGTGTCTCTGTGGGTCTCTGTGGGTGTCTGTGGGTCTCTGTGGGTGTCTCTGTGGGTGTCTCTGTAGGTGTCTCTGTGGGTGTCTCTGTGATTCTCTGTGGGTGTCTCTGTGGGTCTCTGTGTGTGTCTTTGTGGGTCTCTGTGGGTATCTGTGGGTGTCTCTGTGGGTCTCTGTGGGTCTCTGTGGGTCTCTGTGAGTCTCTGTGGGTGTCTTTGTGAGTCTCTGTGGGTGTCTCTGTGAGTCTCTGTGGGTCTTTGTGGGTCTCTGTGGGTCTCTGTGGGTGTCTCTGTGCTCTGTGGGTTTCTGTGGGTCTCTGTATGTGTCTCTGTGTGTGTCTCTGTGTGTGTCTCTGTGGGTCTCTGTGGGTCTCTGTGAGTCTCTGTGGGTCTTTGTGTGTGTTTCTGTGCGTCTCTGTGTATCTCTGTGGGTGTCTCTGTGGGTGACTCTGTAGGTGTCTCTGTGGGTGTCTTTGTGGGCCTCTGTGGGTGTCTCTGTGGGTCTGTGTGGGTGTCTCTGTGGGTCTGTGTGGGTGTCTCTGTGGGTCTGTGTGGGTGTCTCTGTGGGTGTCTCTGTGGGTCTCTGTGGGTGTCTCTGTGGGCCTCTGTGGGTGTCTCTGTGGGTCTGTGTGGGTGTCTCTGTGGGTGTCTCTGTGGGTCTCTTTGGGTGTTTTTGTGAGTCTCTGTGGGTGTCTCTGTGGGTCTCTGTGGGTCTCTGTGGGTCTCTGTGGGTGTCTCTGTGTGTGTCTCTGTGGGTCTCTGGGTGTCTGTGGGTCTCTGTGGGTGTCTCTGTGGGTGTCTCTGTGGGTCTGTGTGGGTGTCTCTGTGGGTCTCTTTGGGTGTTTTTGTGGGTCTCTGTGGGTGTCTCTGTGGGTCTCTGTGGGTCTCTGTGGGTCTCTGTGGGTCTCTGTGGGTCTCTGTGGGTGTCTCCGTGGGTGTCTCTGTGGGTGTCTTTTTTGGTCTTTGTGGGGGTCTCTGTGGTTGTCTCTGTGGGTCTCTGTGTGTGTCTCTGTGTGTCTCTGTGGGTGTCTCTGTGGGTGTTTCTGTGGGTCTCTGTGGGTCTCTGTGGGTCTCTGTATGTGTCTCTGTGTGTGTCTCTGTGTGTGTCTCTGTGGGTCTCTGTGGGTCTCTGTGAGTCTCTGTGGGTCTTTGTGTGTGTTTCTGTGCGTCTCTGTGTATCTCTGTGGGTGTCTCTGTGGGTGACTCTGTAGGTGTCTCTGTGGGTGTCTTTGTGGGCCTCTGTGGGTGTCTCTGTGGGTCTGTGTGGGTGTCTCTGTGGGTCTGTGTGGGTGTCTCTGTGGGTCTGTGTGGGTGTCTCTGTGGGTGTCTCTGTGGGTCTCTGTGGGTGTCTCTGTGGGCCTCTGTGGGTGTCTCTGTGGGTCTGTGTGGGTGTCTCTGTGGGTGTCTCTGTGGGTCTCTTTGGGTGTTTTTGTGAGTCTCTGTGGGTGTCTCTGTGGGTCTCTGTGGGTCTCTGTGGGTCTCTGTGGGTGTCTCTGTGTGTGTCTCTGTGGGTCTCTGGGTGTCTGTGGGTCTCTGTGGGTGTCTCTGTGGGTGTCTCTGTGGGTCTGTGTGGGTGTCTCTGTGGGTGTCTCTGTGGGTCTCTTTGGGTGTTTTTGTGGGTCTCTGTGGGTGTCTCTGTGGGTCTCTGTGGGTCTCTGTGGGTCTCTGTGGGTCTCTGTGGGTGTCTCAGTGGGTGTCTCAGTGGGTGTCTCTGTGGGTGTCTTTTTTGGTCTTTGTGGGGGTCTCTGTGGTTGTCTCTGTGGGTCTCTGTGTGTGTCTCTGTGTGTCTCTGTGGGTGTCTCTGTGGGTGTTTCTGTGGGTCTCTGTGGGTCTCTGTGGGTCTCTGTGGGTCTCTGTGGGTGGCTGTGGGTGTCTCTGTGGGTCTCTTTGGGTGTTTTTGTGGGTCTCTGTGGGTGTCTCTGTGGGTCTCTGTGGGTCTCTGTGGGTGTCTCTGTGGGTGTCTCTGTGGGGGTCTGTGGGTCTCTGTGGGTCTCTGTGGGTCTCTGTGGGTGTCTCTGTGGGTGTCTCTGTGGGTGTCTCTGTGGGTCTCTGTGGGTCTCTGTGGGTCTCTGTGGGTGTCTCTGTGTGTGTCTCTGTGGGTGTCTGTGGGTGTCTCTGTGGGTGTCTCTGTGGGGGTCTTTTTGGGCCTCTGTGGGTGTCTCTGTGGATGTTTCTGTGGGTGTTTTTTTGGTTTTTGTGGGAGTCTCTGTGGTTGTCTCGGTGGGTCTCTGTGGGTGTCTCTGTGGGTCTCTGTGAGTCTCTGTCGGTGTCTCTGTGTGTGTCACTGTGTGTCTCTGTGGGTGTCTCTGTGGGTGTCTCTGTGAGTCTCTGTGGGTGTCTCTGTGAGTCTCTGTGGGTCTCTGTGGGTCTCGGTGGGTGTCACTGTGGGTCTCTGTGGGTCTCTGTATGTGTCTCTGTGTGTGTTTCTGTACGTCTCTGTGTTTCTCTGTGGGTGGCCCTGTGGGTGTCCCTGTGGGTGTCAGTGTGTGTCTCTGTGTGTCTCTGTGGGTCTCTGTGGGTGTTCCTGTGGGTGTCTCTGTGGGTGTCTCTGTGAGTCTCTGTGGGTGTCTCTGTGGGTCTCTGTGGGTGTCTTTGTGGGTCTCTGTGGGTATCTGTGGGTGTCTCTGTGGGTCTCTGTGGGTCTCTGTGGGTCTCTGTGAGTCTCTGTGGGTCTCTGTGTGTGTTTCTGTGCGTCTCTGTGTATCTCTGTGGGTGTCTCTGTGGGTGACTCTGTAGGTGTCTCTGTGGGTGTCTCTGTGGGTCTCTGTGGGTGTCTTTGTGGGTCTCTGTGGGTGTCTCTGTGGGCATCTGTGGGTGTCTCTGTGGTTCTGTGTGGGTGTCTCTGTGGGTGTCTCTGTGGGTCTCTTTGGGTGTTTTTGTGGGTCTCTGTGCGTGTCTCTGTGGGTCTCTGTGGGTCTCTGTGGGTGTCTCTGTGTGTGTCTCTGTGGGTCTCTGTGGGTGTCTGTGAGTCTCTGTGGGTGTCTCTGTGGGTGTCTCTGTAGGTGTCTCTGTAGGTGTCTCTGTGGGTGTCTCTGTGGGTGTCTCTGTGATTCTCTGTGGGTGTCTCTGTGGGTCTCTGTGGGTGTCTTTGTGGGTCTCTGTGGGTATCTGTGGGTGTCTCTGTGGGTCTCTGTGGGTCTCTGTGGGTCTCTGTGAGTCTCTGTGGGTGTCTCTGTGAGTCTCTGTGGGTGTCTCTGTGAGTCTCTGTGGGTCTCTGTGTGTCTCTGTGAGTCTCTGTGGGTCTTTGTGGGTCTCTGTGGGTCTCTGTGGGTGTCTCTGTGGGTATCTGTGGGTCTCTGTATGTGTCTCTGTGTGTGTCTCTGTGGGTCTCTGTGGGTCTCTGTGTGTCTCTGTGAGTCTCTGTGGGTCTCTGTGTGTGTTTCTGTGCGTCTCTGTGTATCTCTGTGGGTGTCTCTGTGGGTGACTCTGTAGGTGTCTCTGTGGGTGTCTCTGTGGGTGTCTCTGTGGGTGTCTCTGTGGGTCTCTGTGGGTGTCTTTGTGGGCCTCTGTGGGTGTCTCTGTGGGTCTGTGTGGGTGTCTCTGTGGGTCTGTGTGGGTGTCTCTGTGTGTGTCTCTGTGTGTGTTTCTGTGGGTCTCTGTGGGTCTCTGTGGGTGGCTGTGGGTGTCTCTGTGGGTGGCTGTGGGTGTCTCTGTGGGTCTCTGTGGGTCTCTTTGGGTGTCTTTGTGGGTCTCTGTGGGTGTCTCTGTGGGTCCTCTGTGGGTATGAGTCTCTGTTGGTGTTTTTGTGTGTGTCTTTGTGGGTCTATGTGGGTGTCTCTGTATGTGTCTCTGTGGAATGGGAGGCTGATCGACGCCCGGGTGCGATCAAGGGATGGCTCCCTATTGGTCAACCACGTTATGTATGCCGATGATTTGGTAATAGCTGCTCATTCAGAAGAGGAGTTGGAGACGCTGCTGCTGAGGCTGGAGTGTGCCACTAAGAGGTGGGGCCTTACCATCAGCCCCACCAAAACTAAGCACCTGCCTGGGTATTTTGTACCATCGGGCACTCCGCCCCCACAACTCCCAATCGGTGATGGGGCAGTTGTGGAGAGAGTAGAGAGTTTCCCATACCTGGGCAGTGTGCTCATGACCAGCTCCAGTTTATCAGCAGAGGTCTCACTCCGAATCAGTCGAGCGGCAATATCTTTTCATCGGTTGCGTAACGCTGTGTGGAAGCTACCTGGTCTGTCGCTCCGCACGAAGCTTCAGGTCTTCTCGGCCACGGTCATTCCCTCCCTTCTCTACGCTTGCGAAACGTGGACCCCCCTAGTGGAGCATCTTCGCCGGTTGGAAACATTTAGGCTGGCCTGCCTACGATCCATCCTGGGTTTGACCAGGCTGGATTGTGTGAGGAGCTCACAAGTCCTTGAAAGATCTGGGCAAAGTCCCATCAGTGAGCTCCTCCGGCAGGCAAGGCTGCGTTGGCTGGGTCATGTAGCCCGCATGCCCAGCCACCGCATGCCTAAACAGCTTTTGTTCGGCCGGATCGAGGGGGCTAAACGGGCGCGGCACGGGCTAGAGAAGAGATGGAGTGATGTGGTACAGGAGGACGTGGAGCTGAGTGGACTTGCCGATGACTGGTACCAGCGGTGTCAAGATCGGCCTCAGTGGAGGAGGCTCGTGAAGGACGCTACTGGGCAGTTGGAGGCAGTCGCCCTCCAACAACAACGGAGGGCGGAGGAGCGACGCTCACAACAACGAGCGGAGCGCCGGGTGGCTAAAGCACAGCAAGTTGGCACAGTAGGGGGCACAGGTGGTGCATCAGCCAGTCATCTCGGTCATCTCGGTCAGTCGACCCGTGGCACCTGGGTCTGCCCCGTGACCTCCTGCCAGCGGGCGTTCGACACTTCACGTGGCCTCAAGGTGCACATGGCCTGGCACAAGCGTCGTGGTGACGTCACCGCCACTTAGTGGCGAATGGCGGTTGTTGTTGTTGTTGTTGTCTCTGTGGGTCTCTGTGGGTCTCTGTGGGTATCGGTGAGTCTCTGTGGGTGTCTCTGTGCGTCTCTGTGGGTGTCTCTGTGGGTGTCTCTGTGAGTCTCTGTAGGTCTCTGTGGGTCTATGTGGGTGTCTCTGTGGGTCTCTGTGGGTCTTTGTGGGTCTCTGTGGGTCTCGGTGAGTCTCTGTGGGTCTCTGTGGGTCTCTGTGGGTGTCACTGTGGGTCTCTGTGGGTCTGTGTGTGTATCTCTGTGTGTGTTTCTGTGGGTCTCTGTGGGTATCTGTGGGTCTCTGTGAGGCCTCTGTGGGTCTCTGTGGGTCTCTTTGGGTGTCTTTGTGGGTCTCTGTGGGTGTCTCTGTGGGTCCTCTGTGGGTCTCTGAGTCTCTGTTGGTGTTTTTGTGTGTGTCTTTGTGGGTCTATGTGGGTGTCTCTGTATGTGTCTCTGTGGGTCTCTGTGGGTCTCTGTGGGTCTCTGTGGGTCTCTGTGGGTCTCTGTGGGTATCGGTGAGTCTCTGTGGGTGTCTCTGTGTGTCTCTGTGGGTGTCTCTGTGGGTGTCTCTGTGAGTCTCTGTAGGTCTCTGTGGGTCTATGTGGGTGTCTCTGTGGGTCTCTGTGGGTCTTTGTGGGTCTCTGTGGGTCTCGGTGAGTCTCTGTATGTGTCTCTGTGTGTGTCTCTGTGGGTCTCTGTGGGTGTCTCTGTGGGTGTCTCTGTGGGTGTCTCTGTGGGTGTCTCTGTGGGGGTCTCTTTGGGGGTCTTTTTGGGTCTCTGTGGGGGTCTCTGTGGGTCTCTGTGGGTCTCGGTGAGTCTCTGTGGGTCTCTGTGGGTCTCGCTGAGTCTCTGTGGGTCTCTGTGGGTCTCTGTGGGTGTCTCAGTGGGTGTCTCTGTGGGTGTCTTTTTTGGTCATTGTGGGGGTCTCTGTGGTTGTCTCTGTGGGTCTCTGTGTGTGTCTGTGTGTGTCTCTGTGTGTCTCTGTGGGTGTCTCTGTGGGGGTCTTTTTGGGCCTCTGTGGGTGTCTCTGTGGATGTCTCTGTGGGTGTTTTTTTTGGTCTTTGTGGGATTCTCTGTGGTTGTCTCTGTGGGTCTCTGTGGGTGTCTCTGTGGGTCTCTGTGAGTCTCTGTCGGTGTCTCTGCGTGTGTCACTGTGTGTCTCTGTGGGTGTCTCTGTGGGTGTCTCTGTGAGTCTCTGTGGGTGTCTCTGTGGGTGTCTCTGTGAGTCTCTGTGGGTCTCTGTGGGTCTCGGTGGGTGTCACTGTGGGTCTCTGTGGGTCTCTGTGTGTGTTTCTGTACGTCTCTGTGTTTCTCTGTGGGTGTCCCTGTGGGTGTCCCTGTGGGTGTCAGTGTGTGTCTCTGTGTGTCTCTGTGGGTCTCTGTGGGTGTCCCTGTGGGTGTCCCTGTGGGTGTCTCTGTGAGTCTCTGTGGGTGTCTCTGTGGGTCTCTGTGGGTATCTGTGGGTGTCTCTGTGGGTCTCTGTGGGTGTCTCTGTGAGTCTCTGTGGGTCTTTGTGGGTCTCCGTGGGTCTATGTGGGTCTCTGTGGGTCTCTGTGGGTCTCTGTGTGTGTTTCTGTACGTCTCTGTGTTTCTCTGTGGGTGTCCCTGTGGGTGTCCCTGTGGGTGTCAGTGTGTGTCTCTGTGTGTCTCTGTGGGTCTCTGTGGGTGTCCCTGTGGGTGTCCCTGTGGGTGTCTCTGTGAGTCTCTGTGGGTGTCTCTGTGGGTCTCTGTGGGTATCTGTGGGTGTCTCTGTGGGTCTCTGTGGGTGTCTCTGTGAGTCTCTGTGGGTCTTTGTGGGTCTCCGTGGGTCTATGTGGGTCTCTGTGGGTCTCTGTGGGTCTCTGTGGGTCTCTGTGAGTCTCTGTGGGTCTCTGTGAGTCTCTGTGGGTCTCTGTGTGTGTTTCTGTGCGTCTCTGTGTATCTCTGTGGGTGTCTCTGTGGGTGACTCTGTAGGTGTCTCTGTGGGTGTCTCTGTGGGTCTCTGTGGGTGTCTTTGTGGGTCTCTGTGGGTGTCTCTGTGGGCATCTGTGGGTGTCTCTGTGGTTCTGTGTGGGTGTCTCTGTGGGTGTCTCTGTGGGTCTCTTTGGGTGTTTTTGTGGGTCTCTGTGCGTGTCTCTGTGGGTCTCTGTGGGTCTCTGTGGGTGTCTCTGTGTGTGTCTCTGTGGGTCACTGTGGGTGTCTGTGGGTCTCTGTGGGTGTCTCTGTGGGTGTCTCTGTAGGTGTCTCTGTGGGTGTCTCTGTGGGTGTCTCTGTGATTCTCTGTGGGTGTCTCTGTGGGTCTCTGTGGGTGTCTTTGTGGGTCTCTGTGGGTATCTGTGGGTGTCTCTGTGGGTCTCTGTGGGTCTCTGTGGGTCTCTGTGGGTCTCTGTGAGTCTCTGTGAGTGTCTCTGTGAGTCTCTGTGGGTTTCTCTGTGAGTCTCTGTGGGTCTTTGTGGGTCTCTGTGGGTCTCTGTGGGTGTCTCTGTGGGTATCTGTGGGTCTCTGTATGTGTCTCTGTGTGTGTCTCTGTGGGTCTCTGTGGGTCTCTGTGGGTCTCTGTGAGTCTCTGTGGGTCTCTGTGTGTGTTTCTGTGCGTCTCTGTGTATCTCTGTGGGTGTCTCTGTGGGTGACTCTGTAGGTGTCTCTGTGGGTGTCTCTGTGGGTGTCTCTGTGGGTCTCTGTGGGTGTCTTTGTGGGCCTCTGTGGGTGTCTCTGTGGGTCTGTGTGGGTGTCTCTGTGGGTCTGTGTGGGTGTCTCTGTGTGTGTCTCTGTGGGTCTCTGTGGGTGGATGTGGGTGTCTCTGTGGGTGGCTGTGGGTGTCTCTGTGGGTCTCTGTGGGTCTCTGTGGGTGTCTCTGTGGGTCTCCTGTGGGTCTCTGAGTCTCTGTTGGTGTTTTTGTGTGTGTCTTTGTGGGTCTATGTGGGTGTCTTTGTATGTGTCTCTGTGGGTCTCTGTGGGTCTCTGTGGGTCTCTGTGGGTATCGGTGAGTCTCTGTGGGTGTCTCTGTGCGTCTCTGTGGGTGTCTCTGTGAGTCTCTGTAGGTCTCTGTGGGTCTATGTGGGTGTCTCTGTGGGTCTCTGTGGGTCTTAGTGGGTCTCTGTGGGTCTCGGTGAGTCTCTGTGGGTCTCTGTGGGTCTCTGTGGGTGTCACTGTGGGTCTCTGTGGGTCTGTGTGTGTGTCTCTGTGTGTGTTTCTGTGGGTCTCTGTGGGTTTCTGTGGGTCTCTGTGAGGCCTCTGTGGGTCTCTGTGGGTCTCTTTGGGTGTCTTTGTGGGTCTCTGTGGGTGTCTCTGTGGGTCCTCTGTGGGTCTCTGAGTCTCTGTTGGTGTTTTTGTGTGTGTCTTTGTGGGTCTATGTGGGTGTCTCTGTATGTGTCTCTGTGGGTCTCTGTGGGTCTCTGTGGGTCTCTGTGGGTCTCTGTGGGTATCGGTGAGTCTCTGTGGGTGTCTCTGTGTGTCTCTGTGGGTGTCTCTGTGGGTGTCTCTGTGAGTCTCTGTAGGTCTCTGTGGGTCTATGTGGGTGTCTCTGTGGGTCTCTGTGGGTCTTTGTGGGTCTCTGTGGGTCTCGGTGAGTCTCTGTGGGTCTCTGTGGGTCTCTGTGGGTGTCACTGTGGGTCTCTGTGGGTCTGTGTGTGTATCTCTGTGTGTGTTTCTGTGGGTCTCTGTGGGTCTCTGTGGGTCTCTGTGAGGCCTCTGTGGGTCTCTGTGGGTCTCTTTGGGTGTCTTTGTGGGTCTCTGTGGGTGTCTCTGTGGGTCCTCTGTGGGTCTCTGAGTCTCTGTTGGTGTTTTTGTGTGTGTCTTTGTGGGTCTATGTGGGTGTCTCTGTATGTGTCTCTGTGGGTGGCTGTGGGTGTCTCTGTGGGTCTCTGTGGGTGTCTCTGTGTGTGTCTCTGTGGGTGTCTGTGGGTGTCTGTGGGTCTCTGTGTTTCTCTGTGGGTGTCCCTGTGGGTGTCCCTGTGGGTGTCAGTGTGTGTCTCTGTGTGTCTCTGTGGGTCTCTGTGGGTGTCCCTGTGGGTGTCTCTGTGGGTGTCTCTGTGAGTCTCTGTGGGTGTCTCTGTGGGTCTCTGTGGGTGTCTTTGTGGGTCTCTGTGGGTATCTGTGGGTGTCTCTGTGGGTCTCTGTGGGTGTCTCTGTGAGTCTCTGTGGGTCTTTGTGGGTCTCCGTGGGTCTATGTGGGTCTCTGTGGGTCTCTGTGGGTCTCTGTGAGTCTCTGTGGGTCTCTGTGTGTGTGTTTCTGTGCGTCTCTGTGTATCTCTGAGGGTGTCTCTGTGGGTGACTCTGTAGGTGTCTCTGTGGGTGTCTCTGTGGGTCTCTGTGGGTGTCTTTGTGGGTCTCTGTGGGTGTCTCTGTGGGCATCTGTGGGTGTCTCTGTGGTTCTGTGTGGGTGTCTCTGTGGGTGTCTCTGTGGGTCTCTTTGGGTGTTTTTGTGGGTCTCTGTGCGTGTCTCTGTGGGTCTCTGTGGGTCTCTGTGGGTGTCTCTGTGTGTGTCTCTGTGGGTCTCTGTGGGTGTCTGTGGGTCTCTGTGGGTGTCTCTGTGGGTGTCTCTGTAGGTGTCTCTGTGGGTGTCTCTGTGGGTGTCTCTGTGATTCTCTGTGGGTGTCTCTGTGGGTCTCTGTGGGTGTCTTTGTGGGTCTCTGTGGGTATCTGTGGGTGTCTCTGTGGGTCTCTGTGGGTCTCTGTGGGTCTCTGTGAGTCTCTTTGGGTGTCTCTGTGAGTCTCTGTGGGTGTCTCTGTGAGTCTCTGTGGGTCTCTGTGTGTCTCTGTGAGTCTCTGTGGGTCTTTGTGGGTCTCTGTGGGTCTCTGTGGGTGTCTCTGTGGGTCTCTGTGTGTCTCTGTGAGTCTCTGTGGGTCTCTGTGTGTGTTTCTGTGCGTCTCTGTGTTTCTCTGTGGGTGTCTCTGTGGGTGACTCTGTAGGTGTCTCTGTGGGTGTCTCTGTGGGTGTCTCTGTGGGTCTCTGTGGGTGTCTTTGTGGGCCTCTGTGGGTGTCTCTGTGGGTCTGTTTGGGTGTCTCTGTGGGTCTGTGTGGGTGTCTCTGTGTGTGTCTCTGTGTGTGTTTCTGTGGGTCTCTGTGGATCTCTGTGGGTGGCTGTGGGTGTCTCTGTGGGTGGCTGTGGGTGTCTCTGTGGGTCTCTGTGGGTCTCTTTGGGTGTCTTTGTGGGTCTCTGTGGGTGTCTCTGTGGGTCCTCTGTGGGTCTGAGTCTCTGTTGGTGTTTTTGTGTGTGTCTTTGTGGGTCTATGTGGGTGTCTCTGTATGTGTCTCTGTGGGTCTCTGTGGGTCTCTGTGGGTATCGGTGAGTCTCTGTGGGTGTCTCTGTGCGTCTCTGTGGGTGTCTCTGTGGGTGTCTCTGTGAGTCTCTGTAGGTCTCTGTGGGTCTATGTGGGTGTCTCTGTGGGTCTCTGTGGGTCTTTGTGGGTGTCACTGTGGGTCTCTGTGGGTCTGTGTGTGTATCTCTGTGTGTGTTTCTGTGGGTCTCTGTGGGTCTCTGTGGGTCTCTGTGAGGCCTCTGTGGGTCTCTGTGGGTCTCTTTGGGTGTCTTTGTGGGTCTCTGTGGGTGTCTCTGTGGGTCCTCTGTGGGTCTCTGAGTCTCTGTTGGTGTTTTTGTGTGTGTCTTTGTGGGTCTATGTGGGTGTCTCTGTATGTGTCTCTGTGGGTGTCTCTGTGGGTCCTCTGTGGGTCTCTGAGTCTCTGTTGGTGTTTTTGTGTGTGTCTTTGTGGGTCTATGTGGGTGTCTCTGTATGTGTCTCTGTGGGTCTCTGTGGGTCTCTGTGGGTCTCTGTGGGTCTCTGTGGGTCTCTGTGGGTATCGGTGAGTCTCTGTGGGTGTCTCTGTGTGTCTCTGTGGGTGTCTCTGTGGGTGTCTCTGTGAGTCTCTGTAGGTCTCTGTGGGTCTATGTGGGTGTCTCTGTGGGTCTCTGTGGGTCTTTGTGGGTCTCTGTGGGTCTCGGTGAGTCTCTGTATGTGTCTCTGTGTGTGTCTCTGTGGGTCTCTGTGGGTGTCTCTGTGGGTGTCTCTGTGGGTGTCTCTGTGGGTGTCTCTGTGGGGGTCTCTTTGGGGGTCTTTTTGGGTCTCTGTGGGGGTCTCTGTGGGTCTCTGTGGGTCTCGGTGAGTCTCTGTGGGTCTCTGTGGGTCTCGCTGAGTCTCTGTGGGTCTCTGTGGGTCTCTGTGGGTGTCTCAGTGGGTGTCTCTGTGGGTGTCTTTTTTGGTCATTGTGGGGGTCTCTGTGGTTGTCTCTGTGGGTCTCTGTGTGTGTCTCTGTGTGTCTCTGTGGGTGTCTCTGTGGGGGTCTTTTTGGGCCTCTGTGGGTGTCTCTGTGGATGTCTCTGTGGGTGTTTTTTTTGGTCTTTGTGGGAGTCTCTGTGGTTGTCTCTGTGGGTCTCTGTGGGTGTCTCTGTGGGTCTCTGTGAGTCTCTGTCGGTGTCTCTGCTTGTGTCACTGTGTGTCTCTGTGGGTGTCTCTGTGGGTGTCTCTGTGAGTCTCTGTGGGTGTCTCTGTGAGTCTCTGTGGGTCTCTGTGGGTCTCGGTGGGTGTCACTGTGGGTCTCTGTGGGTCTCTGTGTGTGTTTCTGTACGTCTCTGTGTTTCTCTGGTGGTGTCCCTGTGGGTGTCCCTGTGGGTGTCTCTGTGAGTCTCTGTGGGTGTCTCTGTGGGTCTCTGTGGGTGTCTTTGTGGGTCTCTGTGGGTATCTGTGGGTGTCTCTGTGGGTCTCTGTGGGTGTCTCTGTGAGTCTCTGTGGGTCTTTGTGGGTCTCCGTGGGTCTATGTGGGTCTCTGTGGGTCTCTGTGGGTCTCTGTGAGTCTCTGTGGGTCTCTGTGTGTGTTTCTGTGCGTCTCTGTGTATCTCTGTGGGTGTCTCTGTGGGTGACTCTGTAGGTGTCTCTGTGGGTGTCTCTGTGGGTCTCTGTGGGTGTCTTTGTGGGTCTCTGTGGGTGTCTCTGTGGGCATCTGTGGGTGTCTCTGTGGTTCTGTGTGGGTGTCTCTGTGGGTGTCTCTGTGGGTCTCTTTGGGTGTTTTTGTGGGTCTCTGTGCGTGTCTCTGTGGGTCTCTGTGGGTCTCTGTGGGTGTCTCTGTGTGTGCCCCAAGCTACTTTGGGCTCGCCTTCCCATCAACCGGAGGCGAGGAGTGGTGGTCGTGGTTACTTATGCCCCCACCGAAGACGAACATTCGTGGAGGGATGCAGGCAAAGCCGATGAGTCAGACGCTTTCTATGACCTCCTGTCACAGGTGCTGGCTAAAGTGGCCACTCGGGACAGAGTCATCTTGTTGGGTGACTTCAATGCCCGAGTTGGTCATGATGCTGGCACCTGGTCTGGAGTGATTGGAAGGCATGGGCCAGATCAGCTCAATAATAACGGTAGGAGGCTGCTAGATTTTTGTGCAGCCCATGGGCTTGTAATTACCAACACGCTCTTCCGGCATCGGCGCATCCACACAACATCATGGATACATGCCGGGTCCAAGCAAGAACATCTGCTGGACTACATAGTGACGGACCAGCGGATGCGAGCCCATGTCCTTGACACCAGGACCTACCGTGGAACTGATCTGCCCTCTGACCATCGACTAGTCATCTGTAAGATGCGCCTGCCATTCTTCCACTCCGGTGGTGGGTGTACACCCATGATCCCATTCCAACCAAAAGTGGCCTGGTCTCAGTTAGCTGATGAAAGTTGCAAGCGAGAATTTCATCATCGCTTGCAGCTGGGGTTGGCATCGTCCCCCACTCCACCTGATGTCGAGGGTAAATGGGCGAGGTTTAAGACAGTGACTCATGCAGCTGCAATGGCTGCTTTGGGTACGCGGTCCAGACCTCCCCAGAAACCCTGGCTGACAGAGGAGGTGTTCAGATTAATTGAGAAAAAGCGACAGGCCCACTCTCATCGCCTACAGCATCCCACGTCAGAGAATGAGGAGGTTTACCGCAGCCTTCGCTCGGAGGTTCGGAGAGCCGTAAGGCGCTGTAAGGATGGGTGGTGGTCGCGGGTTGCTGAGGAGATGGAGTCTGCCTCAGTGGCCCGCGATCACAAATCACTATTTAACTCCATCAAAAAAGTTACCTGCAGCACCACACCTATTACCATCATTAGAGGAAAAAACGGTGATCCAATCTCCGACCCCCAGGAACAGGTTTGCAGATTTGCTGAGCATTTCTGTGAGGTCCTGGGGGAGGGAAAATCTCTCAGCCAGGAAAACATCATGGCACAAAGTGGGGATAACCCTGCTGAGGCTGCGGTGCCTCAAATATTGGAAGAGGTCACCCCCTGTGAGTGGCTGGCTGAGGTACCAGCTGTTGAGGAAGTACTGAGGGCGATCCGGAGTCTGAGACCAGGGAAGGCACCGGGCAGAGATGATCTCCCAAGCGAAATGCTGAGGGAGGGTGGCGTTTGTGCACAGACTGCCCTATATGACATCATAACAACAGTCTGGACCACTGGACGAGTTCCGCAGGACTGGAAGGATGCCCTGGTGGTCCCCCTCTTTAAGAAGGGAGACCGTACCGACTGTAACAACTACAGGGGCATCTCACTCCTCAGCGTGCCGGGTAAGGTCCTGGCAAGGATTATTCAACATCGCCTTGCCAGGCACGCTGAGGAGAGGCTTGCGTAGCCCCAATGCGGTTTCAGGAAAGGGCGGTCCTGCACAGATGCCATATTTTCTGTCCGTCTGCTACAGCAGAGGTGTAGGGAATTCCAAAAAGACCTACATCTCTGCTTTATTGACCTGGCCAAGGCCTATGATACCATCAGTAGGACTGGGCTCTGGGTTGTTCTTCGTGCTTTCGGAGTCCCTGACCCTCTGCTCACGATCATTAAGGACCTTCATGATGGTGAGCGGGCCCGGGTAAAACTACGTGGCCGGGAGTCGGAGCCTTTCCCTGTACACCTTGGGGTGCGACAGGGATGTCCTCTGGCTCCCACATTATTTAACATCTATTTCGACTGCGTAGTTCGTGAAGCCTTCAATAGCTGTACCGGGGGAATTTCCATTTGGTACAGATATAATGGGAGGCTGATCGACGCCCGGGTGCGATCAAGGGATGGCTCCCTATTGGTCAACCACGTTATGTATGCCGATGATTTGGTAATAGCTGCTCATTCAGAAGAGGAGTTGGAGACGCTGCTGCTGAGACTGGAGCGTGCCACTAAGAGGTGGGGCCTTACCATCAGCCCCACCAAAACTAAGCACCTGCCTGGGTATTTTGTACCATCGGACACTCCACCCCCACAACTCCCAATTGGTGATGGGGCAGTTGTGGAGAGAGTGGAGAGTTTCCCATACCTGGGCAGTGTGCTTATGACCGGCTCCAGTTTATCAGCAGAGGTCTCACTCCGAATCAGTCGAGCGGCAATATCTTTTCATCGGTTGCGTAACGCTGTGTGGAAGCTACCTGGTCTGTCGCTCCGCACGAAGCTTCAGGTCTTCTTGGCCACGGTCATTCCCTCCCTTCTCTACGCTTGCGAAACGTGGACCCCCCTAGTGGAGCATCTTCGCCGGTTGGAAACATTTAGGCTGGCCTGCCTACGATCCATCCTGGGTTTAACCAGGCTGGATTGTGTGAGGAGCTCACAAGTCCTTGAAAGATCTGGGCAAAGTCCCATCAGTGAGCTCCTCCGGCAGATGAGGCTGCGTTGGCTGGGTCATGTAGCCCGCATGCCCAGCCACCGCATGCCTAAACAGCTTTTGTTCGGCCGGATCGAGGGGGCTAAACGGGCGCGGCACGGGCTAGAGAAGAGATGGAGTGATGTGGTACAGGAGGACGTGGAGCTGAGTGGACTTGCCGATGACTGGTACCAGCGGTGTCAAGATCGGCCTCTGTGGAGGAGGCTCGTGAAGGACGCTACTGGGCAGTTGGAGGCAGTCGCCCTCCATCAACAACGGAGGGCGGAGGAGCGACGCTCACAACAACGAGCGGAGCGCCGGGTGGTTAAAGCACAGCAAGTTGGTACAGTAGGGGGCACAGGTGGTGCATCGGCCAGTCATCTCGGTCATCTCGGTCAGTCGACCCGTGGCACCTGGGTCTGCCCCGTGACCTCCTGCCAGCGGGCGTTCGACACTTCACGTGGCCTCAAGGTGCACATGGCCTGGCACAAGCGTCGTGGTGACGTCACCGCCACTTAGTGGCGAATGGCGGTTGTTGTTGTTGTTGTTGTCTCTGTGGGTCACTGTGGGTGTCTGTGGGTCTCTGTGGGTGTCTCTGTGGGTGTCTCTGTAGGTGTCTCTGTGGGTGTCTCTGTGGGTGTCTCTGTGATTCTCTGTGGGTGTCTCTGTGGGTCTCTGTGGGTGTCTTTGTGGGTCTCTGTGGGTATCTGTGGGTGTCTCTGTGGGTCTCTGTGGGTCTCTGTGGGTCTCTGTGGGTCTCTGTGAGTCTCTGTGGGTGTCTCTGTGAGTCTCTGTGAGTTTCTCTGTGAGTCTCTGTGGGTCTTTGTGGGTCTCTGTGGGTCTCTGTGGGTGTCTCTGTGGGTATCTGTGGGTCTCTGTATGTGTCTCTGTGTGTGTCTCTGTGGGTCTCTGTGGGTCTCTGTGGGTCTCTGTGAGTCTCTGTGGGTCTCTGTGTGTGTTTCTGTGCGTCTCTGTGTATCTCTGTGGGTGTCTCTGTGGGTGACTCTGTAGGTGTCTCTGTGGGTGTCTCTGTGGGTCTCTGTGGGTGTCTTTGTGGGCCTCTGTGCGTGTCTCTGTGGGTCTGTGTGGGTGTCTCTGTGGGTCTGTGTGGGTGTCTCTGTGTGTGTCTCTGTGTGTGTTTCTGTGGGTCTCTGTGGGTCTCTGTGGGTCTCTGTGGGTCTCTGTGGGTGGATGTGGGTGTCTCTGTGGGTGGCTGTGGGTGTCTCTGTGGGTCTCTGTGGGTCTCTGTGGGTCTCTGTGGGTGTCTCTGTGGGTCTCCTGTGGGTCTCTGAGTCTCTGTTGGTGTTTTTGTGTGTGTCTTTGTGGGTCTATGTGGGTGTCTCTGTATGTGTCTCTGTGGGTCTCTGTGGGTCTCTGTGGGTCTCTGTGGGTATCGGTGAGTCTCTGTGGGTGTCTCTGTGCGTCTCTGTGGGTGTCTCTGTGAGTCTCTGTAGGTCTCTGTGGGTCTATGTGGGTGTCTCTGTGGGTCTCTGTGGGTCTTAGTGGGTCTCTGTGGGTCTCGGTGAGTCTCTGTGGGTCTCTGTGGGTCTCTGTGGGTGTCACTGTGGGTCTCTGTGGGTCTGTGTGTGTGTCTCTGTGTGTGTTTCTGTGGGTCTCTGTGGGTTTCTGTGGGTCTCTGTGAGGCCTCTGTGGGTCTCTGTGGGTCTCTTTGGGTGTCTTTGTGGGTCTCTGTGGGTGTCTCTGTGGGTCCTCTGTGGGTCTCTGAGTCTCTCTTGGTGTTTTTGTGTGTGTCTTTGTGGGTCTATGTGGGTGTCTCTGTATGTGTCTCTGTGGGTCTCTGTGGGTCTCTGTGGGTCTCTGTGGGTCTCTGTGGGTCTCTGTGGGTATCGGTGAGTCTCTGTGGGTGTCTCTGTGTGTCTCTGTGGGTGTCTCTGTGGGTGTCTCTGTGAGTCTCTGTAGGTCTCTGTGGGTCTATGTGGGTGTCTCTGTGGGTCTCTGTGGGTCTTTGTGGGTCTCTGTGGGTCTCGGTGAGTCTCTGTATGTGTCTCTGTGTGTGTCTCTGTGGGTCTCTGTGGGTGTCTCTGTGGGTGTCTCTGTGGGTGTCTCTGTGGGTGTCTCTGTGGGGGTCTCTTTGGGGGTCTTTTTGGGTCTCTGTGGGGGTCTCTGTGGGTCTCTGTGGGTCTCGGTGAGTCTCTGTGGGTCTCTGTGGGTCTCGCTGAGTCTCTGTGGGTCTCTGTGGGTCTCTGTGGGTGTCTCAGTGGGTGTCTCTGTGGGTGTCTTTTTTGGTCATTGTGGGGGTCTCTGTGGTTGTCTCTGTGGGTCTCTGTGTGTGTCTCTGTGTGTCTCTGTGGGTGTCTCTGTGGGGGTCTTTTTGGGCCTCTGTGGGTGTCTCTGTGGATGTCTCTGTGGGTGTTTTTTTTGGTCTTTGTGGGAGTCTCTGTGGTTGTCTCTGTGGGTCTCTGTGGGTGTCTCTGTGGGTCTCTGTGAGTCTCTGTCGGTGTCTCTGCTTGTGTCACTGTGTGTCTCTGTGGGTGTCTCTGTGGGTGTCTCTGTGAGTCTCTGTGGGTGTCTCTGTGAGTCTCTGTGGGTCTCTGTGGGTCTCGGTGGGTGTCACTGTGGGTCTCTGTGGGTCTCTGTGTGTGTTTCTGTACGTCTCTGTGTTTCTCTGGTGGTGTCCCTGTGGGTGTCCCTGTGGGTGTCTCTGTGAGTCTCTGTGGGTGTCTCTGTGGGTCTCTGTGGGTGTCTTTGTGGGTCTCTGTGGGTATCTGTGGGTGTCTCTGTGGGTCTCTGTGGGTGTCTCTGTGAGTCTCTGTGGGTCTTTGTGGGTCTCCGTGGGTCTATGTGGGTCTCTGTGGGTCTCTGTGGGTCTCTGTGAGTCTCTGTGGGTCTCTGTGTGTGTTTCTGTGCGTCTCTGTGTATCTCTGTGGGTGTCTCTGTGGGTGACTCTGTAGGTGTCTCTGTGGGTGTCTCTGTGGGTCTCTGTGGGTGTCTTTGTGGGTCTCTGTGGGTGTCTCTGTGGGCATCTGTGGGTGTCTCTGTGGTTCTGTGTGGGTGTCTCTGTGGGTGTCTCTGTGGGTCTCTTTGGGTGTTTTTGTGGGTCTCTGTGCGTGTCTCTGTGGGTCTCTGTGGGTCTCTGTGGGTGTCTCTGTGTGTGCCCCAAGCTACTTTGGGCTCGCCTTCCCATCAACCGGAGGCGAGGAGTGGTGGTCGTGGTTACTTATGCCCCCACCGAAGACGAACATTCGTGGAGGGATGCAGGCAAAGCCGATGAGTCAGACGCTTTCTATGACCTCCTGTCACAGGTGCTGGCTAAAGTGGCCACTCGGGACAGAGTCATCTTGTTGGGTGACTTCAATGCCCGAGTTGGTCATGATGCTGGCACCTGGTCTGGAGTGATTGGAAGGCATGGGCCAGATCAGCTCAATAATAACGGTAGGAGGCTGCTAGAT
Source organism: Lampetra planeri (assembly GCF_965212315.1). NCBI lineage: Eukaryota > Metazoa > Chordata > Hyperoartia > Petromyzontiformes > Petromyzontidae > Lampetra > Lampetra planeri. Next base: position 1,310,736 of record NC_136182.1, read on the forward strand.
TTTTGTGCAGCCCATGGGCTTGTAATTACCAACACGCTCTTCCGGCATCGGCGCATCCACACAACATCATGGATACATGCCGGGTCCAAGCAAGAACATCTGCTGGACTACATAGTGACGGACCAGCGGATGCGAGCCCATGTCCTTGACACCAGGACCTACCGTGGAACTGATCTGCCCTCTGACCATCGACTAGTCATCTGTAAGATGCGCCTGCCATTCTTCCACTCCGGTGGTGGGTGTACACCCATGATCCCATTCCAACCAAAAGTGGCCTGGTCTCAGTTAGCTGATGAAAGTTGCAAGCGAGAATTTCATCATCGCTTGCAGCTGGGGTTGGCATCGTCCCCCACTCCACCTGATGTCGAGGGTAAATGGGCGAGGTTTAAGACAGTGACTCATGCAGCTGCAATGGCTGCTTTGGGTACGCGGTCCAGACCTCCCCAGAAACCCTGGCTGACAGAGGAGGTGTTCAGATTAATTGAGAAAAAGCGACAGGCCCACTCTCATCGCCTACAGCATCCCACGTCAGAGAATGAGGAGGTTTACCGCAGCCTTCGCTCGGAGGTTCGGAGAGCCGTAAGGCGCTGTAAGGATGGGTGGTGGTCGCGGGTTGCTGAGGAGATGGAGTCTGCCTCAGTGGCCCGCGATCACAAATCACTATTTAACTCCATCAAAAAAGTTACCTGCAGCACCACACCTATTACCATCATTAGAGGAAAAAACGGTGATCCAATCTCCGACCCCCAGGAACAGGTTTGCAGATTTGCTGAGCATTTCTGTGAGGTCCTGGGGGAGGGAAAATCTCTCAGCCAGGAAAACATCATGGCACAAAGTGGGGATAACCCTGCTGAGGCTGCGGTGCCTCAAATATTGGAAGAGGTCACCCCCTGTGAGTGGCTGGCTGAGGTACCAGCTGTTGAGGAAGTACTGAGGGCGATCCGGAGTCTGAGACCAGGGAAGGCACCGGGCAGAGATGATCTCCCAAGCGAAATGCTGAGGGAGGGTGGCGTTTGTGCACAGACTGCCCTATATGACATCATAACAACAGTCTGGACCACTGGACGAGTTCCGCAGGACTGGAAGGATGCCCTGGTGGTCCCCCTCTTTAAGAAGGGAGACCGTACCGACTGTAACAACTACAGGGGCATCTCACTCCTCAGCGTGCCGGGTAAGGTCCTGGCAAGGATTATTCAACATCGCCTTGCCAGGCACGCTGAGGAGAGGCTTGCGTAGCCCCAATGCGGTTTCAGGAAAGGGCGGTCCTGCACAGATGCCATATTTTCTGTCCGTCTGCTACAGCAGAGGTGTAGGGAATTCCAAAAAGACCTACATCTCTGCTTTATTGACCTGGCCAAGGCCTATGATACCATCAGTAGGACTGGGCTCTGGGTTGTTCTTCGTGCTTTCGGAGTCCCTGACCCTCTGCTCACGATCATTAAGGACCTTCATGATGGTGAGCGGGCCCGGGTAAAACTACGTGGCCGGGAGTCGGAGCCTTTCCCTGTACACCTTGGGGTGCGACAGGGATGTCCTCTGGCTCCCACATTATTTAACATCTATTTCGACTGCGTAGTTCGTGAAGCCTTCAATAGCTGTACCGGGGGAATTTCCATTTGGTACAGATATAATGGGAGGCTGATCGACGCCCGGGTGCGATCAAGGGATGGCTCCCTATTGGTCAACCACGTTATGTATGCCGATGATTTGGTAATAGCTGCTCATTCAGAAGAGGAGTTGGAGACGCTGCTGCTGAGACTGGAGCGTGCCACTAAGAGGTGGGGCCTTACCATCAGCCCCACCAAAACTAAGCACCTGCCTGGGTATTTTGTACCATCGGACACTCCACCCCCACAACTCCCAATTGGTGATGGGGCAGTTGTGGAGAGAGTGGAGAGTTTCCCATACCTGGGCAGTGTGCTTATGACCGGCTCCAGTTTATCAGCAGAGGTCTCACTCCGAATCAGTCGAGCGGCAATATCTTTTCATCGGTTGCGTAACGCTGTGTGGAAGCTACCTGGTCTGTCGCTCCGCACGAAGCTTCAGGTCTTCTTGGCCACGGTCATTCCCTCCCTTCTCTACGCTTGCGAAACGTGGACCCCCCTAGTGGAGCATCTTCGCCGGTTGGAAACATTTAGGCTGGCCTGCCTACGATCCATCCTGGGTTTAACCAGGCTGGATTGTGTGAGGAGCTCACAAGTCCTTGAAAGATCTGGGCAAAGTCCCATCAGTGAGCTCCTCCGGCAGATGAGGCTGCGTTGGCTGGGTCATGTAGCCCGCATGCCCAGCCACCGCATGCCTAAACAGCTTTTGTTCGGCCGGATCGAGGGGGCTAAACGGGCGCGGCACGGGCTAGAGAAGAGATGGAGTGATGTGGTACAGGAGGACGTGGAGCTGAGTGGACTTGCCGATGACTGGTACCAGCGGTGTCAAGATCGGCCTCTGTGGAGGAGGCTCGTGAAGGACGCTACTGGGCAGTTGGAGGCAGTCGCCCTCCATCAACAACGGAGGGCGGAGGAGCGACGCTCACAACAACGAGCGGAGCGCCGGGTGGTTAAAGCACAGCAAGTTGGTACAGTAGGGGGCACAGGTGGTGCATCGGCCAGTCATCTCGGTCATCTCGGTCAGTCGACCCGTGGCACCTGGGTCTGCCCCGTGACCTCCTGCCAGCGGGCGTTCGACACTTCACGTGGCCTCAAGGTGCACATGGCCTGGCACAAGCGTCGTGGTGACGTCACCGCCACTTAGTGGCGAATGGCGGTTGTTGTTGTTGTTGTCTCTGTGGGTCACTGTGGGTGTCTGTGGGTCTCTGTGGGTGTCTCTGTGGGTGTCTCTGTAGGTGTCTCTGTGGGTGTCTCTGTGGGTGTCTCTGTGATTCTCTGTGGGTGTCTCTGTGGGTCTCTGTGGGTGTCTTTGTGGGTCTCTGTGGGTATCTGTGGGTGTCTCTGTGGGTCTCTGTGGGTCTCTGTGGGTCTCTGTGGGTCTCTGTGAGTCTCTGTGGGTGTCTCTGTGAGTCTCTGTGAGTTTCTCTGTGAGTCTCTGTGGGTCTTTGTGGGTCTCTGTGGGTCTCTGTGGGTGTCTCTGTGGGTATCTGTGGGTCTCTGTATGTGTCTCTGTGTGTGTCTCTGTGGGTCTCTGTGGGTCTCTGTGGGTCTCTGTGAGTCTCTGTGGGTCTCTGTGTGTGTTTCTGTGCGTCTCTGTGTATCTCTGTGGGTGTCTCTGTGGGTGACTCTGTAGGTGTCTCTGTGGGTGTCTCTGTGGGTCTCTGTGGGTGTCTTTGTGGGCCTCTGTGCGTGTCTCTGTGGGTCTGTGTGGGTGTCTCTGTGGGTCTGTGTGGGTGTCTCTGTGTGTGTCTCTGTGTGTGTTTCTGTGGGTCTCTGTGGGTCTCTGTGGGTCTCTGTGGGTCTCTGTGGGTGGATGTGGGTGTCTCTGTGGGTGGCTGTGGGTGTCTCTGTGGGTCTCTGTGGGTCTCTGTGGGTCTCTGTGGGTGTCTCTGTGGGTCTCCTGTGGGTCTCTGAGTCTCTGTTGGTGTTTTTGTGTGTGTCTTTGTGGGTCTATGTGGGTGTCTCTGTATGTGTCTCTGTGGGTCTCTGTGGGTCTCTGTGGGTCTCTGTGGGTATCGGTGAGTCTCTGTGGGTGTCTCTGTGCGTCTCTGTGGGTGTCTCTGTGAGTCTCTGTAGGTCTCTGTGGGTCTATGTGGGTGTCTCTGTGGGTCTCTGTGGGTCTTAGTGGGTCTCTGTGGGTCTCGGTGAGTCTCTGTGGGTCTCTGTGGGTCTCTGTGGGTGTCACTGTGGGTCTCTGTGGGTCTGTGTGTGTGTCTCTGTGTGTGTTTCTGTGGGTCTCTGTGGGTTTCTGTGGGTCTCTGTGAGGCCTCTGTGGGTCTCTGTGGGTCTCTTTGGGTGTCTTTGTGGGTCTCTGTGGGTGTCTCTGTGGGTCCTCTGTGGGTCTCTGAGTCTCTCTTGGTGTTTTTGTGTGTGTCTTTGTGGGTCTATGTGGGTGTCTCTGTATGTGTCTCTGTGGGTCTCTGTGGGTCTCTGTGGGTCTCTGTGGGTCTCTGTGGGTCTCTGTGGGTATCGGTGAGTCTCTGTGGGTGTCTCTGTGTGTCTCTGTGGGTGTCTCTGTGGGTGTCTCTGTGAGTCTCTGTAGGTCTCTGTGGGTCTATGTGGGTGTCTCTGTGGGTCTCTGTGGGTCTTTGTGGGTCTCTGTGGGTCTCGGTGAGTCTCTGTATGTGTCTCTGTGTGTGTCTCTGTGGGTCTCTGTGGGTGTCTCTGTGGGTGTCTCTGTGGGTGTCTCTGTGGGTGTCTCTGTGGGGGTCCCTTTGGGGGTCTTTTTGGGTCTCTGTGGGGGTCTCTGTGGGTCTCTGTGGGTCTCGGTGAGTCTCTGTGGGTCTCTGTGGGTCTCGCTGAGTCTCTGTGGGTCTCTGTGGGTCTCTGTGGGTGTCTCAGGGGGTGTCTCTGTGGGTGTCTTTTTTGGTCTTTGTGGGGGTCTCTGTGGTTGTCTCTGTGGGTCTCTGTGTGTGTCTCTGTGTGTCTCTGTGGGTGTCTCTGTGAGTCTCTGTGGGTCTCTGTGGGTCTCTGTGGGTGTCACTGTGGGTCTCTGTGGGTCTGTGTGTGTATCTCTGTGTGTGTTTCTGTGGGTCTCTGTGGGTCTCTGTGGGTCTCTGTGAGGCCTCTGTGGGTCTCTGTGGGTCTCTTTGGGTGTCTTTGTGGGTCTCTGTGGGTGTCTCTGTGGGTCCTCTGTGGGTCTCTGAGTCTCTGTTGGTGTTTTTGTGTGTGTCTTTGTGGGTCTATGTGGGTGTCTCTGTATGTGTCTCTGTGGGTGGCTGTGGGTGTCTCTGTGGGTCTCTGTGGGTGTCTCTGTGTGTGTCTCTGTGGGTGTCTGTGGGTGTCTGTGGGTCTCTGTGTTTCTCTGTGGGTGTCCCTGTGGGTGTCCCTGTGGGTGTCAGTGTGTGTCTCTGTGTGTCTCTGTGGGTCTCTGTGGGTGTCCCTGTGGGTGTCTCTGTGGGTGTCTCTGTGAGTCTCTGTGGGTGTCTCTGTGGGTCTCTGTGGGTGTCTTTGTGGGTCTCTGTGGGTATCTGTGGGTGTCTCTGTGGGTCTCTGTGGGTGTCTCTGTGAGTCTCTGTGGGTCTTTGTGGGTCTCCGTGGGTATATGTGGGTCTTTGTGGGTCTCTGTGGGTCTCTGTGGGTGTCTCTGTGGGTATCTGTGGGTCTCTGTATGTGTCTCTGTGTGTGTCTCTGTGGGTCTCTGTGGGTCTCTGTGTGTCTCTGTGAGTCTCTGTGGGTCTCTGTGTGTGTTTCTGTGCGTCTCTGTGTTTCTCTGTGGGTGTCTCTGTGGGTGACTCTGTAGGTGTCTCTGTGGGTGTCTCTGTGGGTGTCTCTGTGGGTCTCTGTGGGTGTCTTTGTGGGCCTCTGTGGGTGTCTCTGTGGGTCTGTGTGGGTGTCTCTGTGGGTCTGTGTGGGTGTCTCTGTGTGTGTCTCTGTGTGTGTTTCTGTGGGTCTCTGTGGATCTCTGTGGGTGGCTGTGGGTGTCTCTGTGGGTGGCTGTGGGTGTCTCTGTGGGTCTCTGTGGGTCTCTTTGGGTGTCTTTGTGGGTCTCTGTGGGTGTCTCTGTGGGTCCTCTGTGGGTCTGAGTCTCTGTTGGTGTTTTTGTGTGTGTCTTTGTGGGTCTATGTGGGTGTCTCTGTATGTGTCTCTGTGGGTCTCTGTGGGTCTCTGTGGGTATCGGTGAGTCTCTGTGGGTGTCTCTGTGCGTCTCTGTGGGTGTCTCTGTGGGTGTCTCTGTGAGTCTCTGTAGGTCTCTGTGGGTCTCTGTGGGTCTCGCTGAGTCTCTGTGGGTCTCTGTGGTCTCTGTGGGTGTCTCAGGGGGTGTCTCTGTGGGTGTCTTTTTTGGTCTTTGTGGGGGTCTCTGTGGTTGTCTCTGTGGGTCTCTGTGTGTGTCTCTGTGTGTCTCTGTGGGTGTCTCTGTGAGTCTCTGTGGGTCTCTGTGGGTCTCTGTGGGTGTCACTGTGGGTCTCTGTGGGTCTGTGTGTGTATCTCTGTGAGTGTTTCTGTGGGTCTCTGTGGGTCTCTGTGGGTCTCTGTGGGTCTCTGTGAGGCCTCTGTGGGTCTCTGTGGGTCTCTTTGGGTGTCTTTGTGGGTCTCTGTGGGTGTCTCTGTGGGTCCTCTGTGGGTCTCTGAGTCTCTGTTGGTGTTTTTGTGTGTGTCTTTGTGGGTCTATGTGGGTGTCTCTGTATGTGTCTCTGTGGGTGGCTGTGGGTGTCTCTGTGGGTCTCTGTGGGTGTCTCTGTGTGTGTCTCTGTGGGTGTCTGTGGGTGTCTGTGGGTCTCTGTGTTTCTCTGTGGGTGTCCCTGTGGGTGTCCCTGTGGGTGTCAGTGTGTGTCTCTGTGTGTCTCTGTGGGTCTCTGTGGGTGTCCCTGTGGGTGTCTCTGTGGGTGTCTCTGTGAGTCTCTGTGGGTGTCTCTGTGGGTCTCTGTGGGTGTCTTTGTGGGTCTCTGTGGGTATCTGTGGGTGTCTCTGTGGGTCTCTGTGGGTGTCTCTGTGAGTCTCTGTGGGTCTTTGTGGGTCTCCGTGGGTCTATGTGGGTCTCTGTGGGTCTCTGTGGGTCTCTGTGAGTCTCTGTGGGTCTCTGTGTGTGTGTTTCTGTGCGTCTCTGTGTATCTCTGAGGGTGTCTCTGTGGGTGACTCTGTAGGTGTCTCTGTGGGTGTCTCTGTGGGTCTCTGTGGGTGTCTTTGTGGGTCTCTGTGGGTGTCTCTGTGGGCATCTGTGGGTGTCTCTGTGGTTCTGTGTGGGTGTCTCTGTGGGTGTCTCTGTGGGTCTCTTTGGGTGTTTTTGTGGGTCTCTGTGCGTGTCTCTGTGGGTCTCTGTGGGTCTCTGTGGGTGTCTCTGTGTGTGTCTCTGTGGGTCTCTGTGGGTGTCTGTGGGTCTCTGTGGGTGTCTCTGTGGGTGTCTCTGTAGGTGTCTCTGTGGGTGTCTCTGTGGGTGTCTCTGTGATTCTCTGTGGGTGTCTCTGTGGGTCTCTGTGGGTGTCTTTGTGGGTCTCTGTGGGTATCTGTGGGTGTCTCTGTGGGTCTCTGTGGGTCTCTGTGGGTCTCTGTGAGTCTCTGTGGGTGTCTCTGTGAGTCTCTGTGGGTGTCTCTGTGAGACTCTGTGGGTCTCTGTGTGTCTCTGTGAGTCTCTGTGGGTCTTTGTGGGTCTCTGTGGGTCTCTGTGGGTGTCTCTGTGGGTATCTGTGGGTCTCTGTATGTGTCTCTGTGTGTGTCTCTGTGGGTCTCTGTGGGTCTCTGTGTGTCTCTGTGAGTCTCTGTGGGTCTCTGTGTGTGTTTCTGTGCGTCTCTGTGTTTCTCTGTGGGTGTCTCTGTGGGTGACTCTGTAGGTGTCTCTGTGGGTGTCTCTGTGGGTGTCTCTGTGGGTCTCTGTGGGTGTCTTTGTGGGCCTCTGTGGGTGTCTCTGTGGGTCTGTGTGGGTGTCTCTGTGGGTCTGTGTGGGTGTCTCTGTGTGTGTCTCTGTTTGTGTTTCTGTGGGTCTCTGTGGATCTCTGTGGGTGGCTGTGGGTGTCTCTGTGGGTGGCTGTGGGTGTCTCTGTGGGTCTCTGTGGGTCTCTTTGGGTGTCTTTGTGGGTCTCTGTGGGTGTCTCTGTGGGTCCTCTGTGGGTCTGAGTCTCTGTTGGTGTTTTTGTGTGTGTCTTTGTGGGTCTATGTGGGTGTCTCTGTATGTGTCTCTGTGGGTCTCTGTGGGTCTCTGTGGGAATCGGTGAGTCTCTGTGGGTGTCTCTGTGCGTCTCTGTGGGTGTCTCTGTGGGTGTCTCTGTGAGTCTCTGTAGGTCTCTGTGGGTCTATGTGGGTGTCTCTGTGGGTCTCTGTGGGTCTTTGTGGGTCTCTGTGGGTCTCGGTGAGTCTCTGTGGGTCTCTGTGGGTCTCTGTGGGTGTCACTGTGGGTCTCTGTGGGTCTGTGTGTGTATCTCTGTGTGTGTTTCTGTGGGTCTCTGTGGGTCTCTGTGGGTCTCTGTGAGGCCTCTGTGGGTCTCTGTGGGTCTCTGTGGGTCTCTTTGGGTGTCTTTGTGGGTCTCTGTGGGTGTCTCTGTGGGTCCTCTGTGGGTCTCTGAGTCTCTGTTGGTGTTTTTGTGTGTGTCTTTGTGGGTCTATGTGGGTGTCTCTGTATGTGTCTCTGTGGGTCTCTGTGGGTCTCTGTGGGTCTCTGTGGGTCTCTGTGGGTCTCTGTGGGTCTCTGTGGGTATCGGTGAGTCTCTGTGGGTGTCTCTGTGTGTCTCTGTGGGTGTCTCTGTGGGTGTCTCTGTGAGTCTCTGTAGGTCTCTGTGGGTCTATGTGGGTGTCTCTGTGGGTCTCTGTGGGTCTTTGTGGGTCTCTGTGGGTCTCGGTGAGTCTCTGTATGTGTCTCTGTGTGTGTCTCTGTGGGTCTCTGTGGGTGTCTCTGTGGGTGTCTCTGTGGGTGTCTCTGTGGGTGTCTCTGTGGGGGTCTCTTTGGGGGTCTTTTTGGGTCTCTGTGGGGGTCTCTGTGGGTCTCTGTGGGTCTCGGTGAGTCTCTGTGGGTCTCTGTGGGTCTCGCTGAGTCTCTGTGGGTCTCTGTGGGTCTCTGTGGGTGTCTCAGTGGGTGTCTCTGTGGGTGTCTTTTTTGGTCATTGTGGGGGTCTCTGTGGTTGTCTCTGTGGGTCTCTGTGTGTGTCTCTGTGTGTCTCTGTGGGTGTCTCTGTGGGGGTCTTTTTGGGCCTCTGTGGGTGTCTCTGTGGATGTCTCTGTGGGTGTTTTTTTTGGTCTTTGTGGGAGTCTCTGTGGTTGTCTCTGTGGGTCTCTGTGGGTGTCTCTGTGGGTCTCTGTGAGTCTCTGTCGGTGTCTCTGCGTGTGTCACTGTGTGTCTCTGTGGGTGTCTCTGTGGGTGTCTCTGTGAGTCTCTGTGGGTGTCTCTGTGAGTCTCTGTGGGTCTCTGTGGGTCTCGGTGGGTGTCACTGTGGGTCTCTGTGGGTCTCTGTGGGTCTCTGTGTGTGTTTCTGTACGTCTCTGTGTTTCTCTGTGGGTGTCCCTGTGGGTGTCCCTGTGGGTGTCAGTGTGTGTCTCTGTGTGTCTCTGTGGGTCTCTGTGGGTGTCCCTGTGGGTGTCTCTGTGGGTGTCTCTGTGAGTCTCTGTGGGTGTCTCTGTGGGTCTCTGTGGGTGTCTTTGTGGGTCTCTGTGGGTATCTGTGGGTGTCTCTGTGGGTCTCTGTGGGTGTCTCTGTGAGTCTCTGTGGGTCTTTGTGGGTCTCCGTGGGTCTATGTGGGTCTCTGTGGGTCTCTGTGGGTCTCTGTGAGTCTCTGTGGGTCTCTGTGTGTGTGTTTCTGTGCGTCTCTGTGTATCTCTGAGGGTGTCTCTGTGGGTGACTCTGTAGGTGTCTCTGTGGGTGTCTCTGTGGGTCTCTGTGGGTGTCTTTGTGGGTCTCTGTGGGTGTCTCTGTGGGCATCTGTGGGTGTCTCTGTGGTTCTGTGTGGGTGTCTCTGTGGGTGTCTCTGTGGGTCTCTTTGGGTGTTTTTGTGGGTCTCTGTGCGTGTCTCTGTGGGTCTCTGTGGGTCTCTGTGGGTGTCTCTGTGTGTGTCTCTGTGGGTCTCTGTGGGTGTCTGTGGGTCTCTGTGGGTGTCTCTGTGGGTGTCTCTGTAGGTGTCTCTGTGGGTGTCTCTGTGGGTGTCTCTGTGAGTCTCTGTAGGTCTCTGTGGGTCTATGTGGGTGTCTCTGTGGGTCTCTGTGGGTCTTTGTGGGTCTCTGTGGGTCTCGGTGAGTCTCTGTGGGTCTCTGTGGGTCTCTGTGGGTGTCACTGTGGGTCTCTGTGGGTCTGTGTGTGTATCTCTGTGTGTGTTTCTGTGGGTCTCTGTGGGTCTCTGTGGGTCTCTGTGAGGCCTCTGTGGGTCTCTGTGGGTCTCTTTGGGTGTCTTTGTGGGTCTCTGTGGGTGTCTCTGTGGGTCCTCTGTGGGTCTCTGAGTCTCTGTTGGTGTTTTTGTGTGTGTCTTTGTGGGTCTATGTGGGTGTCTCTGTATGTGTCTCTGTGGGTCTCTGTGGGTCTCTGTGGGTCTCTGTGGGTCTCTGTGGGTATCGGTGAGTCTCTGTGGGTGTCTCTGTGTGTCTCTGTGGGTGTCTCTGTGGGTGTCTCTGTGAGTCTCTGTAGGTCTCTGTGGGTCTATGTGGGTGTCTCTGTGGGTCTCTGTGGGTCTTTGTGGGTCTCTGTGGGTCTCGGTGAGTCTCTTTATGTGTCTCTGTGTGTGTCTCTGTGGGTCTCTGTGGGTGTCTCTGTGGGTGTCTCTGTGGGTGTCTCTGTGGGTGTCTCTGTGGGGGTCTCTTTGGGGGTCTTTTTGGGTCTCTGTGGGGGTCTCTGTGGGTCTCTGTGGGTCTCGGTGAGTCTCTGTGGGTCTCTGTGGGTCTCGCTGAGTCTCTGTGGGTCTCTGTGGGTCTCTGTGGGTGTCTCAGTGGGTGTCTCTGTGGGTGTCTTTTTTGGTCATTGTGGGGGTCTCTGTGGTTGTCTCTGTGGGTCTCTGTGTGTGTCTCTGTGTGTCTCTGTGGGTGTCTCTGTGGGGGTCTTTTTGGGCCTCTGTGGGTGTCTCTGTGGATGTCTCTGTGGGTGTTTTTTTTGGTCTTTGTGGGAGTCTCTGTGGTTGTCTCTGTGGGTCTCTGTGGGTGTCTCTGTGGGTCTCTGTGAGTCTCTGTCGGTGTCTCTGCGTGTGTCACTGTGTGTCTCTGTGGGTGTCTCTGTGGGTGTCTCTGTGAGTCTCTGTGGGTGTCTCTGTGAGTCGCTGTGGGTCTCTGTGGGTCTCGGTGGGTGTCACTGTGGGTCTCTGTGGGTCTCTGTGTGTGTTTCTGTACGTCTCTGTGTTTCTCTGTGGGTGTCCCTGTGGGTGTCCCTGTGGGTGTCAGTGTGTGTCTCTGTGTGTCTCTGTGGGTCTCTGTGGGTGTCCCTGTGGGTGTCTCTGTGGGTGTCTCTGTGAGTCTCTGTGGGTGTCTCTGTGGGTCTCTGTGGGTATCTGTGGGTGTCTCTGTGGGTCTCTGTGGGTGTCTCTGTGAGTCTCTGTGGGTCTTTGTGGGTCTCCGTGGGTCTATGTGGGTCTCTGTGGGTCTCTGTGGGTCTCTGTGAGTCTCTGTGGGTCTCTGTGGGTCTCTGTGTGTGTTTCTGTACGTCTCTGTGTTTCTCTGTGGGTGTCCCTGTGGGTGTCCCTGTGGGTGTCAGTGTGTGTCTCTGTGTGTCTCTGTGGGTCTCTGTGGGTGTCCCTGTGGGTGTCTCTGTGGGTGTCTCTGTGAGTCTCTGTGGGTGTCTCTGTGGGTCTCTGTGGGTATCTGTGGGTGTCTCTGTGGGTCTCTGTGGGTGTCTCTGTGAGTCTCTGTGGGTCTTTGTGGGTCTCCGTGGGTCTATGTGGGTCTCTGTGGGTCTCTGTGGGTCTCTGTGAGTCTCTGTGGGTCTCTGTGTGTGTGTTTCTGTGCGTCTCTGTGTATCTCTGAGGGTGTCTCTGTGGGTGACTCTGTAGGTGTCTCTGTGGGTGTCTCTGTGGGTCTCTGTGGGTGTCTTTGTGGGTCTCTGTGGGTGTCTCTGTGGGCATCTGTGGGTGTCTCTGTGGTTCTGTGTGGGTGTCTCTGTGGGTGTCTCTGTGGGTCTCTTTGGGTGTTTTTATGGGTCTCTGTGCGTGTCTCTGTGGGTCTCTGTGGGTCTCTGTGGGTGTCTCTGTGTGTGTCTCTGTGGGTCTCTGTGGGTGTCTGTGGGTCTCTGTGGGTGTCTCTGTGGGTGTCTCTGTAGGTGTCTCTGTGGGTGTCTTTGTGGGTGTCTCTGTGATTCTCTGTGGGTGTCTCTGTGGGTCTCTGTGGGTGTCTTTGTGGGTCTCTGTGGGTATCTGTGGGTGTCTCTGTGGGTCTCTGTGGGTCTCTGTGGGTGTCTCTGTGTGTGTCTCTGTGGGTCTCTGTGGGTGTCTGTGGGTCTCTGTGGGTGTCTCTGTGGGTGTCTCTGTAGGTGTCTCTGTGGGTGTCTCTGTGGGTGTCTCTGTGAGTCTCTGTAGGTCTCTGTGGGTCTATGTGGGTGTCTCTGTGGGTCTCTGTGGGTCTTTGTGGGTCTCTGTGGGTCTCGGTGAGTCTCTGTGGGTCTCTGTGGGTCTCTGTGGGTGTCACTGTGGGTCTCTGTGGGTCTGTGTGTGTATCTCTGTGTGTGTTTCTGTGGGTCTCTGTGGGTCTCTGTGGGTCTCTGTGAGGCCTCTGTGGGTCTCTGTGGGTCTCTTTGGGTGTCTTTGTGGGTCTCTGTGGGTGTCTCTGTGGGTCCTCTGTGGGTCTCTGAGTCTCTGTTGGTGTTTTTGTGTGTGTCTTTGTGGGTCTATGTGGGTGTCTCTGTATGTGTTTCTGTGGGTCTCTGTGGGTCTCTGTGGGTCTCTGTGGGTCTCTGTGGGTCTCTGTGGGTCTCTGTGGGTATCGGTGAGTCTCTGTGGGTGTCTCTGTGTGTCTCTGTGGGTGTCTCTGTGGGTGTCTCTGTGAGTCTCTGTAGGTCTCTGTGGGTCTATGTGGGTGTCTCTGTGGGTCTCTGTGGGTCTTTGTGGGTCTCTGTGGGTCTCGGTGAGTCTCTTTATGTGTCTCTGTGTGTGTCTCTGTGGGTCTCTGTGGGTGTCTCTGTGGGTGTCTCTGTGGGTGTCTCTGTGGGTGTCTCTGTGGGGGTCTCTTTGGGGGTCTTTTTGGGTCTCTGTGGGGGTCTCTGTGGGTCTCTGTGGGTCTCGGTGAGTCTCTGTGGGTCTCTGTGGGTCTCGCTGAGTCTCTGTGGGTCTCTGTGGGTCTCTGTGGGTGTCTCAGTGGGTGTCTCTGTGGGTGTCTTTTTTGGTCATTGTGGGGGTCTCTGTGGTTGTCTCTGTGGGTCTCTGTGTGTGTCTCTGTGTGTCTCTGTGGGTGTCTCTGTGGGGGTCTTTTTGGGCCTCTGTGGGTGTCTCTGTGGATGTCTCTGTGGGTGTTTTTTTTGGTCTTTGTGGGAGTCTCTGTGGTTGTCTCTGTGGGTCTCTGTGGGTGTCTCTGTGGGTCTCTGTGAGTCTCTGTCGGTGTCTCTGCGTGTGTCACTGTGTGTCTCTGTGGGTGTCTCTGTGGGTGTCTCTGTGAGTCTCTGTGGGTGTCTCTGTGAGTCGCTGTGGGTCTCTGTGGGTCTCGGTGGGTGTCACTGTGGGTCTCTGTGGGTCTCTGTGTGTGTTTCTGTACGTCTCTGTGTTTCTCTGTGGGTGTCCCTGTGGGTGTCCCTGTGGGTGTCAGTGTGTGTCTCTGTGTGTCTCTGTGGGTCTCTGTGGGTGTCCCTGTGGGTGTCTCTGTGGGTGTCTCTGTGAGTCTCTGTGGGTGTCTCTGTGGGTCTCTGTGGGTATCTGTGGGTGTCTCTGTGGGTCTCTGTGGGTGTCTCTGTGAGTCTCTGTGGGTCTTTGTGGGTCTCCGTGGGTCTATGTGGGTCTCTGTGGGTCTCTGTGGGTCTCTGTGAGTCTCTGTGGGTCTCTGTGTGTGTGTTTCTGTGCGTCTCTGTGTATCTCTGAGGGTGTCTCTGTGGGTGACTCTGTAGGTGTCTCTGTGGGTGTCTCTGTGGGTCTCTGTGGGTGTCTTTGTGGGTCTCTGTGGGTGTCTCTGTGGGCATCTGTGGGTGTCTCTGTGGTTCTGTGTGGGTGTCTCTGTGGGTGTCTCTGTGGGTCTCTTTGGGTGTTTTTATGGGTCTCTGTGCGTGTCTCTGTGGGTCTCTGTGGGTCTCTGTGGGTGTCTCTGTGTGTGTCTCTGTGGGTCTCTGTGGGTGTCTGTGGGTCTCTGTGGGTGTCTCTGTGGGTGTCTCTGTAGGTGTCTCTGTGGGTGTCTTTGTGGGTGTCTCTGTGATTCTCTGTGGGTGTCTCTGTGGGTCTCTGTGGGTGTCTTTGTGGGTCTCTGTGGGTATCTGTGGGTGTCTCTGTGGGTCTCTGTGGGTCTCTGTGGGTCTCTGTGAGTCTCTGTGGGTGTCTCTGTGAGTCTCTGTGGGTGTCTCTGTGAGTCTCTGTGGGTCTCTGTGTGTCTCTGTGAGTCTCTGTGGGTCTTTGTGGGTCTCTGTGGGTCTCTGTGGGTGTCTCTGTGGGTATCTGTGGGTCTCTGTATGTGTCTCTGTGTGTGTCTCTGTGGGTCTCTGTGGGTCTCTGTGTGTCTCTGTGAGTCTCTGTGGGTCTCTGTGTGTGTTTCTGTGCGTCTCTGTGTTTCTCTGTGGGTGTCTCTGTGGGTGACTCTGTAGGTGTCTCTGTGGGTGTCTCTGTGGGTGTCTCTGTGGGTCTCTGTGGGTGTCTTTGTGGGCCTCTGTGGGTGTCTCTGTGGGTCTGTGTGGGTGTCTCTGTGGGTCTGTGTGGGTGTCTCTGTGTGTGTCTCTGTGTGTGTTTCTGTGGGTCTCTGTGGATCTCTGTGGGTGGCTGTGGGTGTCTCTGTGGGTGGCTGTGGGTGTCTCTGTGGGTCTCTGTGGGTCTCTTTGGGTGTCTTTGTGGGTCTCTGTGGGTGTCTCTGTGGGTCTCTGTGGGTGTCTCTGTGGGTCTCTGTGGGTGTCTCTGTGGGTCTCTGTGAGTCTCTGTCGGTGTCTCTGCGTGTGTCACTGTGTGTCTCTGTGGGTGTCTCTGTGGGTGTCTCTGTGAGTCTCTGTGGGTGTCTCTGTGAGTCTCTGTGGGTCTCTGTGGGTCTCGGTGGGTGTCACTGTGGGTCTCTGTGGGTCTCTGTGTGTGTTTCTGTACGTCTCTGTGTTTCTCTGTGGGTGTCCCTGTGGGTGTCCCTGTGGGTGTCAGTGTGTGTCTCTGTGTGTCTCTGTGGGTCTCTGTGGGTGTCCCTGTGGGTGTCTCTGTGGGTGTCTCTGTGAGTCTCTGTGGGTGTCTCTGTGGGTCTCTGTGGGTGTCTTTGTGGGTCTCTGTGGGTATCTGTGGGTGTCTCTGTGGGTCTCTGTGGGTGTCTCTGTGAGTCTCTGTGGGTCTTTGTGGGTCTCCGTGGGTCTATGTGGGTCTCTGTGGGTCTCTGTGGGTCTCTGTGAGTCTCTGTGGGTCTCTGTGTGTGTTTCTGTGCGTCTCTGTGTATCTCTGTGGGTGTCTCTGTGGGTGACTCTGTAGGTGTCTCTGTGGGTGTCTCTGTGGGTCTCTGTGGGTGTCTTTGTGGGTCTCTGTGGGTGTCTCTGTGGGCATCTGTGGGTGTCTCTGTGGTTCTGTGTGGGTGTCTCTGTGGGTGTCTCTGTGGGTCTCTTTGGGTGTTTTTGTGGGTCTCTGTGCGTGTCTCTGTGGGTCTCTGTGGGTCTCTGTGGGTGTCTCTGTGTGTGTCTCTGTGGGTCACTGTGGGTGTCTGTGGGTCTCTGTGGGTGTCTCTGTGGGTGTCTCTGTAGGTGTCTCTGTGGGTGTCTCTGTGGGTGTCTCTGTGATTCTCTGTGGGTGTCTCTGTGGGTCTCTGTGGGTGTCTTTGTGGGTCTCTGTGGGTATCTGTGGGTGTCTCTGTGGGTCTCTGTGGGTCTCTGTGGGTCTCTGTGGGTCTCTGTGGGTCTCTGTGAGTCTCTGTGGGTGTCTCTGTGAGTCTCTGTGGGTTTCTCTGTGAGTCTCTGTGGGTCTTTGTGGGTCTCTGTGGGTCTCTGTGGGTGTCTCTGTGGGTATCTGTGGGTCTCTGTATGTGTCTCTGTGTGTGTCTCTGTGGGTCTCTGTGGGTCTCTGTGGGTCTCTGTGAGTCTCTGTGGGTCTCTGTGTGTGTTTCTGTGCGTCTCTGTGTATCTCTGTGGGTGTCTCTGTGGGTGACTCTGTAGGTGTCTCTGTGGGTGTCTCTGTGGGTGTCTCTGTGGGTCTCTGTGGGTGTCTTTGTGGGCCTCTGTGGGTGTCTCTGTGGGTCTGTGTGGGTGTCTCTGTGGGTCTGTGTGGGTGTCTCTGTGTGTGTCTCTGTGTGTGTTTCTGTGGGTCTCTGTGGGTCTCTGTGGGTCTCTGTGGGTGGATGTGGGTGTCTCTGTGGGTGGTTGTGGGTGTCTCTGTGGGTCTCTGTGGGTCTCTGTGGGTGTCTCTGTGGGTCTCCTGTGGGTCTCTGAGTCTCTGTTGGTGTTTTTGTGTGTGTCTTTGTGGGTCTATGTGGGTGTCTCTGTATGTGTCTCTGTGGGTCTCTGTGGGTCTCTGTGGGTCTCTGTGGGTATCGGTGAGTCTCTGTGGGTGTCTCTGTGCGTCTCTGTGGGTGTCTCTGTGAGTCTCTGTAGGTCTCTGTGGGTCTATGTGGGTGTCTCTGTGGGTCTCTGTGGGTCTTAGTGGGTCTCTGTGGGTCTCGGTGAGTCTCTGTGGGTCTCTGTGGGTCTCTGTGGGTGTCACTGTGGGTCTCTGTGGGTCTGTGTGTGTGTCTCTGTGTGTGTTTCTGTGGGTCTCTGTGGGTTTCTGTGGGTCTCTGTGAGGCCTCTGTGGGTCTCTGTGGGTCTCTTTGGGTGTCTTTGTGGGTCTCTGTGGGTGTCTCTGTGGGTCCTCTGTGGGTCTCTGAGTCTCTGTTGGTGTTTTTGTGTGTGTCTTTGTGGGTCTATGTGGGTGTCTCTGTATGTGTCTCTGTGGGTCTCTGTGGGTCTCTGTGGGTCTCTGTGGGTCTCTGTGGGTCTCTGTGGGTATCGGTGAGTCTCTGTGGGTGTCTCTGTGTGTCTCTGTGGGTGTCTCTGTGGGTGTCTCTGTGAGTCTCTGTAGGTCTCTGTGGGTCTATGTGGGTGTTCTGTGGGTCTCTGTGGGTCTTTGTGGGTCTCTGTGGGTCTCGGTGAGTCTCTGTATGTGTCTCTGTGTGTGTCTCTGTGGGTCTCTGTGGGTGTCTCTGTGGGTGTCTCTGTGGGTGTCTCTGTGGGTGTCTCTGTGGGGGTCTCTTTGGGGGTCTTTTTGGGTCTCTGTGGGGGTCTCTGTGGGTCTCTGTGGGTCTCGGTGAGTCTCTGTGGGTCTCTGTGGGTCTCGCTGAGTCTCTGTGGGTCTCTGTGGGTCTCTGTGGGTGTCTCAGTGGGTGTCTCTGTGGATGTCTTTTTTGGTCTTTGTGGGGGTCTCTGTGGTTGTCTCTGTGGGTCTCTGTGTGTGTCTCTGTGTGTCTCTGTGGGTGTCTCTGTGAGTCTCTGTGGGTCTCTGTGGGTCTCTGTGGGTGTCACTGTGGGTCTCTGTGGGTCTCTGTGGGTCTCTGTGGGTCTCTGTGAGTCTCTGTGGGTGTCTCTGTGAGTCTCTGTGGGTGTCTCTGTGAGTCTCTGTGGGTCTTTGTGGGTCTCTGTGGGTCTCTGTGGGTGTCTCTGTGGGTATCTGTGGGTCTCTGTATGTGTCTCTGTGTGTGTTTCGGTGGGTCTCTGTGGGTCTCTGTGGGTCTCTGTGGGTGTCTGTGGGTGTCTCTGTGGGTCTCTGTGGGTGTCTCTGTGTGTGTCTCTGTGGGTGTCTGTGGGTGTCTGTGGGTCTCTGTGTTTCTCTGTGGGTGTCCCTGTGGGTATCCCTGTGGGTGTCAGTGTGTGTCTCTGTGTGTCTCTGTGGGTCTCTGTGGGTGTCCCTGTGGGTGTCTCTGTGGGTGTCTCTGTGAGTCTCTGTGGGTGTCTCTGTGGGTCTCTGTGGGTGTCTTTGTGGGTCTCTGTGGGTATCTGTGGGTCTCTGTGGGTCTCTGTGAGTCTCTGTGGGTCTCTGTGTGTGTGTTTCTGTGCGTCTCTGTGTATCTCTGAGGGTGTCTCTGTGGGTGACTGTAGGTGTCTCTGTGGGTGTCTCTGTGGGTCTCTGTGGGTGTCTTTGTGGGTCTCTGTGGGTGTCTCTGTGGGCATCTGTGGGTGTCTCTGTGGTTCTGTGTGGGTGTCTCTGTGGGTGTCTCTGTGGGTCTCTTTGGGTGTTTTTGTGGGTCTCTGTGCGTGTCTCTGTGGGTCTCTGTGGGTCTCTGTGGGTGTCTCTGTGTGTGTCTTTGTGGGTCTCTGTGGGTGTCTGTGGGTCTCTGTGGGTGTCTCTGTGGGTGTCTCTGTAGGTGTCTCTGTGATTCTCTGTGGGTGTCTCTGTGGGTCTCTGTGAGTCTCTGTGGGTGTCTCTGTGAGTCTCTGTGGGTGTCTCTGTGAGTCTCTGTGGGTCTTTGTGGGTCTCTGTGGGTCTCTGTGGGTGTCTCTGTGGGTATCTGTGGGTCTCTGTATGTGTCTCTGTGTGTGTCTCTGTGGGTCTCTGTGGGTCTCTGTGGGTCTCTGTGAGTCTCTGTGGGTCTCTGTGGGTGTCTCTGTGGGTGACTCTGTAGGTGTCTCTGTGGGTGTCTCTGTGGGTGTCTCTGTGGGTCTCTGTGGGTGTCTTTGTGGGCCTCTGTGGGTGTCTCTGTGGGTCTGTGTGGGTGTCTTTGTGGGTCTGTGTGGGTGTCTCTGTGGGTGTCTCTGTGGGTCTCTGTGGGTGTCTCTATGGGCCTCTGTGGGTGTCTCTGTGGGTCTGTGTGGGTGTCTCTGTGGGTGTCTCTGTGGGTCTCTTTGGGTGTTTTTGTGGGTCTCTGTGGGTGTCTCTGTGATTCTCTGTGGGTGTCTCTGTGGGTCTCTCTGGGTGTCTTTGTGGGTCTCTGTGGGTATCTGTGTGTGTCTCTGTGGGTCTCTGTGGGTCTCTGTGGGTCTCTGTGAGTCTCTGTGGGTGTCTCTGTGAGTCTCTGTGGGTGTCTCTGTGAGTCTCTGTGGGTCTTTGTGGGTCTCTGTGGGTGTCTCAGTGGGTGTCTCTGTGGGTGTCTTTTTTGGTCTTTGTGGGGCTCTATGTGGTTGTCTCTGTGGGTCTCTGTGGGTCTCTGTGGGTATCGGTGAGTCTCTGTGGGTGTCTCTGTTTGTCTCTGTGGGTGTCTCTGTGGGTGTCTCTGTGAGTCTCTGTAGGTCTCTGTGGGTCTATGTGGGTGTCTCTGTGGGTCTCTGTGGGTCTTTGTGGGTCTCTGTGGGTCTCGGTGAGTCTCTGTATGTGTCTCTGTGTGTGTCTCTGTGGGTCTCTGTGGGTGTCTCTGTGGGTGTCTCTGTGGGTGTCTCTGTGGGGGTCCCTTTGGGGGTCTTTTTGGGTCTCTGTGGGGGTCTCTGTGGGTCTCTGTGGGTCTTGGTGAGTCTCTGTGGGTCTCTGTGGGTCTCGCTGAGTCTCTGTGGGTCTCTGTGGGTCTCTGTGGGTGTCTCAGTGGGTGTCTCTGTGGGTGTCTTTTTTGGTCTTTGTGGGGGTCTTTGTGGTTGTCTCTGTGGGTCTCTGTGTGTGTCTCTGTGTGTCTCTGTGGGTGTCTCTGTGAGTCTCTGTGGGTCTCTGTGGGTCTCTGTGGGTGTCACTGTGGGTCTCTGTGGGTCTCTGTGGGTCTCTGTGGGTCTCTGTGGGTCTCTGTGGGTCTCTGTGAGTCTCTGTGGGTCTCTCTGTGAGTCTCTGTGGGTGTCTCTGTGAGTCTCTGTGGGTCTTTGTGGGTCTCTGTGGGTCTCTGTGGGTGTCTCTGTGGGTATATGTGGGTCTCTGTATGTGTCTCTGTGTGTGTTTCTGTGGGTCTCTGTGGGTCTCTGTGGGTCTCTGTGGGTGGCTGTGGGTGTCTCTGTGGGTCTCTGTGGGTGTCTCTGTGTGTGTCTCTGTGGGTGTCTGTGGGTGTCTGTGGGTCTCTGTGTTTCTCTGTGGGTGTCCCTGTGGGTGTCCCTGTGGGTGTCAGTGTGTGTCTCTGTGTGTCTCTGTGGGTCTCTGTGGGTGTCCCTGTGGGTGTCTCTGTGGGTGTCTCTGTGAGTCTCTGTGGGTGTCTCTGTGGGTCTCTGTGGGTGTCTTTGTGGGTGTCTTTGTGGGTCTCTGTGGGTATCTGTGGGTGTCTCTGTGGGTCTCTGTGGGTGTCTCTGTGAGTCTCTGTGGGTCTTTGTGGGTCTCCGTGGGTCTATGTGGGTCTCTGTGGGTCTCTGTGGGTCTCTGTGAGTCTCTGTGGGTCTCTGTGTGTGTGTTTCTGTGCGTCTCTGTGTATCTCTGAGGGTGTCTCTGTGGGTGACTCTGTAGGTGTCTCTGTGGGTGTCTCTGTGGGTCTCTGTGGGTGTCTTTGTGGGTCTCTGTGGGTGTCTCTGTGGGCATCTGTGGGTGTCTCTGTGGTTCTGTGTGGGTGTCTCTGTGGGTGTCTCTGTGGGTCTCTTTGGGTGTTTTTGTGGGTCTCTGTGCGTGTCTCTGTGGGTCTCTGTGGGTCTCTGTGGGTGTCTCTGTGTGTGTCTTTGTGGGTCTCTGTGGGTGTCTGTGGGTCTCTGTGGGTGTCTCTGTGGGTGTCTCTGTAGGTGTCTCTGTGATTCTCTGTGGGTGTCTCTGTGGGTCTCTGTGGGTCTCTGTGGGTCTCTGTGAGTCTCTGTGGGTGTCTCTGTGAGTCTCTGTGGGTCTTTGTGGGTCTCTGTGGGTCTCTGTGGGTGTCTCTGTGGGTATCTGTGGGTCTGTATGTGTCTCTGTGTGTGTCTCTGTGGGTCTCTGTGGGTCTCTGTGGGTCTCTGTGAGTCTCTGTGGGTCTCTGTGGGTGTCTCTGTGGGTGACTCTGTAGGTGTCTCTGTGGGTGTCTCTGTGGGTGTCTCTGTGGGTCTCTGTGGGTGTCTTTGTGGGCCTCTGTGGGTGTCTCTGTGGGTCTGTGTGGGTGTCTCTGTGGGTCTGTGTGGGTGTCTCTGTGGGTGTCTCTGTGGGTCTCTGTGGGTGTCTCTATGGGCCTCTGTGGGTGTCTCTGTGGGTCTGTGTGGGTGTCTCTGTGGGTGTCTCTGTGGGTCTCTTTGGGTGTTTTTGTGGGTCTCTGTGGGTGTCTCTGTGATTCTCTGTGGGTGTCTCTGTGGGTCTCTGTGGGTGTCTTTGTGGGTCTCTGTGGGTATCTGTGCGTGTCTCTGTGGGTCTCTGTGGGTCTCTGTGGGTCTCTGTGAGTCTCTGTGGGTGTCTCTGTGAGTCTCTGTGGGTGTCTCTGTGAGTCTCTGTGGGTCTTTGTGGGTCTCTGTGGGTGTCTCAGTGGGTGTCTCTGTGGGTGTCTTTTTTGGTCTTTGTGGGGCTCTATGTGGTTGTCTCTGTGGGTCTCTGTGTGTGTCTCTGTGTGTCTCTGTGGGTGTCTCTGTGGGTGTCTCTGCGAGTCTCTGTGGGTCTCTGTGGGTCTCTGTGGGTGTCACTGTGGGTCTCTGTGGGTCTCTGTGGGTCTCTGTGGGTCTCTGTGGGTCTCTGTGGGTATCGGTGAGTCTCTGTGGGTGTCTCTGTGGGTCTCTGTGGGTAATTCTTCGTGTGTGTCTCTGTGGGTGTCTCTGTGGGTCTATGTGGGTGTCTCTGTGGGTCTCTATGGGTCTTTGTGGGTCTCTGTGGGTCTCGGTGAGTCTCTGTATGTGTCTCTGTGTGTGTCTCTGTGGGTCTATGTGGGTGTCTCTGTGGGTGTCTCTGTGGGTGTCTCTGTGGGGGTCTCTGTGGGGGTCTTTTTGGGTCTCTGTGGGGGTCTCTGTGGGTGTCTGTGGGTCTCGGTGAGTCTCTGTGGGTCTCTGTGGGTCTCGCTGAGTCTCTGTGGGTCTCTGTGGGTCTCTGTGGGTGTCTCAGTGGGTGTCTCTGTGGGTGTCTTTTTTGGTCTTTGTGGGAGTCTCTGTGGTTGTCTCTGTGGGTCTCTGTGTGTGTCTCTGTGTGTCTCTGTGGGTCTCTGTGGGTGTCTCTGTGGGTGTCTCTGTGGGTGTCTCTGTGGGTGTCTCTGTGGGGGTCCCTTTGGGGGTCTTTTTGGGTCTCTGTGGGGGTCTCTGTGGGTCTCTGTGGGTCTCGGTGAGTCTCTGTGGGTCTCTGTGGGTCTCGCTGAGTCTCTGTGGGTCTCTGTGGGTCTCTGTGGGTGTCTCTGTGTGTGTCTTTGTGGGTCTCTGTGGGTGTCTGTGGGTCTCTGTGGGTGTCTCTGTGGGTGTCTCTGTAGGTGTCTCTGTGATTCTCTGTGGGTGTCTCTGTGGGTCTCTGTGGGTCTCTGTGGGTCTCTGTGAGTCTCTGTGGGTGTCTCTGTGAGTCTCTGTGGGTGTCTCTGTGAGTCTCTGTCGGTCTTTGTGGGTCTCTGTGGGTCTCTGTGGGTGTCTCTGTGGGTATCTGTGGGTCTCTGTATGTGTCTCTGTGTGTGTCTCTGTGGGTCTCTGTGGGTCTCTGTGAGTCTCTGTGGGTCTCTGTGGGTGTCTCTGTGGGTGACTCTGTAGGTGTCTCTGTGGGTGTCTCTGTGGGTGTCTCTGTGGGTCTCTGTGGGTGTCTTTGTGGGCCTCTGTGGGTGTCTCTGTGGGTCTGTTTGGGTGTCTCTGTGGGTCTGTGTGGGTGTCTCTGTGGGTGTCTCTGTGGGTCTCTGTGGGTGTCTCTATGGGCCTCTGTGGGTGTCTCTGTGGGTCTGTGTGGGTGTCTCTGTGGGTCTGTGTGGGTGTCTCTGTGGGTGTCTCTGTGGGTCTCTTTGGGTGTTTTTGTGGGTCTCTGTGGGTGTCTCTGTGATTCTCTGTGGGTGTCTCTGTGGGTCTCTCTGGGTGTCTTTGTGGGTCTCTGTGGGTATCTGTGCGTGTCTCTGTGGGTCTCTGTGGGTCTCTGTGGGTCTCTGTGAGTCTCTGTGGGTGTCTCTGTGAGTCTCTGTGGGTGTCTCTGTGAGTCTCTGTGGGTCTTTGTGGGTCTCTGTGGGTGTCTCAGTGGGTGTCTCTGTGGGTGTCTTCTTTGGTCTTTGTGGGGCTCTATGTGGTTGTCTCTGTGGGTCTCTGTGGGTCTCTGTGGGTATCGGTGAGTCTCTGTGGGTGTCTCTGTTTGTCTCTGTGGGTGTCTCTGTGGGTGTCTCTGTGAGTCTCTGTAGGTCTCTGTGGGTCTATGTGGGTGTCTCTGTGGGTCTCTGTGGGTCTTTGTGGGTCTCTGTGGGTCTCGGTGAGTCTCTGTATGTGTCTCTGTGTGTGTCTCTGTGGGTCTCTGTGGGTGTCTCTGTGGGTGTCTCTGTGGGTGTCTCTGTGGGTGTCTCTGTGGGGGTCCCTTTGGGGGTCTTTTTGGGTCTCTGTGGGGGTCTCTGTGGGTCTCTGTGGGTCTCGGTGAGTCTCTGTGGGTCTCTGTGGGTCTCGCTGAGTCTCTGTGGGTCTCTGTGGGTCTCTGTGGGTGTCTCAGTGGGTGTCTCTGTGGGTGTCTTTTTTGGTCTTTGTGGGGGTCTTTGTGGTTGTCTCTGTGGGTCTCTGTGTGTGTCTCTGTGTGTCTCTGTGGGTGTCTCTGTGAGTCTCTGTGGGTCTCTGTGGGTCTCTGTGGGTGTCATTGTGGGTCTCTGTGGGTCTCTGTGGGTCTCTGTGGGTCTCTGTGAGTCTCTGTGGGTCTCTCTGTGAGTCTCTGTGGGTGTCTCTGTGAGTCTCTGTGGGTCTTTGTGGGTCTCTGTGGGTCTCTGTGGGTGTCTCTGTGGGTATATGTGGGTCTCTGTATGTGTCTCTGTGTGTGTTTCTGTGGGTCTCTGTGGGTCTCTGTGGGTCTCTGTGGGTGGCTGTGGGTGTCTCTGTGGGTCTCTGTGGGTGTCTCTGTGTGTGTCTCTGTGGGTGTCTGTGGGTGTCTGTGGGTCTCTGTGTTTCTCTGTGGGTGTCCCTGTGGGTGTCCCTGTGGGTGTCAGTGTGTGTCTCTGTGTGTCTCTGTGGGTCTCTGTGGGTGTCCCTGTGGGTGTCTCTGTGGGTGTCTCTGTGAGTCTCTGTGGGTGTCTCTGTGGGTCTCTGTGGGTGTCTTTGTGGGTCTCTGTGGGTATCTGTGGGTGTCTCTGTGGGTCTCTGTGGGTGTCTCTGTGAGTCTCTGTGGGTCTTTGTGGGTCTCCGTGGGTCTATGTGAGTCTCTGTGGGTCTCTGTGGGTCTCTGTGAGTCTCTGTGGGTCTCTGTGTGTGTGTTTCTGTGCGTCTCTGTGTATCTCTGAGGGTGTCTCTGTGGGTGACTCTGTAGGTGTCTCTGTGGGTGTCTCTGTGGGCATCTGTGGGTGTCTCTGTGGTTCTGTGTGGGTGTCTCTGTGGGTGTCTCTGTGGGTCTCTTTGGGTGTTTTTGTGGGTCTCTGTGCGTGTCTCTGTGGGTCTCTGTGGGTCTCTGTGGGTGTCTCTGTGTGTGTCTTTGTGGGTCTCTGTGGGTGTCTGTGGGTCTCTGTGGGTGTCTCTGTGGGTGTCTCTGTAGGTGTCTCTGTGATTCTCTGTGGGTGTCTCTGTGGGTCTCTGTGGGTCTCTGTGGGTCTCTGTGAGTCTCTGTGGGTGTCTCTGTGAGTCTCTGTGGGTCTTTGTGGGTCTCTGTGGGTCTCTGTGGGTGTCTCTGTGGGTATCTGTGGGTCTCTGTATGTGTCTCTGTGTGTGTCTCTGTGGGTCTCTGTGGGTCTCTGTGGGTCTCTGTGGGTCTCTGTGGGTGTCTCTGTGGGTGACTCTGTAGGTGTCTCTGTGGGTGTCTCTGTGGGTGTCTCTGTGGGTCTCTGTGGGTGTCTTTGTGGGCCTCTGTGGGTGTCTCTGTGGGTCTGTGTGGGTGTCTCTGTGGGTCTGTGTGGGTGTCTCTGTGGGTGTCTCTGTGGGTCTCTGTGGGTGTCTCTATGGGCCTCTGTGGGTGCCTCTGTGGGTCTGTGTGGGTGTCTCTGTGGGTGTCTCTGTGGGTCTCTTTGGGTGTTTTTGTGGGTCTCTGTGGGTGTCTCTGTGATTCTCTGTGGGTGTCTCTGTGGGTCTCTGTGGGTGTCTTTGTGGGTCTCTGTGGGTATCTGTGCGTGTCTCTGTGGGTCTCTGTGGGTCTCTGTGGGTCTCTGTGAGTCTCTGTGGGTGTCTCTGTGAGTCTCTGTGGGTGTCTCTGTGAGTCTCTGTGGGTCTTTGTGGGTCTCTGTGGGTGTCTCAGTGGGTGTCTCTGTGGGTGTCTTTTTTGGTCTTTGTGGGGCTCTATGTGGTTGTCTCTGTGGGTCTCTGTGTGTGTCTCTGTGTGTCTCTGTGGGTGTCTCTGTGGGTGTCTCTGTGAGTCTCTGTGGGTCTCTGTGGGTCTCTGTGGGTGTCACTGTGGGTCTCTGTGGGTCTCTGTGGGTCTCTGTGGGTCTCTGTGGGTCTCGGTGAGTCTCTGTGGGTGTCTCTGTGGGTCTCTGTGGGTAATTCTTCGTGTGTGTCTCTGTGGGTGTCTCTGTGGGTCTATGTGGGTGTCTCTGTGGGTCTCTGTGGGTCTTTGTGGGTCTCTGTGGGTCTCGGTGAGTCTCTGTATGTGTCTCTGTGTGTGTCTCTGTGGGTCTCTGTGGGTGTCTCTGTGGGTGTCTCTGTGGGTGTCTCTGTGGGGGTCTCTGTGGGGGTCTTTTTGGGTCTCTGTGGGGGTCTCTGTGGGTGTCTGTGGGTCTCGGTGAGTCTCTGTGGGTCTCTGTGGGTCTCGCTGAGTCTCTGTGGGTCTCTGTGGGTCTCTGTGGGTGTCTCAGTGGGTGTCTCTGTGGGTGTCTTTTTTGGTCTTTGTGGGAGTCTCTGTGGTTGTCTCTGTGGGTCTCTGTGTGTGTCTCTGTGTGTCTCTGTGGGTCTCTGTATGTGTCTCTGTGTGTGTTTCTGTGGGTCTCTGTGGGTCTCTGTGGGTGGCTGTGGGTGTCTCTGTGGGTGGCTGTGTGTGTCTCTGGGGGTCTCTGTGGTTCTCTGTGGGTGTCTCTGTGTGTCTCTGTGGGTCTCTTTGGGTGTCTTTGTGGGTCTCTGTGGTCGTCTCTGTGGGTGTCTTTGTGGGCCTCTGTGGGTGTCTCTGTGGGTCTGTGTGGGTGTCTCTGTGGGTCTGTGTGGGTGTCTCTGTGGGTGTCTCTGTGGGTCTCTGTGGGTGTCTCTATGGGCCTCTGTGGGTGTCTCTGTGGGTCTGTGTGGGTGTCTCTGTGGGTGTCTCTGTGGGTCTCTTTGGGTGTTTTTGTGGGTCTCTGTGGGTGTCTCTGTGATTCTCTGTGGGTGTCTCTGTGGGTCTCTGTGGGTGTCTTTGTGGGTCTCTGTGCGTGTCTCTGTGGGTCTCTGTGGGTCTCTGTGGGTCTCTGTGGGTGTCTCAGTGGGTGTCTCTGTGGGTGTCTTTTTTGGTCTTTGTGGGGCTCTATGTGGTTGTCTCTGTGGGTCTCTGTGTGTGTCTCTGTGTGTCTCTGTGGGTGTCTCTGTGGGTGTCACTGTGGGTCTCTGTGGGTCTCTGTGGGTCTCTGTGGGTCTCTGTGGGTCTCTGTGGGTATCGGTGAGTCTCTGTGGGTGTCTCTGTGGGTCTCTGTGGGTAATTCTTCGTGTGTGTCTCTGTGGGTGTCTCTGTGGGTCTATGTGGGTGTCTCTGTGGGTCTCTGTGGGTCTTTGTGGGTCTCTGTGGGTCTCGGTGAGTCTCTGTATGTGTCTCTGTGTGTGTCTCTGTGGGTCTCTGTGGGTGTCTCTGTGGGTGTCTCTGTGGGTGTCTCTGTGGGGGTCTCTGTGGGGGTCTTTTTGGGTCTCTGTGGGGGTCTCTGTGGGTGTCTGTGGGTCTCGGTGAGTCTCTGTGGGTCTCTGTGGGTCTCGCTGAGTCTCTGTGGGTCTCTGTGGGTCTCTGTGGGTGTCTCAGTGGGTGTCTCTGTGGGTGTCTTTTTTGGTCTTTGTGGGAGTCTCTGTGGTTGTCTCTGTGGGTCTCTGTGTGTGTCTCTGTGTGTCTCTGTGGGTCTCTGTATGTGTCTCTGTGTGTGTTTCTGTGGGTCTCTGTGGGTCTCTGTGGGTGGCTGTGGGTGTCTCTGTGGGTGGCTGTGTGTGTCTCTGGGGGTCTCTGTGGTTCTCTGTGGGTGTCTCTGTGTGTCTCTGTGGGTCTCTTTGGGTGTCTTTGTGGGTCTCTGTGGGCGTCTCTGTGGGTGTCTTTGTGGGCCTCTGTGGGTGTCTCTGTGGGTCTGTGTGGGTGTCTCTGTGGGTCTGTGTGGGTGTCTCTGTGGGTGTCTCTGTGGGTCTCTGTGGGTGTCTCTATGGGCCTCTGTGGGTGTCTCTGTGGGTCTGTGTGGGTGTCTCTGTGGGTGTCTCTGTGGGTCTCTGTGTGTGTCTCTGTGTGTCTCTGTGGGTCTCTGTATGTGTCTCTGTGTGTGTTTCTGTGGGTCTCTGTGGGTCTCTGTGGGTGGCTGTGGGTGTCTCTGTGGGTGGCTGTGTGTGTCTCTGGGGGTCTCTGTGGTTCTCTGTGGGTGTCTCTGTGTGTCTCTGTGGGTCTCTTTGGGTGTCTTTGTGGGTCTCTGTGGTCGTCTCTGTGGGTGTCTTTGTGGGCCTCTGTGGGTGTCTCTGTGGGTCTGTGTGGGTGTCTCTGTGGGTCTGTGTGGGTGTCTCTGTGGGTGTCTCTGTGGGTCTCTGTGGGTGTCTCTATGGGCCTCTGTGGGTGTCTCTGTGGGTCTGTGTGGGTGTCTCTGTGGGTGTCTCTGTGGGTCTCTTTGGGTGTTTTTGTGGGTCTCTGTGGGTGTCTCTGTGATTCTCTGTGGGTGTCTCTGTGGGTCTCTGTGGGTGTCTTTGTGGGTCTCTGTGCGTGTCTCTGTGGGTCTCTGTGGGTCTCTGTGGGTCTCTGTGGGTGTCTCAGTGGGTGTCTCTGTGGGTGTCTTTTTTGGTCTTTGTGGGGCTCTATGTGGTTGTCTCTGTGGGTCTCTGTGTGTGTCTCTGTGTGTCTCTGTGGGTGTCTCTGTGGGTGTCACTGTGGGTCTCTGTGGGTCTCTGTGGGTCTCTGTGGGTCTCTGTGGGTCTCTGTGGGTCTCTGTGGGTATCGGTGAGTCTCTGTGGGTGTCTCTGTGGGTCTCTGTGGGTAATTCTTCGTGTGTGTCTCTGTGGGTGTCTCTGTGGGTCTATGTGGGTGTCTCTGTGGGTCTCTGTGGGTCTTTGTGGGTCTCTGTGGGTCTCGGTGAGTCTCTGTATGTGTCTCTGTGTGTGTCTCTGTGGGTCTCTGTGGGTGTCTCTGTGGGTGTCTCTGTGGGTGTCTCTGTGGGGGTCTCTGTGGGGGTCTTTTTGGGTCTCTGTGGGGGTCTCTGTGGGTGTCTGTGGGTCTCGGTGAGTCTCTGTGGGTCTCTGTGGGTCTCGCTGAGTCTCTGTGGGTCTCTGTGGGTCTCTGTGGGTGTCTCAGTGGGTGTCTCTGTGGGTGTCTTTTTTGGTCTTTGTGGGAGTCTCTGTGGTTGTCTCTGTGGGTCTCTGTGTGTGTCTCTGTGTGTCTCTGTGGGTCTCTGTATGTGTCTCTGTGTGTGTTTCTGTGGGTCTCTGTGGGTCTCTGTGGGTGGCTGTGGGTGTCTCTGTGGGTGGCTGTGTGTGTCTCTGGGGGTCTCTGTGGTTCTCTGTGGGTGTCTCTGTGTGTCTCTGTGGGTCTCTTTGGGTGTCTTTGTGGGTCTCTGTGGGCGTCTCTGTGGGTGTCTTTGTGGGCCTCTGTGGGTGTCTCTGTGGGTCTGTGTGGGTGTCTCTGTGGGTCTGTGTGGGTGTCTCTGTGGGTGTCTCTGTGGGTCTCTGTGGGTGTCTCTATGGGCCTCTGTGGGTGTCTCTGTGGGTCTGTGTGGGTGTCTCTGTGGGTGTCTCTGTGGGTCTCTTTGGGTGTTGTTGTGGGTCTCTGTGGGTGTCTCTGTGATTCTCTGTGGGTGTCTCTGTGGGTCTCTGTGGGTGTCTTTGTGGGTCTCTGTGGGTATCTGTGCGTGTCTCTGTGGGTCTCTGTGGGTCTCTGTGGGTCTCTGTGAGTCTCTGTGGGTGTCTCTGTGAGTCTCTGTGGGTGTCTCTGTGAGTCTCTGTGGGTCTTTGTGGGTCTCTGTGGGTGTCTCAGTGGGTGTCTCTGTGGGTGTCTTTTTTGGTCTTTGTGGGGCTCTATGTGGTTGTCTCTGTGGGTCTCTGTGTGTGTCTCTGTGTGTCTCTGTGGGTGTCTCTGTGGGTGTCTCTGTGAGTCTCTGTGGGTCTCTGTGGGTCTCTGTGGGTGTCACTGTGGGTCTCTGTGGGTCTCTGTGGGTCTCTGTGGGTCTCTGTGGGTCTCTGTGGGTCTCTGTGGGTATCGGTGAGTCTCTGTGGGTGTCTCTGTGGGTCTCTGTGGGTAATTCTTCGTGTGTGTCTCTGTGGGTGTCTCTGTGGGTCTATGTGGGTGTCTCTGTGGGTCTCTGTGGGTCTTTGTGGGTCTCTGTGAGTCTCTGTATGTGTCTCTGTGTGTGTCTCTGTGGGTCTCTGTGGGTGTCTCTGTGGGTGTCTCTGTGGGTGTCTCTGTGGGGGTCTCTGTGGGGGTCTTTTTGGGTCTCTGTGGGGGTCTCTGTGGGTGTCTTTGGGTCTCGGTGAGTCTCTGTGGGTCTCTGTGGGTCTCGCTGAGTCTCTGTGGGTCTCTGTGGGTCTCTGTGGGTGTCTCAGTGGGTGTCTCTGTGGGTGTCTTTTTTGGTCTTTGTGGGAGTCTCTGTGGTTGTCTCTGTGGGTCTCTGTGTGTGTCTCTGTGTGTCTCTGTGGGTCTCTGTATGTGTCTCTGTGTGTGTTTCTGTGGGTCTCTGTGGGTCTCTGTGGGTGGCTGTGGGTGTCTCTGTGGGTGGCTGTGTGTGTCTCTGGGGGTCTCTGTGGTTCTCTGTGGGTGTCTCTGTGTGTCTCTGTGGGTCTCTTTGGGTGTCTTTGTGGGTCTCTGTGGGCGTCTCTGTGGGTCTCTGTGGGTCTCTGTGGGTCTCTGAGTCTGTGTTGGTGTTTTTGTGTGTGTCTTTGTGGGTCTATGTGGGTGTCTCTGTATGTGTCTCTGTGGGTCTCTGTGGGTCTCTGTGGGTCTCTGTGGGTCTCTGTGGGTCTCTGTGGGTGTCTCTGTGGGTCTCGGTGAGTCTCTGTATGTGTCTCTGTGTGTGTCTCTGTGGGTCTCTGTGGGTGTCTCTGTGGGTCTCTGTGTGTATCAGTGAGTCTTTGTGGGTGTCTTTGTGGGTCTCTGTGGGTAATTCTTCGTGTGTGTCTCTGTGGGTGTCTCTGTGGGTGTCTCTGTGAGTCTCTGTAGGTCTCTGTGGGTCTATGTGGGTGTCTCTGTGGGTCTATGTGGGTCTTTGTGGGTCTCTGTGGGTCTCTGGGGGTCTCTGGGGGTCTCTGTGGGTGTCTCTGTGTGTGTCTCTGTGGGTCTCTGGGTGTCTGTGGGTCTCTGTGGGTGTCTCTGTGGGTGTCTCTGTGGGTCTGTGGGGGTGTCTCTGTGGGTGTCTCTGTGGGTCTCTTTGGGTGTTTTTGTGGGTCTCTGTGGGTGTCTCTGTGGGTCTCTGTGGGTGTCTCAGTGGGTGTCTCTGTGGGTGTCTTTTGGTCTTTGTGGGGCTCTCTGTGGCTGTCTCTGTGGGTCTCTGTGTGTGTCTCTGTGTGTCTCTGTGGGTGTCTCTGTGGGTGTCTCTGTGAGTCTCTGTGGGTCTCTGTGGGTCTCTGTGGGTGTCACTGTGGGTCTCTGTGGGTCTCTGTGGGTCTCTGTGGGTCTCTGTGGGTCTCTGTGGGTATCGGTGAGTCTCTGTGGGTGTCTCTGTGGGTCTCTGTGGGTAATTCTTCGTGTGTGTCTCTGTGGGTGTCTCTGTGGGTGTCTCTGTGAGTCTCTGTAGGTCTCTGTGGGTCTATGTGGATGTCTCTGTGGGTCTCTGTGGGTCTTTGTGGGTCTCTGTGGGTCTCGGTGAGTCTCTGTATGTGTCTCTGTGTGTGTCTCTGTGGGTCTCTGTGGGTGTCTCTGTGGGTGTCTCTGTGGGTGTCTCTGTGGGTGTCTCTGTGGGGGTCTCTGTGGGGGTCTTTTTGGGTCTCTGTGGGGGTCTCTGTGGGTCTCTGTGGGTCTCGGTGAGTCTCTGTGGGTCTCTGTGGGTCTCGCTGAGTCTCTGTGGGTCTCTGTGGGTCTCTATGGGTGTCTCAGTGGGTGTCTCTGTGGGTGTCTTTTTTGGTCTTTGTGGGAGTCTCTTTGGTTGTCTCTGTGGGTCTCTGTGTGTGTCTCTGTGTGTCTCTGTGGGTCTCTGTATGTGTCTCTGTGTGTGTTTCTGTGGGTCTCTGTGGGTCTCTGTGGATCTCTGTGGGTGGCTGTGGGTGTCTCTGTGAGTCTCTGTAGGTCTCTGTGGGTCTCTGTGGGTGTCCCTGTGGGTGTCTCTGTGGGTCTCTGTAGGTCTCTGTGGGTCTCTGTGGGTGTCCCTGTGGGTGTCTCTGTGGGTCTCTGTGGGTCTCTGTGGTTGTCTTTATGGGTCTCTGTGGGTGTCTCTGTGGGTCTCTGTGGGTATCGGTGAGTCTCTATGGGTGTCTCTGTGGGTCTCTGTGGGTAATTCTTTGTGTGTGTCTCTGTGGGTGTCTCTGTGGGTGTCTCTGTGAGTCTCTGTAGGTCTCTGTGGGTCTATGTGGGTGTCTGTGTGGGACTCTGTGGGTCTTTGTGGGTCTCTGTGGGTCTCGGTGAGTCTCTGTATGTGTCTCTGTGTGTGTCTCTGTGGGTCTCTGTGGGTGTTTCTGTGGGTGTCTCTGTGGGTGTCTCTGTGGGTGTCTCTGTGGGTGTCTCTGTGGGGGTCTCTGTGGGGGTCTTTTTGGGTCTCTGTGGGGGTCTCTGTGGGTCTCTGTGGGTCTCGGTGAGTCTGTGGGTCTCTGTGGGTCTCTGTGGGTGTCTCTGTGGGTGTCTCTGTGGGTGTCTTTTTTGGTCTCTATGGGGGTCTCTGTGGGTCTCTGTGGGTCTCTGTGAGTCTCTGTTGGTGTCTCTGTGTGTGTCTCTGTGGGTGTCTCTGTGGGTGTCTCTGTGAGTCTCTGCGGGCCTCTGAGGGTCTCTGTGGGTCTCTCTGTGGGTCTCTGTGGGTCTCGTGAGTCTCTGTATGTGTCTCTGTGTGTGTCTCTGTGGGTCTCTGTGGGTCTCTGTGGGTGTCCCTGTGGGTGTCTCTGTGGGTCTCTGTAGGTCTCTGTGGGTCTCTGTGGGTGTCCCTGTGGGTGTCTCTGTGGGTCTCTGTGGGTCTCTGTGGTTGTCTTTATGGGTCTCTGTGGGTGTCTCTGTGGGTCTCTGTGGGTATCGGTGAGTCTCTATGGGTGTCTCTGTGGGTCTCTGTGGGTAATTCTTTGTGTGTGTCTCTGGGTGTCTCTGTGGGTGTCTCTGTGAGTCTCTGTAGGTCTCTGTGGGTCTATGTGGGTGTCTGTGTGGGACTCTGTGGGTCTTTGTGGGTCTCTGTGGGTCTCGGTGAGTCTCTGTATGTGTCTCTGTGTGTGTCTCTGTGGGTCTCTGTGGGTGTTTC
This sequence comes from Lampetra planeri, assembly GCF_965212315.1. Taxonomy (NCBI): domain Eukaryota; kingdom Metazoa; phylum Chordata; class Hyperoartia; order Petromyzontiformes; family Petromyzontidae; genus Lampetra; species Lampetra planeri. The sequence goes on from NC_136182.1 coordinate 1,342,685, forward strand.
TGTGGGTGTCTCTGTGGGTGTCTCTGTGGGTGTCTCTGTGGGTGTCTCTGTGGGGGTCTCTGTGGGGGTCTTTTTGGGTCTCTGTGGGGGTCTCTGTGGGTCTCTGTGGGTCTCGGTGAGTCTGTGGGTCTCTGTGGGTCTCTGTGGGTGTCTCTGTGGGTGTCTCTGTGGGTGTCTTTTTTGGTCTCTATGGGGGTCTCTGTGGGTCTCTGTGGGTCTCTGTGAGTCTCTGTTGGTGTCTCTGTGTGTGTCTCTGTGGGTGTCTCTGTGGGTGTCTCTGTGAGTCTCTGCGGGCCTCTGAGGGTCTCTGTGGGTCTCTCTGTGGGTCTCTGTGGGTCTCGTGAGTCTCTGTATGTGTCTCTGTGTGTGTCTCTGTGGGTCTCTGTGGGTCTCTGTGGGTCTCTGTGAGTCTCTGTCTGTGTCTCTGTGTGTGTCTCTGTGGGTGTCTCTGTGGGTGTCTCTGTTAGTCGCTATGGGTCTCTGTGTGTCTCTGTGTGTGTCTCTGTGTGTGTCTCTGTGTGTGTCTCTGTGGGTCTCTGTGGGTTGTCACTGTGGGTGTCTCTGTGGGTGTCTCTGTGGGTGTCTCTGTGGGTCTCTGTGGGTCTCGGTGAGTCTCTGTGGGTCTCTGTGGGTCTCGGTGAGTCTCTGTGGGTCTCTGTGTGTGTCTCTTTGGGTCTCTGTGGATGTCTCTGTGGGTCTCTGTAGGTGTCTCTGTGGGTGTCTCTATGAGTCTCTGTGGGTCTCTGTGGGTCTCTGTCGGTGTCCCTGTGGGTCTTTGTGGGTCTCTGTGGGTGTCTCTGTGGGTCTCTGTGGGTCTCTGTGAGCCTCTGTGTGTGTCTCTGTGGGTCTCTGTGGGTGTCTCTGGGTGTCTCTGTGGGTGTCTCTGTGAGTTTCTGTAGGTCTCTGTGGGTCTCTGTGGGTGTCTCTGTGGGTCTCTGTGGGTCTCGGTGAGTCTCTGTATGTGTCTCTGTGTGTGTCTCTGTGGGTCTCTGTGGGTGTCTCTGTGGGTCTCTTTGGGTGTCTTTGTGGGTCTCTGTGGGTGTCTCTGTGGGTCTCTGTGAGTGTCTCTGTGTGTGTCTCTGTGGATCTCTTTGGGTGTCTTTGTGGGTCTCTGTGGGTGTCTCTGTGGGTCTCTGTGGGTATCTCTGTGGGTCTCTGTGGGTCTCCGTGAGTCTCTGTCGGTGTCTCTGTGTGTGTCTCCGTGTGTCTCTGTGGGTGTCTCAACACCATCAACATCATCAACTGCATCACTGTCAAACATCAACACAACCACCCAGCCACCACCACCACCCACAGTCTCTGTGGGTCTCTGTGGGTCTCTGTCGGTGTCCCTGTGGGTGTCTCTGTGAGTCTCTGTGGGTCTCTGTGGGTCTCTGTGGGTGTCCCTGTGGGTGTCTCTGTGAGTCTCTGTAGGTCTCTGTGGGTCTCTGTGGGTGTCCCTGTGGGTGTCTCTGTGGGTCTCTGTGGGTCTCTGTGGTTGTCTTTATGGGTCTCTGTGGGTGTCTCTGTGGTGTCTCTGTGAGTCTCTGTGGGTCTCTGTGGGTGTCTCTGTGTATCTCTGTAGGTGTCTCTGTGGGTTTCTCTGTGGGTGTCTCTGTGGGTGTCTCTGTGAGTCTCTGTGGGTGTCTCTGTTGGTCTCTGTTGATGTTTCTGTGGGTCTCTGTGGGTGTCTCTGTGGGTCTGTGTTGGTGTCTCTGTGGGTGTCTTTGTGGGTCTCTTTGGGTGTCTTAGTGGGTCTCTGTGGGTGTCTCTGTGGCTCTCTGTGGGTCTCTGTGAGTATCTGTCGGTGTCTCTGTGTGTGTCTCTGTGGGTGTCTCTGTGGGTGTCTCTGTTAGTCTCTGTGGGTCTCTGTGGGTCTCTGTATGTGTCTCTGTGTGTGTCTCTGTGTGTGTCTCTGTGGGTCTCTGTGGGTGTCTCTGTGTGTCTCTGTAGGTGTCTCTGTGGGTGTCTCTGTGGGTGTCTCTGTGGGTGTCTCTGTGAGTCTCTGTGGGTGTCTCTGTTGGTCTCTGTGGATGTTTCTGTGGGTCTCTGTGGGTGTCTCTGTGGGTCTGTGTTGGTGTCTCTGTGGGTGTCTTTGTGGGTCTCTTTGGGTGTCTTTGTGGGTCTCTGTGGGTGTCTCTGTGGCTCTCTGTGGGTCTCTGTGAGTATCTGTCGGTGTCTCTGTGTGTGTCTCTGTGTGTGTCTCTGTGGGTGTCTCTGTTAGTCTCTGTGGGTCTCTGTGGGTCTCTGTATGTGTCTCTGTGTGTGTCTCTGTGTGTGTCTCTGTGGGTCTCTGTGGGTCTCGGTGAGTCTCTGTGGGTCTCTGTGGGTCTCGGTGAGTCTATGCGGGTCTCTGTGGGTCTCGGTGAGTCTCTGTATGTGTCTCTGTGTGTGTCTCTGTGGGTCTCTGTGGGTGTCTTTGTGGGTCTCTTTGGGTGTCTTTGTGGGTCTCTGTGGGTGTCTCTGTGGGTCTCTGTGAGTGTCTCTGTGTGTGTCTCTGTGGGTCTCTGTGGGTTGTCACTGTGGGTGTCTCTGTGGGTGTCTCTGTGGGTGTCTCTGTGGGTCTCTGTGGGTCTCGGTGAGTCTATGTGGGTCTCTGTGGGTCTCGGTGAGTCTCTGTGGGTCTCTGTGGGTCTCGGTGAGTCTCTGTGGGTCTCTTTGTGTGTCTCTTTGGGTCTCTGTGGATGTCTCTGTGGGGCTCTGTGGGTGTCTCTGTGGGTGTCTCTATGAGTCTCTGTGGATCTCTGTGGGTCTCTGTCGGTGTCCCTGTGGGTTTTTGTGGGTCTCTGTGGGTGTCTCTGTGGGTCTCTGTGGGTCTCTGTGTGTGTCTCTGTGGGTCTCTGTGGGTGTCTCTGTGGGTGTCTCTGTGGGTGTCTCTGTGAGTCTCTGTAGGTCTCTGTGGGTCTCTGTGGGTGTCTCTGTAGGTCTCTGTGGGTCTCGGTGAGTCTCTGTATGTGTCTGTGTGTGTGTCTCTGTGGGTCTCTGTGGGTGTCTCTGTGGGTCTCTTTGGGTGTCTTTGTGGGTCTCTGTGGGTGTCTCTGTGGGTCTCTGTGAGTGTCTCTGTGTGTGTCTCTGTGGGTCTCTTTGGGTGTCTTTGTGGGTCTCTGTGGGTGTCTCTGTGGGTCTCTGTGGGTCTCTGTGGGTCTCCGTGAGTCTCTGTCGGTGTCTCTGTGTGTGTCTCCGTGGGTCTCTGTGGGTTTTCTCAACACCATCAACATCATCAACTGCATCACTGTCAAACATCAACACAACCACCCAGCCACTACCACCCACAGTCTCTGTGGGTCTCTGTGGGTCTCTGTCGGTGTCCCTGTGGGTGTCTCTGTGAGTCTCTGTGGGTCTCTGTGGGTCTCTGTCGGTGTCCCTGTGGGTCTCTGTGGGTGTCCCTGTGGGTGTCTCTGTAAGTCTCTGTAGGTCTCTGTGGGTCTCTGTAGGTGTCCCTGTGGGTGTCTCTGTGGGTCTCTGTGGTTGTCTTTGTGGGTCTCTGTGGGTGTCTCTGTGGGTCTGTGTTGGTGTCTCTGTGGGTGTCTTTGTGGGTCTCTTTGGGTGTTTTTGTGGGTCTCTGTGGGTGTCTCTGTGAGTCTCTGTGGGTGTCTCTGTGTTTGTCTCTGTGGGTCTCTTTGGGTGTCTTTGTTGGTCTCTGTGGGTGTCTCTGTGGGTCTCCGTTAGTCTCTGTCGGTGTCTCTGTGTGTCTCTGTGGGTCTCTGTGGTTGTCTCTGTGGGTCTCTGTGAGTATTTCAACACCATCAACATCATCAACTGCATCACTATCAAACATCAACACAACCACCCAGCCACCATCACCACAACCATTGGCACCACCACAACCATCCAGCCACCACCACCACCATTACCACCACAACTGACTACAACCACCCAACCACAACCACCTACCCAACCACCACCACCCACTCAACCACAACCACGCACCCAACCACAACCAGCCACCCAACCACCACCACAACCACCCAACTAAAAGGGAAGCCTCACTGTACCTAACGACGTGTTTTCATTTCAGCTTTTGTCTTCCTCTCCCGTTTACCACCAGCCCCCCGAGCGCCCATTCACCCACCTGGCACCGACGTCTCTCACCTGCGCAGTTGCAACGGCGCCGGCAGGGGGAGCTGCTGCCCCAGCACCGGGCTCCGAGCTCCGCCGACCGTCGCCGCGAACCGGCTGCCCCTCCCCCCTGCTGTCTCATCCTCGTCATCGCCGCCGACGCCCACTGCAGGGGGCAGCCCGCCCGTCAGGGTCTCGAATGGTGGCTGAACGGAGTCCGGCGGTGGTAGCGGCAGAGAGGACCCCGCTTCTATCTTGCACAGCGGCAGAAAGATCGGTGGCTCCGGTGGTGCTGGCTTTCTGGGTGGCACGCTGGCGGGCAGAGCTGAGGGGTTCGAGCTCAGATGTGGTCGAGTGGATGGTGGTGGCAGTGCGGGTTGACATGATAGAGGTGGTGGTAGTGGTGGTGTGAGTTGGGATGATAGAGGTGGTGGTAGTGGTGGTGGCGGTGTGGGTTTGACTGATGGAGGTGGCGGTGGTGTGGGTTTGGCTGATGGAGATGGTGGTGGCGGTGGTGGTGGTGTGGGTTTGGCTGATGGAGGTGGTGGTGATGGCGATTTCAGTTGCCATCGCGCTGGTTCAGACATGATGGCGAGGAATCTACACGCCACATTGTATGACAGACATCATCATCAATAAGATCATGCCAATTTTATCATCAATATCAGACACTCGATCACAGAATCATTTATACACTTGCTCAACACAAGACCGGTACCAGATGTTGGTACACATCGATGCCTTCAACCAGATGCACAGACGTCAGTTCCCAGAAGGGTCCAACAGACCTCCAGTATTCCACACAGATCCAGGCGGTACCGGACCACCTCCAGACTGAGCAGTAACAGCCTCTCCTCTGTGGCGAGAGTCCGAAAATTCCACGCAGCCGAACCGCGGTGGTCCCCTTGTTCCTGGGGGAACCACGAGAAGAAGGGGGGAGGCTTTCACTGTGGCTACGCCAAGTCGTGGTTTGGCCAGAGGGCATCAGAGAGTCCTTTCTCTTTCTTACCCTGCTGGGTCCTCCATAAATCGTGGTAGGTGGAGGGGTTACCAAACAACCCTCGTCTCGTTACAAGATAAAATCCGTCGTGTAGCATTAACAGACCGTAGGGGCAAGTGATGTTAGCGAGCAGCAGCACCTATGCATGCGTGTATGTTGAAGTAACCTTCGGGTGTCTCTGTGGGTCTATGTGGGTCTGTGTGAGTCTCTGTTGGTCTCTCTGGGTGTCTCTGTGTGTATCTCTGTGGGTCTCTGTGGGTGTCTGTAGGTCTCTGTGGGTGTCTCTGTCGGTCTCTGTGAGTCTCTGTGGGTGTCTCTGTGTGTATCTCTGTGGGTCCGGCAAAAACAACATCCTACCTCCTTGTTGGTGCTGGATGGCAACGCTGTGGTGAGCAGTTCCGTGGGTGGGAGGGCCAATTTAAATTGGCCATTCCCCTCATGGCGTTTGTAACCACCACAGCAGCCAAAATAGGGATCTGGATGGGTGCGAGGGGCTCGTAACCCCTCCACCTTCAATTAATTACCACAAAACCACGTCTAAAATATCTCATTAAGCTTGTGCCAGAGGCCCCGGGGGGACAGGCATCTATGACGTCTCATGGCCAAACCCCATTTGGCGGAGCCAGGAGATTAAATCCTTACCATTGGGGCTCCACCATTGGGGCTCCTCCAGAAACAACAAACACCACTGCGGGTGGCCACGTGGAATGTTCGAACGCTCACTGCGGAGGAGAGGCTGCCTCTCCGCTGTTGGGAGCTGGACCGGTAATGCCTGGATCTCTGTGGTATTCAGGAGGTCTGGTGGACCAGCTCTGGCTTCTGCCACCATGAGGGGTGGATAGTCCTCTACTCGGGGCGGGAGACTTCCAAACAACAGGGTGTGGCTCTTCTTCTGAACGAAATAATGAAGGGGGCTTGGGAGCGTGGTGGTGAGATGTGGGAAGCTGTAAGCCCCAGGCTACTTTTGGCTCGCCTTCCCATCAGCCGGAAGTGGAGTTGTGGTCGTCGCTACTTATGCCAACACCGAAGACGAACATCCGTGGAGGGATGCAGGCAAGGCCGATGAGTCAGATGCCTTCTATGACCTACAGTGAGGGAAAAACGTATTTGATCCCTGCTGATTTTGTACGTTTGCCCACTGACAAAGAAATGATCAGTCTATAATTTTAATGGTAGGTTTATTTGAACAGCGAGAGACAGAATAACAATAGAAAAATCCAAAAAACGCATGTCAAAAATGTTATAAATTGATTAGCATTTTAATGAGGGAAATAAGTATTTGATCCCTCTGCAAAACACGACTTAGTACTTGGTGGAAAAACCCTTATTGGCAATCACAGAGGTCAGACGTTTCTTGTAGTTGGCCACCAGGTTTGCACACATCTCAGGAGGGATTTTGTCCCACTCCTCTTTGCAGATCTTCTCCAAGTCATTAAGGTTTTGAGGCTGACGTTTGGCAACTCGAACCTTCAGCTCCCTCCACAGATTCTCTATGGGATTAAGGTCTGGAGACTGGCTAGGCCACTCCAGGACCTTAATGTGCTTCTTCTTGAGCCACTGCTTTGTTGCCTTGGCCGTGTGTTTTGGGTCATTGTCATGCTGGAATACCCATCCACGACCCATTTTCAATGCCCTGGCTGTGGGAAGGAGGTTCTCATCCAAGATTTGACGGTACATGGCCCGTCCATCGTCCCTTTTATGCGGTGCAGTTGTCCTGTCCCCTGAGCAGAAAAACACCCCCAAAGCATAATGTTTCCACCTCCATGTTTGACGGTGGGGATGATGTTCTTGGGGTCATAAGCAGCATTCCACCTCCTCCAAACACGGCGAGTTGAGTTGATGCAAAAGAGCTCCATTTTGGTCTCATCTGACCACAACACTTTCACCCAACTGTCCTCTGAATCATTGAGATGTTCATTGGCAAACTTCAGACAGGCATGTGTATGTGCTTTCTTGAGCAGGGGGACCTTGCGGGCACTGCAGGATTTCAGTCCTTCACGGCGTAGTGTGTTACCAACTGTTTTCCTGGTGACTATGGTCGCAGCTGCCTTGAGATCATTGACAAGATCCTCCCGTGTAGTTCTGGGCTGATTCCTCACCGTTCTCATGATCATTGCAACTCCACGAGGTGAGATCTTGCATGGAGCCCCAGGCCGAGGGAGATTGACAGTTCTTTTGTGTTTCTTCCATTTGCGAATAATCGCCCCAACTGTTGTCACCTTCTCACCAAGCTGCTTGGCGATGGTCTTGTAGCCCATTCCAGCCTTGTGTAGGTCTACAATCTTGTCCCTGACATCCTTGGAGAGCTCTTTGGTCTTGGCCATGGTGGAGAGTTTGGAATCTGATTAATTGATTTCTTCTGTGAACAGGTGTCTTTTATACAGGTAGCAAGCTGAGATTAGGAGCACTCCCTTTAATAGTGTGCTCCTAGTCTCAGCTCGTTACCTGTATACAAGACACTTGGGAGCCATAAATCTTTCTGATTGAGAGGGGGTCAAATACTTATTTACCCTCATTAAAATGCAAATCGATTTTGTTGTTGTTATTCTGTCTCTCACTGTTCAAATAAACCTACCATTAAAATTATAGACTGATCATTTCTTTGTCAGTGGGCAAACGTACAAAATCAGCAGGAGATCAAATACTTATTTCCCTCACTGTATTGTCACAGGTGCTGGCTAAAGTGGCCCCTCGGGATAGAGTCAGTCATCTTGTTGGGTGACTTAAATGCCCGAGTTGGTCATGGTGCTAGCACCTGGTCTGGAGTGATTGGAAGGCATGGGCTAGATCAGCTCAATAACAACGGTAGGAGGCTGCTAGATTATTGTGCAGCCCATGGGCTTCTAATTACCAACACCCTGTTCCGGCATCGGCGCATCGACAGAACATCATGGATGCATGCCGGGTCCAAGCAAGAACATCCGCAGGACTACATAGTGACGGAACAGCGGATGAGGGCCAATGTCCTTGACACCAGGACCTACCGGGGAGAATATCTGCCCACTGACCATCGACTTGTCATCTGTAAGATGCGCCTGCCATTCTTCCACTCTGGTGGTGGGTGTACACCCAGGACCCCAATCAAACCCAAAGTGGCCTGGTCTCAGCTAGCTGGTGAAAAGTGCAAGCGAGAATTGCATTATCGCTTGCGGCTAGGGTTAGCATCATCCCCCACTCCTCCAGATGTCAAGGGGAAATGGGCGAGGTTTAGGACTGTGGCTCATGCAGCTGCAATAGCTGCTTTGGGTACACGGTCCAAGACCTCTCCAGAGACCCTGGGCTGACAGAGGAGGTGTTCAGGCTGGCTGCGAAAAAGCGACAAGCCCACTCTCATCGTCTACAGCATCCCATATCAGAGAATGAGGAGGCTTACCACAACCTTCAATCGGAGGTTCGGAGAGCCATGAGGTGCTGCAAGGATGGGTGGTGGTCGCGGGTTGCTGAGGAGATGGAGTCTGCCTCAATGGCCCGCGATCACAAATAGCTCTTTCATTCCATCCACAAAGTAACCTGCAGCACCACACCAAAATCCATAATTAGTGCAAAAACGGTGATCCAATCTCCGACCCCCAGGAACAGGTTTGCATATTTGCTGAGCATTTTTGTGACGTCCTGGGGGAGGAGAATTCCCTCAGCCTGGTAAAAAACGTGGAACAAAGTGGGGTTGACCCTGCCGAGGCTGCCGTGCCTCAAATATTAGAAGAAGAAGTCACCCCCTGTGAGTGGATGGCTGAGGTGCCATCTGTTGAGGAAGTACTAAAGGAGATCCGCAATCTGAGACCAGGAAAGGCACCGGGCAGAGATGATCTCCCAAGCAAAATGCTGAGGGAGGGTGGCGTTTGTGCACAGACTGCCCTACATGACATCATAACAACAGTCTGGACCACTGGACGGGTTTCGCAGGATTGGAAGGATGCCTTGGTAGTTGATGGTGATGGGTGATGTTAACAACTACAGGGGAATCTCACTCCTCCTTGTGCTGGAAAATGACCTGGCGAAGATTATTCAACATCACCTTGCTAGGCACGCTAAAGAGAGGCTTGCGGAGCCCCAATGCGGTTTCAGGAAAGGGCGGTCCTGCACAAATGCAATATTTCTGTCTGTCTGCTACAGCAGAGGTGTAGGGAATTCCTATAAGACCTACATCTCTGCTTGATTGACCTGGTCAAGGCCTGTAATACCATCAGTAGGCCTAGACTCTGGGTTGTTCTTCGTGCTTTCAGGGTCCCTGGCCCGCTGCTCACGATAATTCAGGACCTTTATGATGGTGAGCGGGACCGGGTAAAACTACGGGCCGGTAGTCGGAGCCATTCCCTGTGTAATGGGTTCCGGAGACACTTGTAGAGGTAACTTCTTTATTACGATACAACACTCCAACAGTCCTGATGCTCTGTTACAGCCTAGGGACACAGCCTAGGGACACAGCCTAGGGACACAGCCTAGGGACACAGCCTAGGGACACAGCCTAGGGACACAGCCTAGGGACACAGCCTAGGGACACAGCCTAGGGACACAGCCTAGGGACACAGCCCAGGGACACAGCCCACGGACACAGCCCAGGGACACAGCCCAGGGACACAGCCCAGGGACACAGCCCAGGGACACAGCCCAGGGACACAGCCCAGGGACACAGCCCAGGGACACAGCCTAGGGACACAGCCTACGGACACAGCCTACTCTTAGCGTGCATGACTCTGGCTACGCTCTCGGGTCCTCCGGCTACAATTACCCTAGGGGAGGCTACCTGACCCGACCCAGCCAAGATGCGGGTCTAGACTCTGGCTTCCTCGGAACTCGCCTTTACAAGGACGTAGAGCCGGGAGTCCCAGAGTCCCACCACTGGCCCGCACAGCGTCCCGGCCCTTACAAGGACAAGCGGGACGAGGGGTCCAGGGTCATAAGCTGGCTGGTCTTGGGTCTTGAGCTGCGACTGGCCCCGATCGGCTGGGGAGATCCCTTTTATGCCCCTTTGCCCATCGTGGGGAGGCATTGTGTGGGATCGTAGATCCCCCGCAGCCCTCCCCCCCCCTTGGCAGTACGGGGTACCCTTGCAAATAGGTCTCGTCTACCACTGCCGGTAAGCGTGGCCCATCTACGGCACTAAATTACCCCCTCTACGTAACCTCCAGCCGTCCTGGCTGTCAATAATTAGAAAGTGTAAATTAACGAAAGGGAATAAAAAAAATAAGCGAGCCTCAACAGGAAAAGAAAAGAGAACAAGAAAGCAATAATAACTACTCTAACCCACCTGTACAAACTTACACTATATACAAGCGTCAATAAACAAAAAGGTGAAGCAATGACACATGAACAAACGACCCGTGGCACACCTAGCCTTCCTCGGGATCCGCAGCAATGCCCGACTCGCCAATGATGTGGCTGAGACATCGCACATATCCCTGCAGGAGATGTCACCCCCGCGGTCTGAACTGCGCGAACCGCATCCCTGTGGTCTCCCGCACTCGCACAACCCAGCAGCCCTCCCTTGAAGGCCAACCCGGACATCTCATGCCACTCGGCATCACACCCCGCCTTTCCGACGCGCACACGTCGGCCGTATTGGGGGAACTTCAACCCAGTCTCTCTCCAAGACTCGCATCGCAGCACACAGCTGTACCGACCGAGCTGAGGAGACCCATCGTTCACTGCACAAGATGCACCCTAACATCTGAGGGATACAGTCCCAACGTAACAGGAAAACTAAACCTGAACACTACGAATCTCCAGCCCACTGTTTCAATGCGCCTCGGAGTGTCTCAATCTCCGGGCCACAGGGCGAGCCTACAGCTCCAGAAGCACCACAGAGGGTCTCAACCTCCGGGCCGTCAGGTCAAGCCGTCAGCCATAGCATGATGGGACCACACTTTCCGAGCCATGTGAGCGCACAGCCCACTAGGCTAGACACGCCACGGAGTGTCTCAATCTCCGGGCTGTCAGGTCAAGCCGCCAGCCATAGCATGACGGGACCACGACTCTCGTGTTAGACACGCAACACTCACTGGGCCATCCTGGTCAGGATCTGCACCCCAAGATATTCGACAGCCAGCACCACAATCCCAAATCCCTGGGAGCATGTCACCATCTAAAGTTAAATGCCCCATACCAATGACGGCACAGCCAAAACCCAAGGCAGTCATTCCTCACACAATCGCAATTTAACACCATCACAACACATACAATTTGAATTAGGATCCCCCACTGAAATGATCTAATATCGAACAGGTACGCACAATTTGTGACGATCCCAAATACCCAATGGTCACAACAATACACCTCACATCCCGTATCCGTACATATCATCTCCGAGACTCGCATTGCAGCATGCAGCTGTACCAACCGAGTTGAGAGAGCAACGCAATGTGGCGGCAATTTACAGCCCCACGCACCCTTGATCTACATAGAACCTAAGGGGCACCCTCGCACAAAAAAAAACTATTTCTTTCGTTTGTCGAGCAACAACGGATAGGAACCAACCAGTGAGTTCGTAACACACTGGACCTGTCATTTCAAAATACCACTTAACATCAACAATGGGACGCAGGCATTCGAAATGTTAGAACACGAAAATATACACAAACCCAAGAATCGCCGAATGATTACAATACATGCAGCATATGCAGTCCGCATATAGCCAACCATCTCGAGCAATGCTCCATACAGTCTATACATTGTTAACAATGACAACACAAGCTACATTAACAATCACGAACAAAGCTCCATACAAACCGTACATTGTTAACAATCACAAGCAAAGTTTCGCACACACATTGACAACACTCACGAGCGAAGCTCCACACAGTATACCCAACAACAATCGCAACTCCGCAACGACAACCAACAAGGTTTCAACACAAATCATTAACCCAGCAACCCACGGGGTATCAACGGAGCTCGGGACACCCACACAACCGAACCAATAATTAACTGGCCCCTCAAGATAACATCCTGACCTTTGGCCGGAGCGGAGGCGACAACCAGCGGGCACGACTGATGTGCTGGCCCCGGCGCCGGTTACAGTATGTTCGGTCGTAGCGCTGATGACGTGGCGTTGTTTGGTTGGACCGTGCTGGGCCCGGAAGTGACGTTCCTCCCAGCGATCATTGCTCCCCCGGCGAATGTGACGTGCTCCCAGCGGCCACTGCGGCCCCCGGCGGAAGTATCCCCCAAATTTGTGGCGGTAACGGCAGTGGGACTTTCGTTTTTTACGGAAAAAGAACGGATAATATAGACTGTGACATGATAACAAATGTGATGTTAATAGCTTAAAGACGTCACAGAGTCTCCACTTGTTCGCCATCATTGTCGACGCGCGTCTCCACAGCCCGGAGGCACATTTCTCGTGTCGTTTCAAATTATCAGAAGTGTTATTTTTTTTGAAGCACCCTGTAGAAATGTCGTGTGATAGCGCCGCCTGGTGGACAGCAGCGGCAACTGCGGTAGACAGACAGCGCACACGCCGGTGAGGGCGTGAGCAACGCGGCTGTGAGTTGGCAGAGCGGAGGAACTGGGGAAAGGGTCACGGAGGACCCCATCTGAAGGCGCCTGGAACCTGCTCGTGGGTTCGAGAAGGGAGGCGGGGCCAGGGCGGAGTCAGAGCGGGGTCAGGGTGGGGTCAGGGCGGGGTCAGGGCAGGGTCAGGGCAGGGTCTGGGCGGGCTCAGGGCAGGGTCAGGGCGGGGTCAGGGCCATGCCCAGTAGCATAAAATGAGCTGAGAGTGGGGAGCTCGAGGCTGCTGGTTCCGGGAGTGGACCCGTCTCGTCGTCGGTGTCGTCTCGTCTCCGTCATCGCCAAACGTCTCCGCTGGACGTAGCGCTACGAAGGAGAGCAAGCAGGTGGCCGTCTCGGAGTCGGCGCCGTGGGTGTTAGACGGCCAAGGCTGTGTACGGGCGAGGCTGAGCTACCCTGGGAAGTGTGGTGTGGACGACGGCCGTGGAAGTCGTGGTGAATAAAGAAGGTGCCTCCTAGAAACTCTGTCTCCGAATTGTTGACACTACACTCACACACTGGGCTCTTTACAGTGAATTGGCAGTGTACTTTTAGGCTCTTGGTCTGTTCCTGTTTTGCCACTGCTGGTCACAAAATGAGGGCACGAGTGGAGCGTGACCATTGAGTTGGCCTTCCCATCGTGCCTTCGACGTCTGGTTAATAGTTCTACCGCACTCTGTGTGTGTTTGTGTGCAACGCAGACAGTGTATGGATTTAAGCCCGAGCCAAGTAAGGAGCCGTCCATAAATGACGTCACGCCATTTTGGTAGATTTTTGACCCCCCCTCCCCCTCTCGTCACACGGCGTCACAGAAAGTCCGACACCTCCTCAAATATAAAATCATGTTTCCATTTTGAAAATAAAACATGCTTCAAATCACTTCAAACTATTGTCATTGTAGTGCGTATTTAATGTGGCGCTGCACACTGATGTTGTAGGAGAAAACATGTATTAAAAAGGTGTTGGAAAGCTGAAATTTAGCATAACATATTTAACGTCTAACTAAAACTGCAGATGTTCAGAATATTATGTTGAAATTCTCTTATAATCATCAAATATAAAAAAATAATTATAACTATAAAAAAGTACTTGAAACTTCGTAGTTGAACGAAGCAAAACGGAGAGTACAATTATAACAATCACGTATTCATTTCGCAGAATGAAAGGCCCTGGTAGAATCATTGGAATCAAAATGTTTAATAACAATCATTCAAATTTTTTTACAAAATGCTCCTTCATGGAATAAATAAAAGGTGATCTTAGTAAATTAAAATAATCAAACAGATAATAATGAAAATTAATAAAAATCAGTGTTGTTATGACAATTCTATCGTTTAAATATATTCAAAGTTGCGCATTTTTACGTGACGTTACATTTCTCAAACCCCCCCTACCCCCCTCGTCACACATCGTCACAAATGTCTGACCCCCCCCTCCCCCCCAGGTGTGTGACGTCATTTATGGACGGGCCCCGAGTATCTTCGAGAACACGTGTCCTTTTTGTTTACGATTAGAGGAAACAATAAGATGCTCGGTGTAGTCGGCACTTTGCTTCGTTCATCATTTCGTTTTTTTTTTCTTTCAATGCTTTGCTTTATGTGCCCTTTGTTTCCTTTCAAAGCGTGGACAGGTGCCCAAACGCTCCTGAAAGGCCTCTGTCTCTCCGCGGTGGTGGTGGTGGTGGTGTGCGGATTTCACGGATCCCTGTCGGGGAAGACGTCGCTCAGGAGGCCGCGGAGCTTCTTGTAGGTGTCGCGGGTCTGCCACAGCGCCTCCCACACGGGCACCGAGATGCCCGCGTGCTTCTCCAGGATGCGCGTCACCAGCTGGCTGGCGGCCTCGAATCCGCCGTTGCTGAAGGACACCGCTCGGATTTGCTGGAGGTGACAGAAGACACCAGCAGGCGGCAGTAGCAGCAAGCTCGTGCGCCAGGTCACGTGCGTTGCACTCGTGTGTACGTGTGTGTGTGTGCATGTCAAGTGTGTGTGTCTGTGTGTGTCAGTGTGCATGTGTCAGTGTGTAATTTGTGTGTCTGTGTGTGTGTGTGTGGGGAGCGCTGCGCTACGAATCCGGCGACCCGGGTTCGATTTAATTTGATTCTGATTCCCGCTTACGGCCAACATCAGTGACGATTATTTGAACGGGTCCTGAGCCTCCCCTAGGTCGACTCAGCCTAAAATGAATACCTGGTGCGGTGAGTAAATATCGCTACTAGGGAGCCAAAGGCGGCCGGGCGTGGAGCTGGCCACCCACCCTCTCGTTCCGGCCTTCATAGGTGCTGCTCGCTAGACTCACGTAGTAGTGAGTCGTCTGTCACACGCTATACTCACGTTATAGTTAAGAGTCTGTCACACTCTAGGCTCACGTTGCAGTGAGTAGTTTGTCATGCAATGTACTTGTGTTGTAGTGGGAGAAAAGAGAAAAAAAAAACGTGGCAGAGTGAAAATCCGGTAGTGCGAACTCGCGTTAAACGGGTTACTCACTGCACATTGACAGCGTTCATCGCTGCATTACAATGACAGACACGTGTTCGGTAGGGCCCGGTGAAGAGACACGTACCGATATCTCCGGCGGCGTCAATGTCTTTTTTGCATCAAATTCAATGAGCAGGGGCGTCAAGTTGCCTTGCAGAGCTCCCACCAACGTGGGTAACTCCGATCTGATCTTGTCAAAGAGTTGCTCCGGACTCTGGGGGCTGACGCGTCGACTCTTCGCAGCTTCGGGGGCTTGGGGAGCTGTCTCCTTGTCTTGGGATGCGAGGGGGAGAGAAGGGTTGACATGGCAAGTGTTTGTGAGATGAGGAGTTGCGAGTTTTTGCTCCCACGGCCATTCAACGGCACCCCACACCACACCCGCTTTTGAACAACTCAGTGGCTAGAAGATGTTAACTACCTCACCTGGTATGCAGGAGGGCGTGGGTTCGATCCCAGACCCTGATGCCACGGTAGCTAGGAGATGTTAACTACCTCTCCTGGTATGCAGGAGGTGTGGGTTCAATCCCGACCCTGATGCCATGGTGGCTAGGAGATGTTACTGTAACTACCTCTCCTGGTATACAGTTTCATGGGTTCGATCCCGGACCCTGATTTCACGGTAGCTAGGAGATGTTAACTACCTCGCCTGGTATTTAGGAGGTCGTGGGTTTGATCCCAACAATGACGATGCCTGCTGATGTATATTCCGAGGCTGCGTCTCTCTCTCTCTTTCTGCTCGTAATGGGCACTGCTTGCATTTGCCTCCCAGTCCTCTGACTTTTCCCCTCCACATTTAGAATCGACGTCGCCATGCGTCCGGAGTTTTTGGCTGCTATTGATGTCCACACGACCACGACGATAATGATGATGATGATGATTCTACTATCAGCCATTTCGTTGTACTGCTATCATTCGCGATAGCCAGTAAACTTCTGACAAAGAGCTTCTATGCAGCTAAGTAGTGGGACTTACACCTGGTGAAAATTAAAACTAAGAGATTTTAAATATGAGAATAGGGTTTCCCCTTTTTTCTGGTAACAAAACAGGCGTTAAGATGCTGAAATAAAACAAAAAAGGGTGTTAGACCGGAGGACGCCTTTTGACGTTTTTAGACGAGGCTCAAATGAAAGTTGTCTCTGGTGTGGACCAATCAGTTTCAATGCACATATATTATCAGAGTTTTTGTTTGCATTCTGACCACAAGTTTTGTTCATGCAGACGTGATTCATTTTAAAAGTTTTCAGATTGTAGTTTTAACATCTTAAAAAGGCTGTTTTGTTGCCAGAAAAAAGGGGAAAACCTATTCTCATATTTTAGTGCTGGCAACGGAGGTCCCATAATGTAGATTTTAAATCGTTTTAACCCTGTTGACTTTAAGCAAGACTGCAGAAATTCATTATTTTTGGGTCTTTTGGTTCAAGTCACGTAGATAAGTTCAAAGAAAAACAAAACTACGACGTTTCGATCGCAACACAAGCAGTCGTCTTGAGGAAGACGTGACTTTTCGTGCCATGTTTGGCAGAACATTTCGGCCAGGTATTTTGTGAGTAAAAAAAGAAGTAATAAGTGTATCTCACCTCGCCATTGGACCATTCTCGTCCAGACGTATTTCTCCTGCTTGCCCCTCTTCGTCAGGGCGAGGAAGACCTCCTGGAAGGCGCCGTCGAACGAGACGTGAAAGAAGTTGTTGTCGCTCGGCGGGTTCTCCATCGTCAGTTCCTGTGCGGACGAAACGGGCGGCCAAAAAAGAAAAAGCAGAAGAGGATACCATCCCCACCCTTCTCGCGCATCGTTGACGGTCGAGGGTTCTTTTCGTGTACCAGGCAAGAGAGCCCAAGATATCACAATGGTGTGTAAGCTCTTTTCGTTTGGTTTCAGAAAAATATGATTTATTTATACTGGAGGAGAAATCCCATGAGGTCGTGGGTTCGATCCCAACCCTGATGATGCCTTGCTGCTCCATATTTGGAGTTTGTGTACCAGGCGAGGGAGCCCAAGATATCACAATTGTGTACTACTATTTTATTTTATACCTACGTGACTTTACCGAAAGAACCAAAGAGTATGGACTCCTGCAGTCACGAAAGCTTCAAATCAAGATTGTGTACTACTGTTTTTTTAGATTATTAATTTGGGCTCCAGGGGGAAAAAATACACGGGTCAATAATATTTGTCAAAATCTCAATGCGTGCAGTTTAATCCGCAGGTTGGACGAACTGCTCGCGTGGCTGATTGCGAGTTAACCGTAGTTGAAAACAATCGCTCGCTCGACGACCTGAACTCGAAATGTTCAACCGCAGACGAAAACGGGAAGGGCAGCTCACCTGCGGCTGTATCAATTTCGTGGTGAAGTCGCAGCTCAGCGCGTAACGTTTGGCCACCACCAGCGTGTTGTCCGACTTGGGAGGAATGTTGTAATACTCGTAGCGTTCTTGCAGCAGCTTCCTTTTCAGGCGCTGCGAAATCAAACGGGTTCACGGTGTCAGATCGCTTCCCACCGCCCCCGCCCCCCTGCACGCCTGCCAAACAGTGCCGAATTGAGTCGCTCAGGGTCAGGGGGGTTTGCCGTCCGATTTGATGACCCGTCGTTTTTAACGACCACAAACAATTATGCAAGACGCCAAAAGGCGGACGAGCACGGGGGCAGTTGCGCAACGCCAACGCATCGGCTGCTCGGCTCGTGCAGCTATATCTGCAGGATATTTTTTTCCAGTATCAATAACACAAGAGGTGTAATAAACTTCAAAGGCCAAATAGACAGTGATTATCACGACAAGGCACCAGCCGAGTCTGCATTAACCACACAATCATGCTTGCGGTAAAACTCATTGATTCTAAAGGCGGAGGGGAAATAAAACCAGAGCACCCTTGAGGAAAAGAATCCATGCAACCACCACGAGAAGAACATGCAAAGCTCAAGTATACAGCATGCGACAGCATTGGACTCGACACCACAGCATACCTGCATGCCAGGCGAGGTAGTCAACATCTCCTAGCCAACGTGTGCGTTAGGGTCTGGGATCGAACCCACAACCCTCCCGTGTACCAGGCGAGGTAGTTAGCAAATCAAAATCGAACCCACAACCTCCTGTGTACCAGGCGAGGTAGTTAACATCTCAACATCGAACACGACCTCCTGTGTACCAGGTAGTTAATATCTCCTGGTCGCCGCATTACAGTGAAACGCGTTGTAAGTGTGGCATCCACACCTCAAGCTAAGGACTCGTAGCCACGTGGTCCACCAACACACGGCCATCTTGTTATATGGTCCACCAAACCATTACAACAGCAATAACTGCAGTGAATTTTCGATTATCCCCGTACATTTTATGCAATTACTGGAATAACGGCGGACCTGAGATTTTGACATGACATATTAACTCATGGATTTTGGCTTTAATAAAACAAACCAGTTTTACAACATTGTTATTCTTGTAAATGTTTATTGCATGTGTTTCTCCAGCTAATCTGGAATCCACGTGATTGCCTCAAAAGTATAGTTGAAATATCATTACAATGTGGTGGAGTTTTATCGATGTCTGCTTGGCTCTGGCTTTGCTATCCACTCAGTGGGGCAGAGTTTGATTGATGTCTGATTGGCTGTGGCTTTGCTCTGCAATTAATGGGCCGAGTCTTATCCTGGACAGGAGTCAGGAAAGTGTTATCACTGAGTAACCGCGCAACATCGATCTGATATTAAATCTAAACAATAAAAATTGTCTGCTGTGCTTCATTTTGAGCGATTTATCCGATCATTTATTTTGTGAGTTTACATTTACGAAACTGTGCGATAGCAGGAGAAGCTTCGACGTAATCTATGCCTTTACTTACGGCTTTCCTTGAGAGATCCGCGGAATAACGGTGACACTTTTGGATTTCCCGTGACTCTTCAATCGCCCGTCGGCCGCCCCCCCCCCCTTCCCCGTTATCAAGCGCGGACACACAGAGACTGTCTCCCGCGATCGACGCTGCCAAAGGGAAAAATTCGACTCACTTCGATGTTGGCGTCAGCGTAGGGGACGACGTGCAGCTGCAGCTTCGTGAGCGAGCCAGGCACCTTGAAGACGAGCACGGCCGCGTGCACGTGGTACACGAGCCCGGGGATCCACCGGAGCACCGCCGTGAAGATCGACAGCGACGACGTGAGGACCCTCACGTGCGTCTGCGAAACGCGCTGCGGGTCTCTCACGTCGATATTGCCGTCCCTCGCGTGGAGGACTTTTATAGCGGACGTGTTTTGCCAGTCTGGGGATGGGAGAGGGGTCGCACCGGGATCATGCAACTCAGAGACTCCTCAGTACTGCACCAAAGACTCAATACTTCATCAAAAACTAAATACTGCACCATAGACTCAATGCTGCACCATAAACTCAATACTGTATCATAGACTCCACACTGCACCATCGACTCAATACTGCACCATATACTCAATGCTGTATCATAGACTCAACACTGCACCATAGACTCGATACTCCATCAAAGACTAAATACTGCACCATAGACTCAACCCTGTACAATAAACTCAATGCTGCACCATCAACTCAATACTATATCATAGACTCCACACTGCACCATCGACTCAATACTGCACCATATACTCAATGCTGTATCATAGACTCAACACTGCACCATAGACTCAATACTCCATCAAATACTAAATACTGCACCATAGACTCAACACTGCACCATAGACTCAATACTGCACCAAAGACTCAACACTGCGTGACAAACTAAACACTAACCATAGACTCAACATGGACCATAGACTCAATACTGCACCAAAGACTCAACACTGCACCAGACTCAACACTGCACCATAGCCATTAGCACTGCACCAAAGACTCAACACTGCACGACAGACTAAACACTACCCATAGACTCAACATGGACCATAGACTCAATACTGCACCAAAGACTCAACACTGCACGACAAACTAAACACTACCCATAGATTTTGATTTAAAGCTTTCGTGACTGCAGGGATTCATCTTCTTGGTTCTTTCGGTAAAGTCACGTAGAAGGGAAGTAATAAAATAATAAAAATAAAACATAATAAAATTATTCTCACGACGTTTCGGCCACAACGCAAGCAGCCGTCCTCAGGTGAAAACCAGGTCCGTCGAGGCGACAGAGTCTGAATGAAACAACACACGAGCTTGGAGCATATATATAAGCTGGGCGCCTTGACAAAGGAATTTGCATATCAAGAGGAATTTAGCATATTTATGGGAAATGCAGGGATGTGATTAGTACTACATATGCATGTGCATTATGCAGGATTAACAGCATCAAAGGGAGCTGCAGGTACTGCTGCTGCTGCAGTTGCTGCTGCTGCAGTTACTGCTGCTGCTGCAGTTTCTGCTGCAGTTGCTACCTTATCCATTTTAATATAACACTATGTATTATTCTACCCACCCTAATGTGTATCACACTGCTAAATATTTACTATACAATTACGACACCACACATTACTCTGCACACTGCACCATGCCAGTGAGTGGAACGCGGTCTGAAAGTCACCGTAAAACGTGCTTGTAGAAAGTTCCATTCCAGGTGAAGTATGTATTGGTTAAGCAGTGTCTCACCAGGGGGGGTACCCCAGCATTCAGTCCTTGATGAACCAAGTCTTCAATGATTGCGATGGTGTCAGGTACAGAAACTTTGGTGAATAAGGAAACCACATCAAAACTGACAAGCAGGTCGTCTGGGACAGGGCAATCCCCTTGATTGTCGATACCAGGTCAGTAGAGTTTAGTACCGCAAAGGTGGTTTTTCCAGTGAAAGGCCGTAAGATTTCAGACAAAAAAAGAAGGCTCCTGTTGAGGAGCCTTTCAAGACCATCACCTTACCCTACATTGCTGGGGTCACAAAAAAGATCTCCAAAATCCTGATTAAACACAAGATCCAGGTCCGATTCAACAGTACATAAAATCCGTGATCTGGTCCCGTCTGTAAAAGATGTGGTTCCAGACATACAGTACCCTGGCGTCTACAAACTAAGTTGCCTCTGTGGTAGCAGTTACATTGGAGAAACCAAACGACATGTCTCGGACCGCATCCGTGAACATAAAGCAGACCTGAAACACGGTAGGACAAACACCTCAGCCGTGGCAGATCACTGTTACAATTCAGTGGGCTCACATGACATTGACTTCTCCAAGACAGAGGTTCTCTGCAAGCCATCTGGCTATCATGAGAGATTCGTTCATGAGGCGATCCACATATACAAACACAGAGACAATTTCAACCGAGAAGATGGATTCTGGCTTAGCAATCATTGGAAGGACGTAATAAACCATTTCGGATCTTAACTGATTGTGTTCACGTTTTACGGTGACTTTCAGACCGCGTTCCACTCACTGGCATGGTGCAGTGTGCAGAGTAATGTATGGTGTCGTAATTGTATAGTAAATATTTAGCAGTGTGATACACATTAGGGTGGGTAGAATAATACATAGTGTTATATTAAAATGGATAAGGTAGCAACTGCAGCAGCAGCAGCAACTGCAGCAGCAGCAGCAGCAACTGCAGCGGCAGCAGCAACTGCAGCAGCAGCAGCAGCAACTGCAGCAGCAGCAACTGCAGCAGCAGAAACTGCAGCAGCAGCAGTAACTGCAGCAGCAGCAACTGCAGCAGCAGCAGTACCTGCAGCTCCCTTTGATTCTGTTAATCCTGCATAATGCACATGCATATGTAGTACTAATCACATTCCTGCATTTCCCATAAATATGCTAAATTCCTCTTGATATGCAAATTCCTTTGTCAAGGCGCCCAGCTTATATATATGCTCCAAGCTCGTGTGCTGTTTCATTCAGACTCTGTCGCCTCGACGGACCTGGTTTTCACCTGAGGACGGCTGCTTGTGTTGATGCCGAAACGTCGTGAGAATAATTTTATTATGTTTTATTTTTATTATTTTATTACTTCACTTCTACGTGACTTTACCGAAAGAACCAAGAAGACTACCCATAGACTCAACACTGCACCATAGACTCAGCACTGCACCATAGACTCAGAACTGCACCATAGACTTAACACTGCACAATAGACTCGGCACTGCACCATAGACTCAACACTGCACCATAGACCCAATACTGCACCATACACTCAACACTGCACGACAGACTAAACACTGTCCATAGACTAAACACTACCCATAGTCTAACCACTGCCCATAGACTAAACACTGTCCATAGATGTAATACTGCACATAGACTAAACACTCTTAATTTTAGAACTTTCGTGACTGCAGGAATTATTATTTGGTTCTTTCGGTTAAGTCACGTCTAAAGATAAAATAATAAATTAAATTAAATAATAGAATACGACGTTTCGATTGCAACACAAGCAATCATCATCAGGTACAATGAAATAGCGACATAAAATCTAACCAGAAAACTATAGACAGACACATTAGCAGACAGACATCACCAAGATACATAGAGAGAGCAACACAGACAACAGAGATAGGTGATCGTCTCTGTGGGGTGGCCTTAAATAGACAGAGGAGGGCGGACGCAGAGAGAGGGAGGGGGGTTAGAGAAAAAATCAGCATATCAATGAGTGGACAACAAAACGTGGTGCTGCAAGTGCGATGACACGGCAAACAAGTCTGAAAATCAGGAGAAGGACACACCAAAATTAAATAACCTAGTAAAATATCGAAATGTAATGTAATACAACACAGAGGGTCGGTCAACACACAATTAACGCATAGCCTGGTTGATTACAGGCTATGCGTTAATTGTGTGTTGACCGACCCTCTGTGTTGTATTACATTACATTTCGATATTTTACTAGGTTATTTAATTTTGGTGTGTCCTTCTCCTGATTTTCAGGCTTGCTTGCCGTGTCATCGCACTTGCAGCACCACGTTTTGTTGTCCACTCATTGATATGCTGATTTTTTCTCTAACCCCCCTCCCTCTCTCTGCGTCCGCCCTCCTCTGTCTATTTAAGGCCACCCCACAGAGACGATCACCTCTCTCTGTTGTCTGTGTTGCTCTCTCTATGTATCTTGGTGATGTCTGTCTGCTAATGTGTCTGTCTATAGTTTTCTGGTTAGATTTTATGTCGCTATTCCATTGTACCTGATGATTGCTTGTGTTGCAATCGAAACGTCATATTCTATTATTTAATTTAATTTATTATTTTATCCTTAGACGTGACTTAACCGAAAGAACCAAATAATAAGACTAAACACTGTCCATTAAATGTTTGAGACCGTGAGCATAACGACAATGTGGATTAGGGCGAGAGGAGTCCGCAATATATAATAGTTTCTAGGTGTGACGTGTGAAACTGAGATGTTAACTCCCTCGCCTGGTATGCAAGGGGGTCGTGGGTTCGATTCCGACCCTGAAGACTGCTGTATATTTGGAATCTGCGTCTCATTCTCTCTCTTCCCATGGTGCTCACTGCGTGGATTTGGCTCCATGTCCTCCTCAGTTTTTTTCCCCTTCACATTTAGAATCAGTGACAAGTTTACAGTGTTTGGCTGCTGCGACGAGCGTCCACACGACGGTGATGATGATATCAGAGCACTTTGTTGAGCGGCTATTGTTTAAATCTTGACTTAAAGCTTTCCTGACTGCAGGGATTCATATTCTTTGGGTCCTTCGGTAAAAGTCACGTAGATAGGTTCAAAGAAAATAACCAAAAAATTAACAAAAAACTACGTTTCGATCACAACACAAGCGATCGTCATCAGGAAGATCAGATCACGAATTTCATGTACTCTGTTAAATAGAACATGGATCTTGTGTTTGCTCATGATTTTGGAGATCTTTTTGCTATCATTTGTGATGGACGGATCGCCTCTGAAAAAGAGCTATAGACTAGTGGGGCCTTTAAATGGTTCATAGTTTAGTTTAATAGTTTAGTTGAAATAGTTTAACCATCATCGTGAACAAAATAAATAATCGACGACGTCACCGTATTACTCGGAGTTTAGTTTGAAGGCGTCACGGGGAGGGGGAGGAGTCACGGTGGGATTTGGCCCCTCTCCCCCTGTTCCCCCTATGGACGGCCCTGGGTACTGCATCAAACTAAAACTGAAAAACATTTCGCGCACTCGAATTGTGTAAATGTTGTTGTGGCTACACTCTTCAGCACACACAAGCGGTTAGTGCTGAAGTAGTCAATTAGTACAACTAAAATTGGCACGTTTTTTGTTACGTGACGCAAACCGCTTGCTCGCTGGCTATGTTGGGGGGTGGTGGTGGGTTAGCAACACATTTATATTAACATTAAAAACCAAAAAAACTGAACTAAGTTTTATTTTTACCAGTTGGAAAAGCTGACTGAGTTGTATAGCTTATTGTTCAGAAGCGACCAGGCTATCACAAATGACAGTTCAACAAAGTGGCTTAGCACGTAGACATTTATAGGAGCAGCGAAATACTCTCAATGCGTGATGTCCATTCTAAATGTGGAGGATAAAACCGAAGCACCTGGGGACACATCTACCCGACCATCATGAGGAAAGAGAGGGACATGCAGACTCCAAATATACAAGGTCGGGATCAAACCCACCACCTTTATACCAGGCGAGGGAGTTAACATCTCCTAGCCACTGTCGGCATCAGGGTCTTGGATCAAACCCACGTCCTCATGTATACCAGGTAAGGGAGTTAACATTTCCTAGCCAATGTGGGCATTAGGATCAGGGATCAAACCCACGACCTCCTGCATATCAGGTGGGGTAGTTAACATCTCTTAGCCACCGTGGTGCCCAATTTATTTCGCTGCTTCTCATTTGCCAAGGGTCCCAGTGGCACTGTGACACAAACGACTCGTGACTAAAATGAGATGCACCTCAAGTGACTTGTGACTCAAATGACGCACGACTCAAACGACTCAGGACTGAAACTACTCGCGACTCAAACGACAACGGTGACTGTTAATGACTCGCGACCGAATTGGTGGTCAATGAATAGATCACGCGTGTGGGCTGCGTTCCTTATAACAAAGCTTACGCTTCAGGTCGAGGTAGTGCGGGATCATTAGGGCGCGGAGGCCGCCGTCGCAGCCATCCCAGTTGATATCAAACGTGGAGCTGATGGGGACGAACTGCTCTTGGAACAGCTCAGCAGGCCACTCCCTCAGGCCGTAGCGAAGCCGCCCGGCTGCGCCCACCTCAAAGATGAGATCGGTGGCACTGCAGTGGAAGGTGCCACCTGATGAAGCGTCGAACCTGCGAGGAAAATTTAGTGTAGTAGTGTCGTATGTAGTGTAGTGTATAGTAGTGGATAGTGCCATATATAGTATAGTGTACAGTAGTGTATAGTGTCATGTATAGTGTAGTGTATAGTAATGTCGTGTATAGTGTAGCGTATAGCAGTGTATAGTGTCGTGTATAGTAGTGTCTAGTTTATAGCGTATAGCGTAGTGTTTAGTGTAGCTGTCCACTAATTCGGTTGATGTTTGATTGGCTGAGGCTCTGCTATCCACTTAGTGGGCGGAGTTTTATTGACGTCTGATTGGCTATTGGTTCTGCTGTCCAGTTAGTGGGCTACGTATTCTGCTGGGTGGGAGCCAGGAGAGTGTCGCCACTTAGCACGTGCATCATCGATCATAAGTTGGGTTTTGCCTATTCGAGTGAATATGCAATGTATATATCTACAATGTATATACACACTACTATATTCTACTATATCTTACAACATTATTACATGTACTATTATGTTGCAATATAGTATTATGTTACAATATACTACTGTATTACTATGCAATACTATGTACTACTATATTACTGTAAATTACTATATTACCGTATACTAATATATACTATACTACTATATACTACAATACTACCATATACTACTGTATTACTATACACCACTATATTACTAGACACTACTATATAGTACTATATTACTATGTCCTACTATATTATTATAGACTTAAAGCAGGAATTCATATTCTTTGGATCTTTTGGTAAAGCCACGTAGATTGAAAAATACAAAAAATATCACGACGTGTTGATCGCAACACAAGCAATCATCATCAGGTGAAAACAATATCGCGGGAGAGCTTCGGAGGTGTTCGGTTTTCTTACATTGACAGATTGACATGCTAATCTTACATTAACAGATTGGCATGCTAATCTCTCATAATACAATGGCCACCCCCACAGCCTCTTTGTAGTGGAGGTAAATCAGCTTTACGATCTTACATTTACATGTAAATTCCATCTCTAGCCCCGCCCACTTACCCTTGGGCTACACCCATCTCAAACCTATTTAACATCCTGCCTCAGCAGCTCTCCGGCTATATTTTTTCACCTGATGACAATTGCTTGGGTTGCGATCGAAACGTCGTGATGTTTTTATAATTTTTCTATCGACGTGGCTTTACCAAAAGACCCAAATTATATATTATTGCATATTACTATTAAACTGTAGTGTATTTATACAAAATGCAAGAGTGTATACAAAATGTATATGAATGAACATTAATGTCTAATGAAGTACAACATCGTACAGTAAATGATTCACTAATCGTCAATAGCATCCGGCTCAGATATAACACTATAGATGATTATTTTCAATATGTCAGAACACAATAGATTATTATCACTATATTAGAGCGTTTTCTTTGGCAGCTTTCCCACTCTTTTTTCCTCCTGATGACGATCGCTTGTGTTGAGATCAAAACGTCGTAGTTTATTTTTATTTTATTGTTTTTCATTTGAACCTTATCTACGTGACTTTACCGAAATGCGCAAACAATACGAATTCCTGCGCAAGTCACGAAAGTTTTAAGTCAAGGTTTATAATAGAATGCAAGAGGTATTTTCTTTGGGACTCGTTTCTAGCGCTGGTGATAGAGTTACACCCTCAAATCCACGTCGACGTGATGACTGGGGCGGTCCCAAGGTGCAAGCGTGAATGGGGGGCGGCCGGTCGGTCGGTGTACCCAGCGGGATCCGAGTACTCTGAGACTTTACTGCGTCACAAGTAAATCATTGTGACCCGATCTACCACTCCCACCCACCCACCCACATCCCGGCACGACGTTGTACGAGGGTTTTTGGTGCGCTCACGAGTAGGCGTCGCCGGAGAAATCTGGCGTCACTGCGGTGACGGCGCAGCCCAGCACCGCCGTGACGACGCCGTCGTGCGCAGTCGCGCTCGTTTCTTCTCTTGGAGAGGTCTTCGGAAGGCGACGGTGAGGGGGCGGGGAGGGGGAGTGCACAGTGACAGCAAGGGAATGCGTTCATTAGTTCGTGTCTCAATCCGCTAGTCCTGGTGAGGGTCGCAGCAGCAGCAGCGTGTTGAGTAGGGTGGTCCAGACCTCCCTTTCCCTGGAGACAGACTCAAGCTCTACATTCCTATATACTACTATACACTACACTACTACACACTATACACTAAACTACTATACACTACTGTACACTGCACTACTATATACCACACTACTATACACTACACTACTATACACTACTACAGTATACACACTTTCTCTCAACAGTTTATCTCTATTCACTTTATCTCTCTTAACTTGATCTCTCTTAACTTGATCTCTCTTCACTTGATCTCTCTTAACTTGATCTCTCTTCACTTTATCTCTCATCACTTTACCTCTCTTCACTTTATCTCCCGTCACTTTATCTCTCTTCACTTTATCTCTAATCACGTTATCTCCCGTCACTTGATCTCTCTTCACTTGATCTCTCTTAACTTGATCTCTCTTCACTTTATCTCTCATCACTTTACCTCTCATCACTTTACCTCTCATCACTTTACCTCTCTTCACTTTATCTCTATTCACTTTATCTCCCGTCACTTTATCTCTCTTCACTTTATCTCTAATCACGTTATCTCCCGTCACTTGATCTCTCTTCACTTTATCTCTCTTCACGTCATATTTCATCACTTTCTCTCCGATTACTTTATCTCTCAATAGAAATTCAACAGACACGTGACATACACGTGCAACATACACACTCAACGTCAAGCAAGGACTTCACGTTCTCCCGTTGGAATATGGATGGGTCCACATTGCTACGAGTTCTCTGAGCAGGGTGATTGTCCGTGTGTCCAGAGGGTCCGTGTGGAACAGCCCTGGGTATGAGAGGCTCACCCGTATCTCCGGTGGCATCTGCTTCTCGTCAGAGCTGAGATGAGCCCTGCAAACAAGGACAAAGATCACCCATGGTGAGGCCCTAACAGACTGGTGGGTGGCCGGTGCTACGCCGGGCCAACTTTGCCTCCCTAGTGGCGATGTTCACTACACCACCACCGCTGCACAATGTAGTCATTTGAGGCTGAGTCGACCTAGGGGAGGCGCAGGACTGTGGGCGGTAATCGAAATCGGGTTACGGCGCGGAGTTTGTAGCGCTAACCACTACTACATCACCGCTCCCCATTCGGCTGCAATCACGTCACCAATTTCTCCACTGGGCACGTAGCTCATGGCAGAGCACATTTGAACCCTGCTCATGCAGCTGCACGCACCAATACCAACACCCGCGCCATTCGCCACTAAGTGACAGCGACGTCACCACGACGTTTGTGCCAGGCTATGTGCACCTTGAGGCCACGTAAAGTGTCGAACGCCCACTGACAGGAGGTCACGGGGCAGACAGAGCAGGTGCCACATGTCGATTGACTGAGACGACTGGCCGATGCAGCACCTGTGCCCCCTACTGTGCCAACTTGCTGTGCTTTAGCCACTCGGCGCTCCGCTCGTTGTTGTGAGCGTCGCTCCTCCGCCCTCCGTTGTTCGAGAGCGACTGCCTCCAACTGCCCAGTAGCGTCCTTCACGAGCCTTCTCCACAGAGGCCGATCTTGAAACCACTGGTACCAGTCATCGGCAAGTTCACTCAGCTCCACATTCTCGTGTACCACATCACTCCATCTCTTCTCTAGCCCGTGCCGTGCCCGTTTAGCCCCCTCGATCTGACCGAACAAAAGCTGTTTAGGCATGCGGTGGCTGGGCATGCGGCTACATGACCAAGCCAATGCCTCCTTGCCTGCCATAGCAGCTCACCGATGGGACTTTGTCCACATCTTTAAAGAATATGTGAGCTCCTCACACAATCCAGCCAGGTTAAACCCAGGATGAATCGTAGGCAGGACAGCCTAAATGTTTCTAACTGGCGAAGATGTTCCATTTGGGGGGTCCACGTTTTGCAAGCATAGAGAAGGTTGGTAATGACCGTGGCCAAGAAGACCTGAAACTTCGTGCGGCGCTAGAGACCAGGTAGCTTCCACACAGCGTTATGCAACAGATGAAAAGATAATGCCACTCGACTGATTAGGAGTGAGGCCTCTGCTGTCAAACCAGAGCCGGCCATAAGCACACTGCCCAGGTATGGGAAACTCTCCATTCTCTCCACAACTGCCCTATCACCAATTTGGAGTTGTGGGGGTAGAGTGTCCAATGGTACAAAATACCCAGGCAGGTGCTTAGTTTTGGTGGGGCTGATGGTAAGTCCCAACCTCTTAGTGGCAAGCTCCAGGTTCAGCAGCAGCGCCTCTAACTCCTCCTCTGAGTGAGCAGCAATTATCTGGTCATCGACATACATAACATGGTTGAGCAATAGGGAGCCATCCATTGACCACACCCAGGCATCGATCAGCCACTCATTGTGTCTGTACCAGATGGAAATTTCTCCGGTATAGCTATTGAAGGCCTCACAAACTACCATCATAAAGGTCCTAAATGATCGTGAGCAGCGGGTCAGGGACTCCGAAAGCACAACAAATAACCCAGAGCCCAGGCCTACTCATGGTATCATAGGCCTTGACCAGGTTAATAAAGCAGAGATGTAGGTCTTCTTGGAATTCCCTACACCTCTGCTGTAGCAGACGGACAGAAAATATGGCATCTCTGCAGGACCGCCCTTTCCTGAAACCGAATTGGGGCGCCGCAAGCCTCACTTCAGCGTGCCTGGCATGGCGATGTTGAATAATCCTTGCCCCACTTTGCGCAGAAGCGTGGCCACCACATCTATGCCTGATGAAGCTAGCTGTAATTACTGGCAAAACGTCGTACTCAGACTGTAAATGATGTGGCTGGGCTCTCCAACACACCGGTGTGCTGTACTAGTGTAGTGGTGTAAAGGACGGACTAATACACTTCTTCATGGCACACACAGTTTATTATCTTAATTACACAGTCCCTAACACACAAGGGGTATACGGTCCCCTTACCCGTTAACCTGAGGAGGTACAGCCTCCGACCCTGCACAGCTTACACTCACCCTTCGCTCCTATTCTAAGGAGCTACAGCCTCCGGACTTGCCGGCTATCTAATCTCCCCGCTAGCCTAGCGTCCTCCGGCTGGGACCTAGGGGAGGCACACTGACCCGCCGCTGGCCCGGCGGGTCCCCGACCTCTGGTCGCTCAAGACCTTCGCCCTCACAAGGGCAGGAAGGCTGGGAGCCAGGGTCCTATCCAGGACCTATCTCCCCTGACCACTGGTTACACTGAGACCCAGCCCTGACAAGGGTCCTAGCTGGCTCCGGTCGACTTCGGTCTGCGTGTAGCAGAACCGGCCTCGAGCCCTCTGGCTCCCCGTCTTTTATAGGAATCCTCTCGGAGGGGTGGGGCTATGGGGGATCACAGCGCCCCCATGGCCCCCCAGGGTTAACCGACGCGGACGTGGATGTAGACACCCGTGTGTGGGTGCAGACACCCTTGTGTTTCTTGTCCGCCTCTCTCCCCGTAACAACCCCTACACTAGTATACTACACTATACACTACACTATATACTACACACTACACTACACATTATACACTACACTACACACTACTACACACTATACACTACACTAGATTACACTATAGACTACACTATATACTACACTATATGCTAGTGCTGTACCGGTACACTACACTATACACTACACTATACACTACACTACACATTATACACTACACTACATTACACTATACACTACACACTAATATACACTATACACTGCACTAGATTATACTATAGACTATACTATACACTACACTATATGCTAGTGCTGTACTAGTGACGAATTGGCACGATCTGTTTACGTGACAACTATCACTACTAGTTGGCTGTGTCGGGTGGTGGCGAGTTTTAACAATGCAACATTTACATATTTACGCGATCTAACCCAAAAAACCTCTATTATGGATGATATTGGTGGTGAAAGTCTGCCACGTGTCAAACTGAAAACCCTCCCACGGACACTCAAGTGGCCAGCAGAATAGAAATGTCTCACTGAGCCCTGAACTGGAACTCTTGAGACGGAGATTTGCATCTCATTCGGTCACTCGTTTTACGGGCAGGGTGAGGAGGGGTGGCGGTAGAGTTAGTAGTGGTAGAGTTAGTGTTAGTAGCGGTAGGGGTAGAGTTAGTAGTGGTAGGGGTAGGGTTAGTAGTGGTAGGGGTAGAGTTAGTAGTGGTAGGGGTAGTGTTAGTAGTGGTAGGGGTAGTGTTAGTAGTGGTAGGGGTAGAGTTAGTAGTGGTAGAGGTAGTGTTAGTAGTGGTAGGGGTAGGGTTAAGTGTGGTAGGGGTAGAGGCAGTGTGAGTGGTAGGAGTAGAGGTAGTATGAGTGGTAGGGGTAGAGGTAGTGTGAGTGGTAGGGGTAGTGTTAGTGGTAGGGGTAGGGTTAGTAGTGGTAGTGGTAGGATTAATAGTGGTAGGGGTAGTTTTAGTAGTGGTAGGGGTATAGTTAATAGTGGTAGTTGTAAAGTTAGTTGTGGTAGGGGTAGAGTTAGTAGTGGTAGGGGTAGTGGTAGTAGTGGTAGTCGAGGTAGGGTTAGTAGCGGTAGGGGTAGGGTGAGTGGTAGGCGTAGTGTTAGTAGTTGTATGGTTAGTGTTAGTAATGGTAGGTGTAGTGTTAGCAGTGGTAGGGGTAGAGTTAGGTATCGTAGGGGTAGTGTTAGCAGTGGTAGGGGTAGTGTTAGTAGTCGTAGGGGTAGTGTTAGTAGTGGTAGGGTTAGGTGTGGTAGGGGTAGAGGCAGTGTGAGTGGTACGGCTCGAGGCATACACTCACCCACTCACCCACGCACTCATTCTCCCACTCACTCACCTACTCACGCACCCTCTCACCTACTCACACACCCACCCAGTCACTCACCCACCCACTGAGTCAACCAATTAATCACTCACCCACTCACCCACTAACTCACACACAAACTCACTTACTCACACACTCACCCACCCACTCACTCACCAACCTGGTGGTTTTAATGTTTGTTTACGTGAATTCTGATGTCCGATTCTGTAAGTGAGGTTCACTCCATCGGCCAGGATCTATCCACTGCTGGATGAATGCCCCCTCACTTATCAAAGCAACAACCCACCTACCACCACAACCATCACAACCATCACCACCACCACCACCACCACCACCACCAACCCAACCACCCATCCACCACCACAACCATCCAGCCACCATCACCACGACCAACACCACAACTGACCACAAACACGCACCCCTTCTTCTTGTTCGTCCATCAAAGTTGATGATGACCATGGCACGTTTGTCATTTTGTTGGGTTTTGATGAGTGCGCAGATGGCTGAAGAAGCCAATCCGAGCCCGAAATTATCTGTGGCACACTGGACAGGTCAGGGAGGATGTAGAGCTCTGAGGTGCAGCCACACACCCTTCCTTGGTAGATTTGCGCTGCTGCCTCTTCAAGATAGCACAGGAGCTTCTCCTACTCTCACAGAGGACTGCACCGTCCTGTACTTTTCTTCTCCAGGCAGGTCGGTCCTGTGCTAGGGATTCCCAGCTTTTCAGGTCGAATCCAAAGCTCTTCAAGGAAGCTTTAAGGGTGTCCTTGTAGCGCTTTTTGGGGCCACCTTGTGCTCACTTGCCATTCTTCAGCTCGCCAAAGAAGACTTGTTTTGGAAGTCTCACGTAGGGCATTCTGGTCACGTGGCCAGTTCATCTAAGCTGTTCCTTCGCAAGCAAGGTGTAGATGCTGGGGATATTTGCCTTGCTGATGACTTCCGTGTCAGGGATTCTGTCTTGCCACTTGATCCTCAGCAGTTTCCTCAGACAGCTCAAGTGGAGATGATTCAATTTCTTGGCATGGCGCTGGTAAACTGTCCAGGCTTTGCACCCATACAGAAGAGTTGGTAAGACAACAGCCCGGTAGACCTTCAGTTTTGGCCTTGACAATCATGATGTTAACTTCATCATCTATGTGCACAGCGCGAGACAGTGTACTACCAAGGTAAATAAACTTGTCAACGGCTGAAAGCTTTTGCCCATTCACAAAGATGGTTGGCTCAGTGTAGGGTTTCCCAGGAGCAGGTTGGTATAGGACTTCAGTCTTCTTTGTGCTGATTGTTAGGCCGAAGTTGTTACAAGCTGAGGAGAGGTGGTCCATACTGTCCTGTAGATCTTTATTTGAGCCAGCAGCCAGAGCACAGTCATCAGCAAACAAAAGTTCTCGAACAGTGACTTCCTCCACTCTAGTTTTGACTTGCATCTTCCGCAGATTGAATAGCCCACCGTCAAAACGGTAGATGAAGTTAATCCCAGTGTTGTGATTCTGGAATGAGTCTTGCAGCATGGCAGAAAACACCATGCTGAAGAGCGTTGGCGCTAAACGCAGCCTTGCTTCACCCCGTTTGTGATTGGGAACGGATCAGAGAGTTCTTGCTGGTCTCTGACGCTGGCCATCATGCCATCAATGGAGATTGCGCACGATGCCAATGAACTTGTCTGGACACCCATACTTGGCCATGATTTTCCATAGGCCCTCCCGGCTGACTGTGTCGAATGCTTTTGTTAGATCAACGAAAGCCATATATAGATCAAAAATTTGTTCTTGGAATTTCTCCTGTAACTGCCGGGCAGTAAATACCATGTCAGTGGTTCCGCGGTCTTTTCTGAAACCACACTGACTCTCCGGTAGCAGACCCTGGTCTAGGTGGACAATTAGGCGGTGCAGAAGGATTCTTGCCAAGATTTTGCCAGCGACTGATAGTATGGAGATGCCTCTATGGTTGTCGCAGTCCTGCCGATTGCCTTTCCTTTTATATAGATTGATTATAGTAGTATCCTTGAACTCCTTGGGAACGGCTTCTAATTTCCACATAGACTGGAAGAGGTCGGTCAGTTTCTCGACTAAGCGAGGCCCTCCAGCCTTGTAGATTTCTGCTGGAATGGCATCGGACCCTGGAGCTTTGCCTGATGAGAGGAGTGTTATGGCTTTGCTGGTTTCCTCAGTGGATGGTAGAACAGCCAGGGACTGGTTTATTTCAACTTGAGGCAGTCTCGCAATTGCCTCCTCATTTATGCATGATGGCCGGTTGAGGACCGCGCTGTAGTGTTCGACCCACCTTGCAAGTATTTTGTCCTTCTCCATGAGGAGTGTTGTTCCATCTGAATTCAGGAGAGGTGAAGTTCCTGAGTGTTGCGGACCATAGACCTGCTTGAGTGCATAATAGAGACACTTGGTGTTGTTACTGTCAGCGTAGGATTGAATCTCCTCAGCTTTTGCGCACAGCCAGACGTCTTGCATGACTCTGAGTCTCTGCTGGACAATCCTGCGAATGTTGAGGAAGGCAGTTTTCTTTAAACTTGAGCTGCTGTCATTCAGATATGCTTTATGCAGGCAGTGTTTTTCGTCAAGGAGTGCTCGGATTTCTGCATCGTTCTCATCAAACCAATCTTGATGTGTACGTAATGGAACACCAAGTGATTCAAGGGCTGTAAAATGCAGCACGGTCTTGAGTGCAGTCCAGTCTGCCTCAGCGTCTGTATGCTCGAAGCTTAGAGATTCCAGGTGATGGTCTAGAGCCTCAACAAAGGCCAGTCTGGTGTGTTCCTGTTGTAGGCGAGTGATGTTCCTTGTGGGCATCTGCTAGGCTTAATCCGGATGTTAAGTTTGGAGATGATGAGACGATGGTCAGTCCAACATTCAGCACCACACATTGCCTTGGTCACCCTGACATCGTGCCGGTCGCTCCTCCTCATGATGACATAGTCAATCAAGTGCCAGTGGTGTGAACGAGGATGCATCCATGAAGTTTTCTTGCGCTTTGGTAGTTGGAATATCGTGTTGGTCATGAGCAGGTCAAATTCAGAGCATGTTTTCAGCAGTAGAAGACCGTTGCTGTTACATTTTCCAATGCCATGTGCACCTATGACTCCATTCCATGATTGATGGTCACTTCCAACTCTGGCGTTGAAATCACCCAGTATCAGGAGTTTGTCCGAGCTGGCTGTGGCAGCAATAATGACTTCCAGGTCATTATAAAACTTGGTTTTGATCTCGTCAGAGTTGGTCATGGTAGCGGCATAGGCACTGATGATGATGGCCGCCTTTTTACCAAATAGGTGGAGCTGTAAGGTAATTAAACGGTCGTTTATCCCCTTGGGTTGGCTTGCCAGTTGGTTGACCAGGTGATTTTTTACTGCAAAACCAACACCAGCATCACGTCTCTCCTCCTGGCCTCGTCCACTCCAGAATAATGTGTAACCTGCACCCACTTCAGTCACTTGTCCAGTATCGGCCAGTCGGGTCTCACTAAGGGCAGCAACATCCACATTGTATCTAGCCAGCTCTCTGCCCACGAGGGCGGTGCGTCTCTCAGGTCTTTTTGATCCAGATGTGTCCTCAAAGTGCGCACATTCCAGGCGCCAACAGTGAGTGGTATCACTTTGGTCTTTTTCGTTTTATTTGTTTTTCTTTTTGTTTTTCGACCGCAAGTATGGGATCCCGCCAGCTGCGGTAGGCTGGCCAGGATGTTTTGAAGCAGGCAATGTTTAGGGTACCTTTTCTAACCCTTTCCTCACTACGGAGGTGAGCAGTGTGATCCTGAATAGGGCTGCTCAGTCCCTCAGGGTGCTGCCGGACTTCACTGCTGCTTCGGTCCAGTGAGGGAACGACCAATATCCTGAGCCGCCTGCGTGCAGGTTTGTGGCTACAGCTTCCAGCATATCCATGCCTGCTGACCACCCAACCACCACCACAACCACAGAACTAAAAGGAGGAGCCTCGCTGTACCAACGACGTTTCATCATTTCAGCTTTTGTCTTCCTCTCCCGTTCACTCCCAGCCCCCCCCCCCCCCGCCCCACTGGCCACATTCACCCACCTGGTACCGACATCTCTCACCTGAGCACCGCAGACCTCCAACAATGGGCTGTCCCCCGCCTCGCCGCCTCCGCCTCCTCGTCGCTGCCATCACCGTCGTCGGGCGGCGGCCTCCGACTTATCCCGCTGGGCGATGGAAAGGACTCATTGTAGATGTCCCCCTTCGTTGTGGAACCGTGCAACCTGTATTCCACAGAGGTCCAGAAGGGACCGGTCCAATTCCCGACAGAGGAATGCCAGCCTCTCATCTCCACACACACACACAGCCCTCTCATAATATAGTTTTTTTCGAGTTAGATTGTGTAAATATATAAATGTGCCATTAAAACCCACCACCAGCCGACACAGCCAACTTGTAAGGGTTGTCACGCAAACAGAACATGCCAATTCGTCACTAGTACAGCACTAGTGTGTAGTGTATAGTGTAGTGCATAGTGTAGTGTATACTGTAGTATACTAGTACAGCGCACCTGTGTGTTGGAGAACCAAATTACAACATTTACAATCTGAGTATGACATTTCGCCAGTAATTACAACTAGCTTCATCAGGCGTAGATGTGTTGACCACTCTTCTACACTCTTGCGCCACATGGGGGGGGGGGGGGGGATTACTGAGGCAACGTACATGATGCATGTGCATTATGCGAGTCCTTTGAACTTGTCCTTCCTGTCTATTGTGTGTATTAAAATAGCCCTACCAACGGTAATCCTTATTGGAGTATGATGCCCTTCATAAACAACCATTTAACTAATGTTTTGTTTGATATTTCACTTCCACGCTGCACTAAGGTGGTAGCTTTTAGAACGGTTAAAATGTTTTATTTCTGCTTGTATGTCTGTCTATATAGTTTTTTTTCTGGTTAGATTTTTGTTGCTACTTCTTTTATACCTGATGAAGATTGCTTGTGTTGCAATCGAAACGTCGTAGTATGCTATTATTTAATTTATTATGTTATCTTTATACGTGACTTTACCGAAAGAACCAAATAATAATTCCTGCAGTCACGAAAGCTCCGAAATTGAGATTGAACCACTTCTACGGGGAAGTTTTAAGCTTATTTTTTTCTCTCTCTCTAGCTTTTTGTTTTCTCTCTCTGCCTGTGTCCTCTCTTTGGAATTTTCACACTTAAATTCTAACTTAGCAATCTTTGAAATACGTAATCAACCGGGCTATGCGTTAATTGTGTGTTGACCGACTCTCTGTGTTGCATTACATTACATTTCGATATTTTACTAGGTTATTTAATTTTAGTGTGTCTTTCTCCTAATTTTCAAGCTTGCGTACCATACCACGTCGTCGTCCACTCATTGACATGCTAATTTTTTCTCTGCCCCCTCCCTCTATCCGCCCCCGCCCCCTCTCTATATTTAAGGCCTCGTCACATAAACAACCTCTTTCTTTGTGCTGATACGTGTTCTCTCTCTCTGTGTGTGTCTTTGTGATGTATGTCTGCTTGTATGTCTGTCTATAATTTTTCTGGTTAGATTTGTGTTGCTATTTCTTTTATACCTGATGAAGATTGCTTGTGTTGCAATCGAAACGTCGTAGTATGCTATTATCAAAATAAATTGAGTGTCCTTGTTGGCACGCGTGTTCTGCTACTGCTGACAGTTGCAGTTTGGAGAATTTAATGTTTCTCTGAAGTTCTTTTAGTCTCGTGTTGATGAATCGTCCTAATCTCCCAACATAACATTTACCACACGTGCAGTTAATCCTGTACACACCTTCTGTTGATAGCTTCGGTAATACATCTTTTGTACCAGATATTAACTAATGAGAAAAGTAAATTGCCAAAAACAAATATTAACTTCAGTGAAGCAAAAGCCTTAAGAGCATTGAGTGCAAATAAAGACATCAAATGCATAATGTACGTTGACTCAGTAATTCCCCTCTCCCACTTTGCGCAAGAGTGCAGAAGCGTGGTCACCACATCTACGCCTCTATATAAGGAACGAAACAGTAAGACTTCTC
The DNA here is from genome assembly GCF_965212315.1 of Lampetra planeri. Lineage (NCBI taxonomy): Eukaryota > Metazoa > Chordata > Hyperoartia > Petromyzontiformes > Petromyzontidae > Lampetra > Lampetra planeri. The sequence continues at coordinate 1,380,700 of NC_136182.1, forward strand.
CACAAATCTGGCTGTCGCCTGATGAAGCTAGTTGTAAGTCTTGACTTAAAGCTTTCGTGACTGCAGGAATTAAAATTCTTTGAGGTCTTTCGGTAAAGTCACGTAGATAGGTTGAAAAAAAATAACAACAAAAAACTACAACGTTTCGATTGCAACGCAAGCAGTCGTCATCAGGAGGAAAAAAGTGAGGAAAGCTTCTGAGGCAGACTGTTTTAAAGGTTTGAAATGGGTGTAGCCCAAGGGTCATATGAAGTGGGTGGGGCTAGTGATGTTAATGTGAAAGATTAGCATGTTAATGTAAGATCGGAGAGCGGCGTCCAAGACGACGGCGCGGAAATATCACAGCCGGTTATTATTTAAACTGGTTAATGATTGCTCAGTTTGTACCCATCTTCTCATCTGAAATTGTGCCTGTGTCTAGAAATATGGATGGCTTCATGAACGAATCTTTGTTGATAGCCAGTGGGTTTGCAAAGTACCTTTGTCATGGAGAATAAGTTTCGTGTGAGCCCATCGCATAAAAACAATGATCAGCCACAGCCGAGGTATTGGTCCTACCGTGTTTCAGATCTCTCTTATGCTCACGAACACGGTCCGAGACATGTTGCTTACTTCCCCCAATGAAAATGCTGCCGCAGGCATAGCTTAGTTTGTAGACGCCGGAATATTGCATGTCAGGGATCACTTCCTTCACAGATGGGATCAGATCACGAATTTTATGTACTGTGTTAAATCGAACCTGGATCTTGTGTTTGCTCATGATTTTGGAGATCTTTTTGGTGACCCCTGCTATGTATGGCAAGTTGATGGTTTTGATTGGGTCCTCAGATGGTTATTTCCCAACGGTTGGGGTGACAGCTTTACGGATTGTGTAGTCTGAATATCCATTCATCTTGAGAGCTTGGTGTACATGTTCCAGTTCACTGGCTAGGTGATGATGATTCAGAAATGCATCGAGCTCTATGGTATAGAGTTTTAATGAGGGAATTCTTCTGGGATATATGGTGGTAGGAGTCAGGTTTGTAATTGTAGTTGTAATTACTGGCGAAACGTCGTACTCAGATTTTAAATGTTGTAGCTTGGCTCTCCAACACACCGGTGTTGTTCTGCCTTACGGCAGGTGTTTTACTCCACGGCAGGAATGGGGGTGTGAGTACACAGGAATTTCCTGTTTTGAGGTTGAGTTTGGTCATATGAACAGGAAGTTACGATTGACAGTATTTCAACCACGAGGCTGGCGTCAGCAATTACACACAGAGTTCAAAATGGTGGCACACATCGCGTCTCAGTGAAGGCAGATGTAACTGTACATTATGGGACTTTAAGAAGCATTGTCTGTAAGTTCGTTTATGTTCTTATAATATTGGGAATGCTGTTATAATGTTAGAACGACCGTTATAATGCTGACAATGCCTTTATAATGCTGTTAAATTGTTATGATAAAACGAGGCCTAGTTAACAACAAAGCCTGCAACTTGCCTTATGGTGAATGTTACTTGTAATCGAATAAGTCGAGTCAAACTTGTACCCAAGTAACTTTATTGCGATATGGAGAGCAAGGATGACGAAATGTCTCATTCATAGTGCAGTGTTATATGTGTAGGGCTTGAGTATAGCGCGCCACGCATCCCCCGCCTCTGTTGCTATGCAAGCAAGCACAGTACAGTGGGGTGATGTGAGGACATGGTTGTTGTTGTGGCTTTAGGTGAAGTGGATCGTTAAGTGTTGAAACAGGTGTCAGGGTAGCCGGGAGGACACAGGCCAGCGATTGACTGAAAAGGTAATTGGGTATTAGCTGGCGTCACTCTGGCAGCAAAAACAAGGCCACGTGGCATGGGGGGCCAGGGGGCGAGCGATAAGCGGGGGGTTGAGATAATTAAGGGAGATTAATTGGTGTGGGGATATAAGCCAGAGCGCAACGGAGAGACGGGAGTCTTATACGAGTCGGCGTCGTGGATGGAGCTGCAGCAACGGTGCCCGGGGAGTCGCAGAGCAGGCGATAGCGGAGTAGAGCGTAGAGAGACAGTGTTAGCAGAGTAAAGCATAGAGAGACAGTGGTAGCGAGAACGCAGTGAGCAACCAGGGTAGCCATGCATCGGAAGGATGCAGTGGAGGAGAAACCGTAGAGACGACAGACGTAGCGAGAGTGAGAGAAAGACGCGGAGCGACACGGAGTGGAGTGAGGGCACGGAGAGACGCGGAGCGGTGGCACTGCAGAGAGACGCGGAGCGGAGCGAGGCCGCGCCGAGACACGGAGCGGTGGCGCAGCGGAGGTGGACTGGAAAATAAAAAGGAGAGAAAGACAACCCGTGTACGAGTCCTACATATGCAGTGCTGTACATTTGGGGTGCAGTGTGATGATTGCACGATGTGCCTGTGTTTAGGACAGTAGCTTGTTCTCTTGTATAGCTGTTCAGTGCTGTTCTGGGTGCCTGGTCCATCCAGGATCTATTGTTGAGAAACATGTTACCTAGGACAATGTTGTGATGCTGTAGTGTTCATGTGTAGAGGTGTTACGGAGGGGGTGTTGTAGAGTTGTTACGGATGGGAAACAAACACACTGGGCGTGGCTATGTCTGTACGCGAGGAGGTGCTTACAGCGACGTCCGCACCGTTTAGCCTGGGGGGCTAATACGGCGCTGGGATCCCCCACGGCCCCACCCCTCAGTGGGGGAGTTGATATATAAGGCGGTGAGCCGGAGGGCTCGGGGTAGTGTTCAGCTTTAACCAGTAAAGAAAGAAGATCTGCTAGATAGGCCCTGGGACTCCCCTGGATCGCTGTCCTTCTCAGGGCCGACCAGGCAGAGCCAGTGGCGTGGCCCCGAGAGCCCAGAGCCGATGCTCTTATCAGAGCCAGTCTGGGGACTCAGGGTGCCGTAATCCCAGCTTAACCAGGGCTGGGTTAGCTAGCCTCCCCTAGCCCGGTAGTGGAGGACCTAGGAGTAGGCTAGCTGTGAGATAGAGTGTTGATCTCCCAGTTAGACGGGTGAAGGGGCCAATACCCCTTCAAGTGTTGTACATCCCGGCCTGTTCTGTACTTTGTACTTAATAAATAAGTGTGCCTCCAACTACGTCGTCCAAGTCTCCTTGAACCACACTACATCTGGCGTCAGAAGTGGTCTTCTAAAAGGATGGACACGAGACAAACGGCTCGTACCAGGGAACCGGGGGCGGAGGAAACCACGGCCGACTTTGAGCCCGAGATGGCTGAAGGCGACTCTGAGCAGCCAGGGCCAAGTCCACCCACACCGCAACGTCAGGACGGATGGGGACTGTCGGCTGACGGACTGCGGCTGGCTCATACACGACTGGCGGAACTACTTTATGCAGCAGCCGCCACATTGAAAGAAATTACTCGACTGGGGGCTGGAGGAGCTGCACGGGGCGATGACAGCCGACATGCGACGCGGGTTCCCGCCATTTCCATGGGGCCCGAATTCGAATTTTCCGCCATGGGTACAGTGAATGCTGAGGGCGGGGCCGGGCTACGTCAGATGACCGACGTTCAGCAAACAGAAGCCGCCACGTCGTCAAGAGCGGCCAGCGCGTCACCAAAAGAGCAAGCCTCGACTGCGGACGCCGCGTTACAACAGCGATTACCACCTCTCAAGGAGTTCGTGGGCGAAGACGGTGACTGGGGTGGCTTCCAAAGACGCTTTCTCGCTCACCAATAGATGGCACAATGGATGGATGACGAAGCACTCCGCGCGCTGCCGGCGATGCTCGACAGTGATGCCCTCGCTACCCTCACCTCGGCGCCAAGAGCGAAGCGCGCCACGCTGCAGATGGCGCTTCAACTCCTGGCTGCAGTCTATGGACCACCTTCGGACTGCAGGCAGCTGTTCTATGATCGCCAGCGGGGCGCCAAGGAGTCGCCCCTGGCGTACCGTACAGCTCTCCTGGCCCTGGCGAAAACGGCTTTCCCGCGGATGGACGAGGAAGGGGTGGACGCCATGGTGACGGAGAAAATACTGCTGTTGGCGGACGAGTTGGACATTGTGTCTTGGCGCACGACGACATGGAGATGTGTTCTCTGCGGGCCGCGCCACACATCCACGCAAACTTGCTGTCCCAGCGTCGCAAGGCCAGCAAGGCGGTGGCCAGCCATACCATGGCTGCAACCACCCTCCCATCGGAAGACATCTGCGCCGTGGATCGCCCGACGGAGTGGAGATCTGGAGTACGACCAGCTCGAGACGGACCGAGCCACCAGGATCAGCCCAAGTCATCTGGCCACGCGCTGCTACAACTCTGGCCTCCGGGGCCATGTGGCTTCAGGATGCCGGGCTCCACGACAGCGCGGGGCGACGCCTCAGCAGGACGTCGCGCCTCTACCCAAGCCTCACCAGCAAACTCCGGCGAGTCGTGGCACCCCAGATGTTTGGCCTACGCACACACCTGTGACACACTCACGCACTGCAATGGACGGGGGTCGTAAATTGCCTGTCGTCGCGCCGAAACGTGCCACTGTGGGGAGTGCGTTCCAACCGGGCCAGTGGTCCGAGTTGGCCCATCGCGTTGTTGCCGCGTCGTCGGGGTCGTTGGTTGTTGTGGGGCATATTGATGGGGTTGAGGTGCGGATATTAGTTGATACGGGAGCATCGGCAACTATTGTGTCCGATTTGATTCATAACATTCTCCCCGTTCAAAGTCGTCTCTTGCTCCCCGTTGATGTTCCATGCTACGCTGCTAACGGGGGCTCACTGGGCATTATCGGACAGATCCGCGCGAAAATTTGTATTGGGGACATCAAATTATCCGGCCCGATATTGGTCTCCTACTCGCTGGCGGTTCCGTGCCTGTTGGGGACGGATATCTTGGCCAAAATGCCGATTCGTATCCTAGTCGACCAGGGTTGCATTGAACTCCCGTAGGGCCGACGTGTTACGTTCCTGTCCTCCCCCACTATGGTTCGGACGGCATTTGCGACAGTACCGGCACTGGTTGCGAGGACGGTACGCGTACCGCCGGGAGCTCAGATGCTCGTGCCTCTTAGGCTGCGTTGACCATTTGCTAAGGGGATTGGGGACCAGGGGGTTCTGTTGGGACCATCTAGAGCCGGGGTCAACGGACCTGACTTGATAACGGCCCAGACCATTGTGAAAGGGGACGGGGACCGCTTCATCGCGGTCCTCAATGTGGGATCGCGAACGACTGTGGTTCCTCAAGGGACCATGCTTGCGCACGCGACGCCGGTACCCTGTGAGGAATCCGTCATTAGTCAGGTGAGCACTGCTCCTCCGTCGCAACCACATGCGGACCGTGATGAAGGGTGGCTCGATGTGCTTTGTGCGGGATCATCGGACCTGTCCGACTCACAGCGTGAGAGGCTTCGAATCCTCCTGCGCGAGTTTTCCGACGTTTTTAGTCAACACAAATACGATCTTGGTTGTACTAAACTGCTGCGACACCATATTGACAAGGGTGACAGCGCGCCAATATGCCAAAATCCTTTTCGGTTGAGTTCCGCCGAAAAGGACCATGTAAAATCGGCCGTAGATGACATGTTAGCCGCGGATATTATATCCCCTTCTACCAGCCCTTGGGGTGCGCCGATCATCTTAGTTAAAAAACATGACGGCTCATTGCGCTTTTGTGTCGATTTTCGTCGGCTGAACAAAATTTCTGTAGCCGACGCATACCCGCTTCTTCGGATGGATGAATCGCTTGATGCCTTGGCAGGGGCGCGGTTCTTCTCCACATTGGATTTGCTTTCAGGATTCTGGCAGCTCCCTCTGGATGATGAATCTAAACCTAAAACTGCTTTCCGTACGCCGCACGGCCTTTTCCAATTTAACCGCTTGCCAATGGGGTTCCACTCAGCGCCGGCAACTTTTCAGCGATTAATGGAATTGGTCTTGGCTGGGTTGCAATGGGATTCATGTTTGATTTATTTAGACGATGTCATCGTCTTCAGTAAAACATTCGATGAACACCTCCAGAGGTTGCGTGCGGTTTTCCTCAAAATGCGGGCTGCTAATTTGAAATTCAAACCCCAGAAGTGTCATTTGCTACGCGAATCGGTGCGGTATTTGGGCCACATTGTTGGACGCTCAGGTATTGCCACTGATCCCGCCAAAACGAAATGTGTCAGCTCCTGGCCGACTCCCACCTCCGTGGGGGAGGTCAGGAGTTTTGTTGGATTCGCGTCATACTACCGACGCTTTGTCGCTGATTTCGCGACAATTGCAAAGCCCTTACATGCCTTAACATCGAAGGGGGTCAAGTTTCACTGGGGACAGGAGGAGGAGGCTGCTTTTCGCTCCCTCCGGGACGCTCTAGTGGGGGCTCCGCCATTGAGTTATCCTGACTTCACAAAACCCTTCCTGCTCGATATGGACGCAAGCAACACGGGCATTGGGGGCGTGCTTTCGCAGGTTGTTGAGGGCGTAGAACGTGTGGTAGCGTACGGCAGTCGGGTGTTGTCTTCGGCGGAACAAAGGCACTGTGTTACCCATCGGGAACTATTGGCAATCGTTTACTTCATTCAACAGTATTGCCCATATCTGTACGGTCGTCATTTCACCGTCCGCACAGATCATGCGGCGCTGCAGTACGCCTTGTGAGTTCAACAGCCATCGGGACAATTGTCTCGATGGTTGGAGATTCTCCAGGATTTTGATTTTGAAACTACTTATCGTAAGGGCGTTCGCCACACGAACGCAGACGCTCTGTCGCGTTTGCCGCCCACCTCCGAGTGCGCTTGCCTCCTGGGTTCGGGGTGTTGTAGACCTCCAAATATGATCTCTGATCCAGTCCTTGCGGCCGCCGCTGATGTGCCTTCGGTTGGCGGTCCTATCGAGCACGAAGGGAGGGATTCTCTGCTGGGGTTGTCTGTTGCGGAATGGGGGCGCCTCCAAATGGAGGACACCTCCCTCCTCGCTTTGCGCCGTCGCATCGGGGGAGTTGGTCGGGGAGGGGAAAATGTTGACTCGTGGGGGTTAGTTCAAGGTCTTTTGATGCATTGGGATGGGAGATCCCGCCGCCACCGGCTGGTGGTGCCTTCCGCTTTGAGGGGTAGAGTGGTGTGGACTGCGCACGAGCGACTCCTTCACCTGGGGACTCACAAAACCCTTGCCATGCTTCAGCTGGATTTTTCTTGGCCGGGCATGGCAAGGGACGTCGAGGATCTTTTAGGGTCGTGTACTCAGTGCGCGCAACGGAAGCCACCAGCGCGGGGGTCCAACCCACCATTGCAGTCTATCAAAGTTTCCAGGGTTAATGAGCTCGTTGCGCTTGATATTCTGGGCCCATTCCCCGCTACACCCAGGGGAAATAGATACCTATTGACCGTGGTAGAATATTTTATGCGATGGCCTATGACCTGGCCCCTCGCCAACCAGTCGGCAGCAGCCATCATGGAGACCTTTGTCCAGGGCTACGTCCTCGACAAAGGTGTTCCGGAGCGGCTGCTGACCGACCAGGGTAAAAAAATTTCGGGTAAACTTCTCCACGAGGTCTGCGAGCTCCTGGGAACGAAAAATATTCGTACCTCCCCATATCATCCGCAAACTGACGGGATGGTGGAGCGTCTGTATCGGACTATCACGTCCATGCTGTCACAACAGGTCTCTGAATCACAGACCGATTGGGACCTTCATATTCCGGGGGTTTTGGCGGCATACAGAATGGCTCCTAATGTATGGCCGCGAGGCTAGCCCGCCTGTTGCGACCCAGCTGCAGATCTCCGCGCTGCATGCTAAATCTAAATTGGCGGACCATGTCAAATTCAACATCGCCAAATTGACAGAGGCGCGGGAGGCAGCCCTCCAGAATTCGGAACTTCGCCAAAGGGCGAATGAGAGGCTCAGGCTGGGTCGGGCACATGTGCTCCAGTGGAAGCCGGGTGACAAGGCGTGGTTGCACTGTCCCCAAATACCGCTGGCGACCTCGTCTAAGCTGGTGCGGCCGTGGCGGGGGCCCGTGGAAGTGGTGCAGGTCTTGCGGCCACAATGTGTGCGTATCCGGTGGGGGAAGCGTCGGTGGTTCGTGCACCCCTCCAGGTTAAAACCGTTCGTTGCGCCCCATGTTCCTACCACACACGCGCGTGGCCAAACATGTGAGGGGTCCACCGACTCCCGGAGTCCGACTTCGCTGCTTTCACCTAACTTGCCACCAACTGTTCCACCTCCAGGTGCACCAGGATTGACGTGCTCACGACCGCCAACCCCTCCCGGGGGGGTCGGGAGTCGCTCAGCAGCGAAGCCTGACTTTCTCGCACCCGGACTGTTGACACCCACCACTGGGCCAACCGGGGTTGCCCCGTGTGACGGGCCCGCTGCAAGAACGCGCGCCAAAACGCCAGACTTTTATGAGGTCGGCTGCTTGTGCGGCCCTTGCGGGGGGGGGGGGGGTCCTGGGAATTGTATATATGTTGCGTTTTTACGGGGTTTGGTATTTATTCGGGGGGGGGGGGGGTGCGTCGGGTTATTTTTCTTTTTCTTGTTGTTATTGTTCATTCTTGTTGTTGTTCTTGTTAAAATTTACGCGAGGCACACACGGATTTGGGGGGGATGCATCTTTATTGTGATTTTGTTGCAGCCGAGATGGCTGCGGGCTGTACAGGGGGGGGGGGGGTGATGTAGAGGTGTTACGGATGGGAAACAAACACACTGGGCGTGGCTATGTCTGTACGCGAGGAGGTGCTTACAGCGACGTCTGCACCGTTTAGCCTGGGGGGCTAATACGGCGCTGGGATCCCCCACGGCCCCACCCCTCAGTGGGGGAGTTGATATATAAGGCGGTGAGCCGGAGGGCTCGGGGCAGTGTTCAGCTTTAACCAGTAAAGAAAGAAGATCTGCTAGATAGGCCCTGGGACTCCCCTGGATCGCTGTCCTTCTCAGGGCCGACCAGGCAGAGCCAGTGGCGTGGCCCCGAGAGCCCAGAGCCGATGCTCTTATCAGAGCCAGTCTGGGGACTCAGGGTGCCGTAATCCCAGCTTAATCAGGGCTGGGTTAGCTAGCCTCCCCTAGCCCGGTAGTGGAGGACCTAGGAGTAGGCTAGCTGTGAGATAGAGTGTTGATCTCCCAGTTAGACGGGTGAAGGGGCCGATACCCCTTCAAGTGTTGTACATCCCGGCCTGTTCTGTACTTTGTACTTAATAAATAAGTGTGCCTCCACCTACGTCGTCCAAGTCTCCTTGAACCACACTACACATGCATTGTGTTGATGTTTCCAAGTATTAACATATGGTGTATCTGTGCTGTGTTTTTCCATCAGTTTTACCTCGTTCAATTCAATAAGTTACGTTTGGAGTCGGATGTTCACCCTGGCTTTGAAGGTTTATTGGATGCGAGGTTAACTACTCGGATAGCGGTGCAACGCAGCGCACAGCGAGGCTGAGACAGGTGTGCTGTACTAGTATACTACGCTATACACTACACTATACAATAAACTACGATATACTCCATTACACACACTACACTATACACTACTATACACTATACTACACACTATACACTACACACTAGTGCTGTACTAGTGACGAATTGCCACGTTCTGTTTACGTGACAACCCTTACTAATCTTGATTTGAGGCTTTTGTGACTGCAGGAATTCATAGACTTTGGTTCTTTTAGTAAAGTCACGTAGATGGAAAAAAATAATAATAACCCTCACTAGTTGTCTGTGTCGGGTGGTGTCGGGTTTTAACCACCATTTATATATTTATGGATGATATTAATCGCGAAAGCCTGCCCATGTGTCAAACTGACACCGCTCCCACGGACACTCAAGTGGACAGCAGAATAGAGCCCGGAACTGGAACTCTTGAGACGGAGATTTGCATCTCACTCAGTCACTCGTTTTACGGGTAGGGTGAGGAGTGATAGGGGTAGTGTGAGTGGTAGGCATAGAGTTAGTAGTGGTAGGGATAGAGTTAGTAGTGGTAGGGGTAGTGTTAGTAGTGGTAGGGGTAGTGTTAGTAGTGGTAGGAGTAGAGTTAGCAGTGGTAGGGGTAGTGTTAGTAGTGGTAGGGGTAGAGTTAGCAGTGGTAGGGGTAGTGTTAGTATTGGTAGGAGTAGAGTTAGTAGTGGTAGGGGTAGAGTTAGTAGTGGTAGGGGTAGAGTTAGCAGTGGTAGGGGTAGTGTTAGTAGTGGTAGGGGTAGAGTTAGCAGTGGTAGGGGTAGTGTTAGTATTGGTAGGAGTAGAGTTAGTAGTGGTAGGCGTAGTGTTAGTAGTGGTAGGGGTAGAGTTAGCAGTGGTAGGGGTAGTGTTAGTAGTGGTAGGGGTAGTGTTATTAGTGATAGGGGTAGTGTTAGTAGTGGTAGGGGTAGTGTTAGTAGTGGTAGGGGTAGTGTTAGTAGTGGTAGGGGTAGAGTTAGTAGTGGTAGGGGTAGTGTTAGTACTGGTAGGGGTAGTGTTAGTAGTGGTAGGAGTAGAGTTAGCAGTGGTAGGGGTAGTGTTAGTAGTGGTAGGGGTAAAGTTAGCAGTGGTAGGGGTAGTGTTAGTAGTGGTAGGGGTAGAGTTAGCAGTGGTAGGGGTAGTGTTAGTATTGGTAGGAGTAGAGTTAGTAGTGGTAGGCGTAGTGTTAGTAGTGGTAGGGGTAGAGTTAGCAGTGGTAGGGGTAGTGTTAGTAGTGGTAGGGGTAGTGTTAGTAGTGGTAGGGGTAGTGTTAGTAGTGGTAGGAGTAGAGTTAGCAGTGGTAGGGGTAGTGTTAGTAGTGGTAGGGGTAGAGTTAGCAGTGGTAGGGGTAGTGTTAGTAGTGGTAGGGGTAGAGTTAGCAGTGGTAGGGGTAGTGTTAGTAGTGGTAGGGGTAGTGTTATTAGTGGTAGGGGTAATGTTAGTAGTGGTAGGGGTAGTGTTAGTAGTGGTAGGGGTAGAGTTAGTAGTGGTAGGGGTAGTGTTAGTAGTGGTAGGGGTAGAGTTAGTAGTGGTAGGGGTAGTGTGAGTGGTAAGCGTAGAGTTGGTAGCGGTAGGAGTAGTGTTAGTAGTGGTAGGGGTAGTGTTAGTAGTGGTAGGGGTAGAGTTAGGTGTGGTAGGGGTAGAGGCAGTGTGAGTGGTACGGGTCGAGGCATACACTCTCTCACCCACTCACCCTCACACTCATTCTCCCACTCACTCACCTACTCACGCACCCTCTCACCTACTCACACACCCACTCACTCACTCACCCACCCACTGAGTCAACCAATTAATCACTCACTCACCCACTCACCCACTAACTCACTCACCTACTCACTTACTCACACACTCACCCTCTCACCTACTCACACACCCACTCACTCACTCACCCACCCACTGAGTCAACCAAATAATCACTCACTCACCCACTCACCCACTAACTCACCCACCTACTCACTTACTCACACACTCACCCACACACTTACCCACTCACTCACCCACTCACTCACCCACTCACTCACCCACTCACTCACCAAGCTGGTGGTTTTAATGTTTGTTTACGGGAATTCTGATGTCCGACTCTGTAAGTGGGGTTCACTCCATCGGCCAGGATCTATCCACTGCTGGATGAATGCCCCATCACTTATCAAAGCAACAACCCACCTACCACCACAACCATCACAACCATCACCACCACCACCAACCCAACCACCCATCCACCACCACAACCATCCAGCCACCATCACCACGACCACCACCCCAACCGACCCACAACCACGCACCCAACCACCACCACAACCACAGAACTAAAAGGAGGAGCCTCGCTGTACCAACGACGTTTCATCATTTCAGCTTTTGTCTTCTTCTCCCGTTCACTCCCATCCCCCCCCCCCCCACCCCCGGGCACATTCACCCAACTGGCACCGACGTCTCTCACCTGAGCGACGGCCTGGACAAGGCTCCGAGCACCGTAGACCTCCACAATGAAAGGGCTGCACCCCGCCTCGCCGCAAACGCCTCCTCGTCGAAGCCATCACCGTCGGCGTCGCCGCCATCACCGTCGTTGGGCGGCGGCCTCCGATTTATCCCGCTGGGCGATGGACAAGTATCCGGCCAAGAGTTAGTAGTGGTAGGGGTAGTGTTAGTAGTGGTAGGGGTAGTGTTAGTAGTGGTAGGGGTAGAGTTAGTAGTGGTAGGCATAGAGTTAGTAGTGGTAGGGGTAGAGATAGTAGTGGTAGGGGTAGTGTTAGTAGTGGTAGGGGTAGAGTTAGTAGTGGTAGGCATAGAGTTAGTAGTGGTAGGGGTAGTGTTAGTAGTGGTAGCGGTAGTGTTAGTAGTGGTAGGGGTAGTGTAAGTAGTGCTTGGGGTAGAGTTAATAGTGGTAGGGGTAGTGTTAGTAGTGGTAGGGGTAGTGTTAGTAGTGGTAGGGGTATTGTTAGTAGTGGTAGGGGTAGTGTTAGTAGTGGTAGGAGTAGTGTTAGTAGTGTTAGGGGTAGTGTTAGTAGTGGTAGGGGTAGTGTTAGTAGTGGTAGGGGTAGAATTAGTAGTGGTAGGGGTAGAATTAGTAGTGGTAGGGGTAGTGTTAGTAGTGGTAGGGGTAGTGTTAGTAGTGGTAGGGGTAGTGTTAGTAGTGGTAGGTGTAGTTTTAGTATTGGTAGGGGTAGTGTTAGTAGTGGTAGGGGTAGAGTTAGCAGTGGTAGGGGTAGAGTTAGTAGTGGTAGGGGTAGTGTTAGTAGTGGTAGGGGTAGTGTTAGTAGTGGTAGGGGTAGTGTGAGTGGTAGGTATAGTGTTAGTAGTGGTAGGGGTAGAGTTAAGAGTGGTAGGGGTAGTGTTAGTAGTGGTAGGGGTAGTGTGAGTGGTAAGCGTAGAGTTGGTAGCGGTAGGGGTAGTGTTAGTAGTGCTAGGGGTAGAGTTACTAGTGGTAGGGGTAGAGTTAGGTGTGGTAGGGGTAGAGGCATTGTGAGTGGTACGGGTCGAGGCATACACTCTCTCACCCACTCACCCTCGCACTCATTCTCCCACTCAGACACTCACCCACACAGTTACCCATTCACTCACCCACTCACTCACCCACTAACTCACCCACCTACTCACTTACTCACACACTCACCCACACACTTACCCACTCACTCACCCACCTGGTGGATTTAATGTTTGTTTACGGGAATTCTGATGTCCGACTCTGTAAGTGGGGTTCACTCCATCGGCCATGATCTATTCACTGCTGGATAAATGCCCCGTCACTTATCAAAGCAACAACCCACCTACCACCACAACCATCACCACCACCACAACCACCTCCACCACCAACCCAACCACCCATCCACCACCGCAACCATTCAGCCACCATCACCACGACCACCACCACAACCGACCCACAACCACGCACCCAACCACCACCACAACCACAGAACTAAAAGGAGGAGCCTCGCTGTACCAACGACGTTTCATCATTTCAGCTTTTGTCTTCTTCTCCCGTTCACTCCCAGCCCCCCCCCGCCCCCCCCGGCCACATTCACCCACCTGACACCGACGTCTCTCACCTGAGCGAAGGCCTGGACAAGGCTCCGAGCACCGTAGACGTCCGCAGTGAACGGGCTGCACCCCGCCTCGCCGCCTCCGCCTCCTCGTCGCTGCCATCACTGTCGTTGGGCGGCGGCCTCCGACTTATCCCCCTGGGCGATGGAAAGGTATCCGGCCAAGAGTTAGTAGTGGTAGGGGTAGTGTTAGTATTGGTAGGGGTAGTGTTAGTAGTGGTAGGAGTAGTGTTAGTAGTGGTAGGGGTAGTGTTAGTAGTGGTAGGGGTAGTGTTAGTAGTGGTAGGGGTATTGTTAGTAGTGGTAGGGGTAGTGTTAGTAGTGGTAGGGGTAGTGTTAGTAGTGTTAGGGGTAGTGTTAGTAGTGGTAGGGGTAGTGTTAGTAGTGGTAGGGGTAGAATTAGTAGTGGTAGGGGTAGAATTAGTAGTGGTAGGGGTAGTGTTAGTAGTGGTAGGGGTAGTGTTAGTAGTGGTAGGGGTAGTGTTAGTAGTGGTAGGTGTAGTTTTAGTATTGGTAGGGGTAGTGTTAGTAGTGGTAGGGGTAGAGTTAGCAGTGGTAGGGGTAGAGTTAGTAGTGGTAGGGGTAGTGTTAGTAGTGGTAGGGGTAGTGTTAGTAGTGGTAGGGGTAGTGTGAGTGGTAGGTATAGTGTTAGTAGTGGTAGGGGTAGAGTTAAGAGTGGTAGGGGTAGTGTTAGTAGTGGTAGGGGTAGTGTGAGTGGTAAGCGTAGAGTTGGTAGCGGTAGGGGTAGTGTTAGTAGTGCTAGGGGTAGAGTTACTAGTGGTAGGGGTAGAGTTAGGTGTGGTAGGGGTAGAGGCATTGTGAGTGGTATGGGTCGAGGCATACACTCTCTCACCCACTCACCCTCGCACTCATTCTCCCACTCAGACACTCACCCACACAGTTACCCATTCACTCACCCACTCACTCACCCACTAACTCACCCACCTACTCACTTACTCACACACTCACCCACACACTTACCCACTCACTCACCCACCTGGTGGATTTAATGTTTGTTTACGGGAATTCTGATGTCCGACTCTGTAAGTGGGGTTCACTCCATCGGCCATGATCTATTCACTGCTGGATAAATGCCCCGTCACTTATCAAAGCAACAACCCACCTACCACCACAACCATCACCACCACCACAACCACCTCCACCACCAACCCAACCACCCATCCACCACCGCAACCATTCAGCCACCATCACCACGACCACCACCACAACCGACCCACAACCACGCACCCAACCACCACCACAACCACAGAACTAAAAGGAGGAGCCTCGCTGTACCAACGACGTTTCATCATTTCAGCTTTTGTCTTCTTCTCCCGTTCACTCCCAGCCCCCCCCCGCCCCCCCCCGGCCACATTCACCCACCTGACACCGACGTCTCTCACCTGAGCGAAGGCCTGGACAAGGCTCCGAGCACCGTAGACGTCCGCAGTGAACGGGCTGCACCCCGCCTCGCCGCCTCCGCCTCCTCGTCGCTGCCATCACTGTCGTTGGGCGGCGGCCTCCGACTTATCCCCCTGGGCGATGGAAAGGTATCCGGCCAAGAGTTAGTAGTGGTAGGGGTAGTGTTAGTATTGGTAGGGGTAGTGTTAGTAGTGGTAGGAGTAGTGTTAGTAGTGGTAGGGGTAGAGTTAGTAGTGGTAGGGGTAGTGTTAGTAGTGGTAGGGGTAGTGTTAGTAGTGGTAGGGGTAAAGTTAGTAGTGGTAGGGGTAGTGTTAGTAGTGGTAGGGGTAGTGTTAGTAGTGGTAGGGGTAGTGTGAGTGGTAGGTGTAGTGTTAGTAGTGGTAGGGGTAGAGTTAATAGTGGTAGGGGTAGTGTTAGTAGTGGTAGGGGTAGTGTGAGTGGTAAGCGTAGAGTTGATAGCGGTAGGGGTAGTGTTAGTAGTGGTAGGGATAGTGTTAGTAGTGGTAGGTGTAGTTTTAGTATTGTTAGGGGTAGTGTTAGTAGTGGTAGGGGTAGAGTTAGCAGTGGTAGGGGTAGAGTTAGTAGTGGTAGGGGTAGTGTTAGTAGTGGTAGGGGTAGTGTTAGTAGTGGTAGGGGTAGTGTGAGTGGTAGGTATAGTGTTAGTAGTGGTAGGGGTAGAGTTAATAGTGGTAGGGGTAGTGTTAGTAGTGGTAGGGGTAGTGTGAGTGGTAAGCGTAGAGTTGGTAGCGGTAGGGGTAGAGTTAGGTGTGGTAGGGGTAGAGGCATTGTGAGTGGTATGGGTCGAGGCATACACTCTCTCACCCACTCACCCTCGCACTCATTCTCCCACTCAGACACTCACCCACACAGTTACCCACTCACTCACCCACTAACTCACCCACCTACTCACTTACTCACACACTCACCCACACACTTACCCACTCACTCACCCACCTGGTGGATTTAATGTTTGTTTACGGGAATTCTGATGTCCGACTCTGTAAGTGGGGTTCACTCCATCGGCCATGATCTATTCACTGCTGGATAAATGCCCCGTCACTTATCAAAGCAACAACCCACCTACCACCACAACCATCACCACCACCACAACCACCTCCACCACCAACCCAACCACCCATCCACCACCGCAACCATTCAGCCACCATCACCACGACCACCACCACAACCGACCCACAACCACGCACCCAACCACCACCACAACCACAGAACTAAAAGGAGGAGCCTCGCTGTACCAACGACGTTTCATCATTTCAGCTTTTGTCTTCTTCTCCCGTTCACTCCCAGCCCCCCCCCGCCCCCCCGGCCACATTCACCCACCTGACACCGACGTCTCTCACCTGAGCGACGGCCTGGACAAGGCTCCGAGCACCGTAGACGTCCGCAGTGAACGGGCTGCACCCCGCCTCGCCGCCTCCGCCTCCTCGTCGCTGCCATCACTGTCGTTGGGCGGCGGCCTCCGACTTATCCCCCTGGGCGATGGAAAGGTATCCGGCCAAGAGTTAGTAGTGGTAGGGGTAGTGTTAGTATTGGTAGGGGTAGTGTTAGTAGTGGTAGGAGTAGTGTTAGTAGTGGTAGGGGTAGAGTTAGTAGTGGTAGGGGTAGTGTTAGTAGTGGTAGGGGTAGTGTTAGTAGTGGTAGGGGTAGAGTTAGAAGTGGTAGGGGTAGTGTTAGTAGTGGTAGTGGTAGTGTTAGTAGTGGTAGGGGTAGTGTGAGTGGTAGGTGTAGTGTTAGTAGTGGTAGGGGTAGAGTTAATAGTGGTAGGGGTAGTGTTAGTAGTGGTAGGGGTAGTGTGAGTGGTAAGCATAGAGTTGATAGCGGTAGGGGTAGTGTTAGTAGTGGTAGGGGTAGAGTTAGGTGTGATAGGGGTAGAGGCAGTGTGAGTGGTACGGGTCGAGGCATACACTCTCTCACCCACTCACCCTCGCACTCATTCTCCCACTCACACACTCACCCACACAGTTACCCATTCACTCACCCACTCACTCACCCACTAACTCACCCACCTACTCACTTACTCACACACTCACCCACACACTTACCCACTCACTCACCCACCTGGTGGATTTAATGTTTGTTTACGGGAATTCTGATGTCCGACTCTGTAAGTGGGGTTCACTCCGTCGGCCAGGATCTATCCACTGCTGGATGAATGCCCCGTCACTTATCAAAGCAACAACCCACCTACCACCACAACCATCACCACCACCACAACCACCACCACCACCTCCACCACCAACCCAACCACCCATCCACCACCGCAACCATCCAGCCACCATCACCACGACCACCACCACAACCGACCCACAACCACGCACCAAACCACCACCACAACCACAGAACTAAAAGGAGGAGCCTCGCTGTACCAAAGACGTTTCATCATTTCAGCGTTTGTCTTCTTCTCCTGTTCACTCCCAGCCCCCCCCCGCCCCCCCGGGCCACATTCACCCACCTGGCACCGACGTCTCTCACCTGAGCGACGGCCTGGACAAGGCTCCGAGCACCGTAGACGTCCGCCGTGAACGGGCTGCACCCCGCCTCGCCGCCTCCGCCTCCTCATCGCTGCCATCACTGTCATTGGGCGGCGGCCTCCGACTTATCCCCCTGGGCGATGGAAAGGTATCCGGCCAAGAGTTAGTAGTGGTAGGGGTAGTGTTAGTAGTGGGAGGGGTAGTGTTAGTAGTGGTAGGGGTAGTGTTAGTAGTGGTAGGGGTAGAGTTAGTAGTGGTAGGGGTAGTGTTAGTAGTGGTAGGGGTTGTGTTAGTAGTGGTAGGGGTAGTGTTAGTAGTGGTAGGGGTAGGGTTAGTAGTGGCAGGGGAAGAGTTAGTAGTTTTAGAGTTAGTAGTGGTAGTGTTAGTAGTGGTAGGGGTAGTGTTAGTAGTGGTAGAGGTCGGGTTGGTAGTGGTAGGGTTAGCAGCTGTAGGGGTAGAGTTAGTAGTGGTAGGGGTAGTGTTAGTAGAGGTAGGGTTAGTAGTGGTAGGGTAAAATTAGTAGTGGTAGGGGTAGGGTTGTTAGTGGTAGGGATAGTGGTAGTAGTGGTAGTGTTAATTAGTGGTTGGGGTAGTGTTCGCAGTGGTAAGGGTAGAGTTAGTAATGGTAGGGGTAGAGGCAGTGTGAGTGGTACGGGTCGAGGCATACACACTCTAACCCACTCACTCACCCATTCACCTATTTATGCACCACCCACTAACTCACCCACCCACTCACTCAACCAATTACTCTCTCACCCACTAACTCACCCGCCTAGTCACTCACTCGCACTCTCACGCACACACTTACCCACACACTCACCTACACACGTGTCCACTCACTCACATACTCACCCACTCAGTCACCCACTTACTGACTCACACACTCAGCCACACACTGACTCACCCACTCACTCACCCACTTACTCACACACTCACCCACACACTTACCTACTCATTCACCCACTCGCCCACTCAACCACTCACTCAACCACTCACACACTCAGCCACCCACTGACAGACCCACTCACTCACCCACTTACTCAAACACTCACCCACACACTTACTCACCCACTCACTCACCCACTCACTAATTCACTCAATCACCCATTCACTCACACACTCTGCTACCCACTGATTCACGCATTCACTCACCCACTCACTCACCTACTTACTCACTCACCCACTCATTCACCCACACACTCACCCACACAGTTACCCATTCACTCACCCACTCACTCAGCCACTTACTCACACACTCAGCCACCCACTGACTCACCCACTCACTCCACCACTTACTCACCCACTCACTCACTCACTTACCCATTTACTCACTCACCCACTCACTCACCCACACACTGTCCCACACACTTACCACTCACTCACCCACTCACACACTCACCCACACAGTTACCCATTCACTCACCCACTCACTCAGCCACTCACCCACTCACTCACCCACTTACTCACACATTCAGCCACCCACTGACTCACCCACTCACTCACCCACTTATTCACACACTCACCCACACAATTACTCACCCACTCACTCACCCACTCACTCATTCACTTACTCACCCATTTACTCACTCACCCACTCACTCACCCACACACTGTCCCACACACTTACCACTCATTCACCCACTCACTCACACACTCACCCACACACTCTCCCACTCATGCACCATTTACTCAAACACTCACCCACACACTCACTCACCCATTCAATCACCCACACACTGTCCCACACACTTACCACGCACTCACCCACTCACTCACTCACTCACTCACTCACCAACTCACACACTCACCCACACACTCACCCACTCATTCACCATGTACTCAAACACCCACACACTCACCCACTCACTCACCCACTCACTCACTCACCCATTTACTCACTCACCCACTCATTCACCCACACACTCACCCACTCACTCACCAACTCACTTACTCACTCACTCACTCACTCACCCAATTACTCACTCACCCACTCACCCACACACTGTCCCACACACTTACCACGCACTCACCCACTCACTCACTCACTCACACACTAACCCACACACTTACACATTCACTCACCCACTCACTCACCCACTCACTCACCAACCGGGTAGTTTGTTAACGTGAATTCTGATGTTCGATTCTGTGAGTGAGTTCACTCCATCGGCCAGGATGAATGCCCCCTCACTTATCAAATCAACCACCCACCACCACAACCATGACAACCATCATCACAACCATCACCATCACCACCACCACCACAACCACCACGACCACCACAACCACCCACCGAACCACTCATCCACTACAAACACAACCATCACCACCACCACCACCCACCCAACCACAACCACCCAACTACAAGGGGAGCCTCGCTGTACCAGTGACCTTTCATCATTTCAGCTTTTGTCTTCCTCTCCCGTTCACCCCCAGCCCCCCCTCAGCCCTCCACTCCCCACCCCCTCCCCCCGTTCCCCCCGCCACCCCACACCCTCCCCACCCCCCATTCACCCACCTGGCACCGACGTCTCTCACCTGAGCGACGATGCTCCGTACACTGTCTTCTGATCTCCGTAGACCTCCGCCGTGAACCGGCTGCCCCCCCGCCTCACTGCCTCCACCTCGTCGTCGTCGTCATCGCCGCAGTCGTCGCCGTCCTCATCCTCGTCGTCGTTATCGGGCGGCGGTCTCCGACTTCTCTCAGCCACCGCAAGGTGCAGCGCGCCCGGCAGGGCATCGATGGTTGGCAAAACGCGATCCCGCGGTGGGAGCGACACAGCGCACCCCAGTGGTGGCAGATGCAGTCCACCAGACCTGCATTCCGTACAGGTCCAGACGGTACCGGTCCAGCTCCCGACAGAGGCATGGCAGCCTCTCATCTCCACAAACACACAGACATCAGAACCAACCCACCGGTCCTCCTGCAAAGATCCATGTGGTACCCATCCACCTCCCGACAGAGCAGCGGCAGCCTCTCATCTGCAGCGAAAGTGCGAATATTCCACGCGGCCGAATCGCTGTAGTCCCCCTGTTCCTAGGGAACTCCCGAGGAGGAGGGGGGAGGCTTTCCCTGTGGCTACGCCAAGTCGTGGTTTGGCCAGAGGGCATCAGAGAGTCCCCTCTCTCTTACTCCGCTGGGTCCTCCATAAATAGTGGTAGGTGGAGGGGTTACCAACACTCCTAGTCTTGTTACAAGATAATATCCGTCGTGTAGCATTAACATACCGTTGGGACAAGTGCTGTTAGTGAACAGCAGCACCTATGCATGCGTGTATGTTGAAGTAACCTTCGGGTCTCTGTGGGTCTCGGTGGGTGTCTGTGGGTGTCTGTGTGTGTCTCTGTGGGTCTCTGTGGGTTTCTATGTGTTGGTCTCTGTGGGCCTCTGTGCGTTCTCTGTGGGTCTCTGTGTGTCTCTGTGTGTGTCTCTAACAGTCTTTCTGGGTCTTTGTGGGTCTATGTGGGTGTCTCTATGGGTGTCTGTGGGTCTCTGTGAGTCTCTGTGTGTCTTTGTGGGTCTTTTAACACCATCAACATGATCAACCGCATCACTGTCAACCATCACCATCAACCTCATCAACATCACCCAACACCATCAACATCACCCATCAACTACATCACCATCAACCACATCACCATCACCTTCAACCACATCAAAGCAACCACCCACCCACCCACCAACACAACCATCACAACCATCACCACCAACCACCACTATAACCGTCCAGCCACCGTCACCACGACCATCACCGCCGGTTTCGTCACACAACCACCACAACCACCCAGGCACCACCACAACCATCACTCCACCAGAACCACCCAGCCACGATCACCATGACTATCACCAACACCACCACCACCATCCAGGCACCACCAACACAACCACCACCACCGAACCACCACCACCACCAAACTAAAAGGGGAGCCTCGCTGTACCAACGACGTCTTTTCATTTCAGCTTTTGTCTTCCTCACTCGTTCACCCCCAGCGCACCCCCCCGCCCCCCCAGCCCCCCCCACCCCGCCCGTGCCCACCCGTCACCCCCATCCCCCAGCTCCCACCTTCCCCCCCCGCCCACCCCGCCCCCCCCCCCCACACCCCCCCGGCCCCCTTCACCCAACGAGGCTCCTTTCACTGGTTTCAGACCTCCACCTCTCCATCATAGCCTGGTAGTCGACGTCGCCATCTTCACCACCATGGCCGGCGTCTTCACCGCCGGCATCGTCACCGCCACAGCCATCACCGCCACCGCCGGTTTCGTCACCACCAGCGTCGTCACCGCCACCGCCGGCGTTATCACTGCCACAGCCATCACCGCCACTGCCGGCGACGTCACCACCGGCGTCGTCACCACCACCGCCGGCGTTATCACCGCCACAGCCATCACCGCCACCGCCGGCGACGTCACCACCGGCGTCGTCACCACCGGCGTCATCACCGCTGGCTTCGTCACCGCCACTGCCATCGCCGTTGTCGTCATCGTCGGGCGGCTGCCTCAGACTTCTCTCGGCCACCGCAGGGTGCAGCGCACCTGGCAGGGTCTCGATAGGTGGTGGAACGCGATCCAGCAGTAAGCGCGGCCGAGAGAACCATACTTGTATCTTCCACGGCGGCAGAAGTGGTCCCCTGGACCTCCTGCATTCCACACAGGTCCAGACGGTACCGGTCCAGCTCGAGACAGAGGAATGGCAGCCTCTCATCTCCACAAACACACACCTCAGAACCAACCCACCGGACCTCCTGCAATTGTCCATGCGGTACTCATCCACCTCCCGACAGAGCAGCGGCAGCCTCTCCTCTGCGGCGAGAGTCCGAATATTCCACGCGGACGAACCGCGGTGGTCCCCCTGTTCCTGGGGGAACCCCGAGGAGGAGGGGGGAGGCTTTCACTGTGGCTACGCCAAGTCGTGGTTTGGCCAGAGGGAATCAGAGAGTTGTCTCTCTCTTACCCAGCTGGGTCCTCCGTAAATAGTTGTAGGTGGAGGGGTTACCAACACTCCTAGTCTCGTTACAAGATAAGATCTGTCGTGTAGCATCAACAGACCATTGGGAAAAGTGCTGTTAGCGAGCAGCAGCACCTATGCATGAATGTATGTTGAAGTAACCTTCGGGTCTCTGTGGGTCTCTGTGGGTGTCTCTGTGGGTGTACCTGTGGGTCTCTATGGGTCTCTGTGGGTGTCTCTGTTGGTTTTTGTGGGTCTCTGCGCGTGCCTCTGCGGATCTCTGTGGGTTTCCCTTTGAGTGTCTCTGTGGGTGTCTGTGAGTCTCTGTGGGTGCCTCTGCGGGTCTCTGTTGGTGTCCCTGTGGGTGTCTCTGTGGGTGTCTCTGTGGGTGTCTGTGAGTCTCTGTGGGTGGGTCTGTTGGTCTCTGCGGGTCTCTGTCGGTTTCCCTGTGGGTGTCTCTGTGGGTCTCTGTGGGTCTTTCGACACCATCAACATCATCAACAGCATCACTGTCAACCATCAAGACAACCACCACCACCCATTACCACCACAACCGACTGCAACCACCCTAGGACCGACATTACTGACCACAACTACCTACCCCACCACCACCCACCCAACCATAACCACAACCACCCAACTTAAAGGGGAGCCTCGCTGTACCGACGCTGTTTCTTCAATTCAGCTTTTGTCTTCCTCTCTCGTTCACCCCCCCCCCCCTCAGCCCCCCCAGCCCCCATTCACCCACCTGGCACGGACGTCTCTCACCTGTGCCGGGTGCACTGTGGCACCGGCGTCACTGGGCACGCATCTCCGATGACTGTCGCCGTGAACCGCTGGCCCCTCCCCCCCGCCGTCTCCGCCTCGTCGTTGCCGCTGCCGCGGTCATCGTCACCATCATCATCACCGACACTGCCATCACCGCCACCATCACCGCCGCCGCCATCGCCGCCGCCATCGCCGCCGCCATCGCCGCCGCCATCGCCGCCGCCATCGCTGCCGCCATCGCTGCCGTCGTCAGGCGGCTGCCTCTGACTTCTCTCGGCCACTGCAGGGTGCAGCATGCCTGGCAGGGTCTCAATGGGCGGTGCAACATGATCCGGCGGTGATCGCGGCCGAGAGAACCCCACTTGGATCTTCCACGGCGGCAGAAGCGGTCCCCTGGACCTCCTGCATTCCGCACAGATCCAGATGGTACCGGTCCAGCTTTCGTCAGCGGAATGGCAGCCTCTCATCAATGCACACACACACACCTCAGAACCAAACCACCGGACCTCGTGCACTACACAAAGGTCCATGTGGTACCGATCCACCTCCAGACCGAGCAGCAGCAGCCTCTCCTCTGCGGCGAGAGCCCCAATATTCCACGAGGCCGAACCGCGGTGGTCCCCCTGTTCCTGGGGGAACCCCGAGGAGGAGTGGGGAGGCTTTCACTGTAACTACGCCAAGTCGTGGTTTGGCCAGAGGGCATCAGAGAGTCATCTCTTTCTCTTACCCCACTGGGTTCTCCATAAATCGTGGTAGGTGGAGGGGTTACCAAACAACCATCGTCTCGTCACAATATCAGATCCGTCGTGTAGCATTAACAGACCGTTGGGACAAGTGCTGTTAGCGAGTAGCAGCAGCAGCTATGCATGCGTGTATGTTTAAGAAACCTTCAGGTGTCTCTGTGGGTGTCTCTGTGGGTCTCTGCGGGTCTCTGTGTGTATCTGTTGGTGTATCTGTGGGTCTCTATCGGTGTCCCTGTGGGTGTCTCTGTGGGTGTCTCTGTGGGTCTCTGTGAGTCTCTGTGGGTATTTGTGAGTCTCTGTGGGTGTCTCTGTGGGTCTCTGTGAGTCTCTGTGGGTATCTGGGAGTCTCTGTGGGTGTCTCTGTGGGTCTCTGGGGGTCTTCTTGGGTGTTTCTGTGGGTCTCTGTGAATCTCTGTGGGTGTCTGTGGCTGTCTCTGTGGGTCTCTACGGGTCTCTGTGGGTGTCTGTGGGTGTCTTTGTGGGTCGCTGTGGGTGTCCCTGTTTGTGTCTCTGTGGGTCTCTGTGGGTCCCTGTGAGTGTCTGTGGGTCTTTGTGGGTGTCTCTGTGGGTCTCTGTTGGTGTCTCTGTGGGTCTCTACGGGTCTCTATCGGTGTCCCTGTGGGTGACCCTGTGGGTGTCTCTGTGGGTCTCTGTGAGTCTCTGTGGGTGTCTGTGAGTCTCTGTGGGTGTCTCTGGGGGTCTCTGTGGGTGTCCCTGTGTGTTTCTGTGGGTATCTGCGGGTCTCTGTGGGTGTCTGTGGGGGTGTCTGTGGGTGTCTCTGTTGGTCTCTGTGGGTGTCCCTGTTGGTGTCTCTGTGGGTCTCTGTGGGTCCCTGTGGGTGTCTGTGGGTGTCTTTGTGGCTGTCTGTGGGTCTCTGCGGGTCTCTGTGTGTATCTCTGTGGGTCTCTGTGGGTCTCTTTGGGTGTCTTTGTGGGTCTCTATCAGTCTCTGTCGGTGTCTTTGTGGGTCTCTGTGGGTCTCTGCGGGTGTCTGTGGGTGTCTTTGTGGGTCTCTGTGGGTCTCTGCGGGTCTCTGTGTGTATCTCTGTGGGTCTCTGTGGGTCTCTTTGGGTGTCTCTGTGGGTCTCTATGAGTCTCTGTGGGTGTCTTTGTGGGTCTCTGTGGGTCTCTGCGGGTCTCTGTGGGTGTCTGTGGGTGCCTCTGTGGGTATCTGTGGGTGTCTGTGAGTCTCTGTGGGTTCCTCTGCGGGTCTCCGATGGTGTCCCTGTGGGTGTCTCTGGGTGTCTGTGGTCTCTGTGGGTGGTCTGTGGGTGTGTCTGTTGGTCTCTGCGAGTCTTTGTGGGTTTCACTGTGGGTGTCTCTGTGGGTCTCTGTGGGTCTTTCAACACCATAAACATCATCAACAACATCACTGTCAACCATCAAGACAACCACCACCACCATTACCACCACAACCGACTGCAACCACCCTAGGACCGACATTACTGACCACAACTACCTACCCCACCACCACCCACCCAACCATAACCACAACCACCCAACTTAAAGGGGAGCCTCGCTGTACCAACGACGTTTCTTCAATTCAGCTTTTGTCTTCCTCTCTCGTTCACCCCCCCCCCTCAGCCCCCCCAGCCCCCATTCACCCACCTGGCACGGACGTCTCTCACCTGTGCCGGGTGCACTGTGGCACCGGCGTCACTGGGCACCCATCTCCGATGACTGTCGCCATGAACCGCTGGCCCCTCCCCCCCGCCGTCTCTGCCTCGTCGTTGCCGCTGCCGCAGTCACCGTCACCATCATCATCACCGACACCGCCATCACCGCCACCATCACCGCCATCGCCGCCGCCATCGCTGCCGTCGTCAGGCGGCTGCCTCTGACTTCTCTCGGCCACTGCAGGGTGCAGCATGCCTGGCAGGGTCTCAATGGGCGGTGCAACATGATCCGGCGGTGAGCGCGGCCGAGAGAACCCCACTTGGATCTTCCACGGCGGCAGAAGCGGTCCCCTGGACCTCCTGCATTCCGCACAGATCCAGATGGTACCGGTCCAGCTTTCGTCAGCGGAATGGCAGCCTCTCATCAATGCACACACACACACCTCGGAACCAACCCACCGGACTTCGTGCACTACACAAAGGTCCATGTGGTACCCATCCACCTCCAGACCGAGCAGCGGCAGCCTCTCCTCTGCGGCGAGAGTCCGAATATTCCACGCGGACGAACCGCGGTGGTCCCCCTGTTCCTGGGGGAACCCCGAGGAGGAGGGGGGAGGCTTTCACTGTGGCTACGCCAAGTCGTGGTTTGGCCAGAGGGAATCAGAGAGTTGTCTCTCTCTTACCCAGCTGGGTCCTCCGTAAATAGTTGTAGGTGGAGGGGTTACCAACACTCCTAGTCTCGTTACAAGATAAGATCTGTCGTGTAGCATCAACGGACCATTGGGAAAAGTGCTGTTAGCGAGCAGCAGCACCTATGCATGAATGTATGTTGAAGTAACCTTCGGGTCTCTGTGGGTCTCTGTGGGTCTCTGTGGGTGTCTCTGTGGGTGTACCTGTGGGTCTCTGTGGGTCTCTGTGGGTGTCTCTGTTGGTTTTTGTGGGTCTCTGCGCGTGCCTCTGCGGATCTCTGTGGGTTTCCCTTTGAGTGTCTCTGTGGGTGTCTGTGAGTCTCTGTGGGTGCCTCTGCGGGTCTCTGTTGGTGTCCCTGTGGGTGTCTCTGTGGGTGTCTCTGTGGGTGTCTGTGAGTCTCTGTGGGTGGTCTGTGGGTGTGTCTGTTGGTCTCTGCGGGTCTCTGTGGGTTTCCCTGTGGGTGTCTCTGTGGGTCTCTGTGGGTCTTTCGACACCATCAACATCATCAACAGCATCACTGTCAACCATCAAGACAACCACCACCACCCATTACCACCACAACCGACTGCAACCACCCTAGGACCGACATTACTGACCACAACTACCTACCCCACCACCACCCACCCAACCATAACCACAACCACCCAACTTAAAGGGGAGCCTCGCTGTACCGACGCTGTTTCTTCAATTCAGCTTTTGTCTTCCTCTCTCGTTCACCCCCCCCCTCAGCCCCCCCAGCCCCCATTCACCCACCTGGCACGGACGTCTCTCACCTGTGCCGGGTGCACTGTGGCACCGGCGTCACTGGGCACGCATTAACGATGACTGTCGCCGTGAACCGCTGGCCCCTCCCCCCCGCCGTCTCCGCCTCGTCGTTGCCGCTGCCGCGGTCATCGTCACCATCATCATCACCGACACTGCCATCACCGCTACCATCACCGCCGCCGCCATCGCCGCCGCCATCGTCGCCGCCATCGCCGCCGCCATCGCCGCCGCCATCGCTGCCGCCATCGCTGCCGTCGTCAGGCGGCTGCCTCTGACTTCTCTCGGCCACTGCAGGGTGCAGCATGCCTGGCAGGGTCTCAATGGGCGGTGCAACATGATCCGGCGGTGATCGCGGCCGAGAGAACCCCACTTGGATCTTCCACGGCGGCAGAAGCGGTCCCCTGGACCTCCTGCATTCCGCACAGATCCAGATGGTACCGGTCCAGCTTTCGTCAGCGGAATGGCAGCCTCTCATCAATGCACACACACACACCTCAGAACCAAACCACCGGACCTCGTGCACTACACAAAGGTCCATGTGGTACCGATCCACCTCCAGACCGAGCAGCAGCAGCCTCTCCTCTGCAGCGAGAGCCCCAATATTCCACGAGGCCGAACCGCGGTGGTCCCCCTGTTCCTGGGGGAACCCCGAGGAGGAGTGGGGAGGCTTTCACTGTAACTACGCCAAGTCGTGGTTTGGCCAGAGGGCATCAGAGAGTCATCTCTTTCTCTTACCCCACTGGGTTCTCCATAAATCGTGGTAGGTGGAGGGGTTACCAAACAACCATCGTCTCGTCACAATATCAGATCCGTCGTGTAGCATTAACAGACCGTTGGGACAAGTGCTGTTAGCGAGTAGCAGCAGCAGCTATGCATGCGTGTATGTTTAAGAAACCTTCAGGTGTCTCTGTGGGTCTCTGTGGGTGTCTCTGTGGGTCTCTGCGGGTCTCTGTGTGTATCTGTTGGTGTATCTGTGGGTCTCTATCGGTGTCCCTGTGGGTGTCTCTGTGGGTGTCTCTGTGGGTCTCTGTGGGTCTCTGTGAGTCTCTGTGGGTATTTGTGAGTCTCTGTGGGTGTCTCTGTGGGTCTCTGTGAGTCTCTGTGGGTATCTGGGAGTCTCTGTGGGTGTCTCTGTGGGTCTCTGGGGGTCTTCTTGGGTGTTTCTGTGGGTCTCTGTGAATCTCTGTGGGTGTCTGTGGCTGTCTCTGTGGGTCTCTACGGGTCTCTGTGGGTGTCTGTGGGTGTCTTTGTGGGTCGCTGTGGGTGTCCCTGTTTGTGTCTCTGTGGGTCTCTGTGGGTCCCTGTGAGTGTCTGTGGGTCTTTGTGGGTGTCTCTGTGGGGCTCTGCGGGTCTCTGTGGGTGTCTGTTGGTGTCTCTGTGGGTCTCTACGGGTCTCTATCGGTGTCCCTGTGGGTGACCCTGTGGGTGTCTCTGTGGGTCTCTGTGAGTCTCTGTGGGTGTCTGTGAGTCTCTGGGGGTCTCTGTGGGTGTCCCTGTGTGTTTCTGTGGGTATCTGCGGGTCTCTGTGGGTGTCTGTGGGGGTGTCTGTGGGTGTCTCTGTTGGTCTCTGTGGGTGTCCCTGTTGGTGTCTCTGTGGGTCTCTGTGGGTCCCTGTGATTCTCTGTGGGTGTCTGTGGGTGTCTTTGTGGGTGTCTGTGGGTCTCTGCGGGTCTCTGTGTGTATCTCTGTGGGTCTCTGTGGGTCTCTTTGGGTGTCTTTGTGGGTCTCTATGAGTCTCTGTGGGTGTCTTTGTGGGTCTCTGTGGGTCTCTGCTGGTCTCTGTGGGTGTCTGTGGGTGTCTCTGTGGGTATCTGTGGGTGTCTGTGGGTGTCTCTGTGGGTGTCTCTGTGGATCTCTATGACTCTCTGTGGGTCTCTGCGGGTGTCTGTGGGTGTCTTTGTGGGTCTCTGTGGGTCTCTGCGGGTCTCTGTGTGTATCTGGGTGGGTCTCTGTGGGTCTCTTTGGGTGTCTCTGTGGGTCTCTATGAGTCTCTGTGGGTGTCTTTGTGGGTCTCTGTGGGTCTCTGCGGGTCTCTGTGGGTGTCTGTGGGTGCCTCTGTGGGTATCTGTGGGTGTCTGTGAGTCTCTGTGGGTTCCTCTGCGGGTCTCTGATGGGTGTCCCTGTGGGTGTCTCTGTGGGTGTCTGTGGTCTCTGTGGGTGGTCTGTGGGTGTGTCTGTTGGTCTCTGCGGGTCTTTGTGGGTTTCACTGTGGGTGTCTCTGTGGGTCTCTGTGGGTCTCTTTGGGTGTCTTTGTGGGTCTATCAGTCTCTGTCGGTGTCTTTGTGGGTCTCTGTGGGTCTCTGCGGGTCTCTGTGGGTGTCTGTGGGTGTCTCTGTGGGTATCTGTGGGTGTCTGTGGGTGTCTCTGTGGGTGTCTCTGTGGATCTCTATGAGTCTCTGTGGGTCTCTGCGGGTGTCTGTGGGTGTCTTTGTGGGTCTCTGTGGGTCTCTGCGGGTCTCTGTGTGTCTCTGTGGGTCTCTTTGGGTGTCTCTGTGGGGCTCTTTGGGTGTCTCTGTGGGTCTCTATGAGTCTCTGTGGGTGTCTTTGTGGGTCTCTGTGGGTCTCTGCGGGTCTCTGTGGGTGTCTGTGGGTGCCTCTGTGGGTATCTGTGGGTGTCTGTGAGTCTCTGTGGGTTCCTCTGCGGGTCTCTGATGGTGTCCCTGTGGGTGTCTCTGGGTGTCTGTGGTCTCTGTGGGTGGTCTGTGGGTGTGTCTGTTGGTCTCTGCGAGTCTTTGTGGGTTTCACTGTGGGTGTCTCTGTGGGTCTCTGTGGGTCTTTCAACACCATAAACATCATCAACAACATCACTGTCAACCATCAAGACAACCACCACCACCATTACCACCACAACCGACTGCAACCACCCTAGGACCGACATTACTGACCACAACTACCTACCCCACCACCACCCACCCAACCATAACCACAACCACCCAACTTAAAGGGGAGCCTCGCTGTACCAACGACGTTTCTTCAATTCAGCTTTTGTCTTCCTCTCTCGTTCACCCCCCCCCCCCCCCTCAGCCCCCCCAGCCCCCATTCACCCACCTGGCACGGACGTCTCTCACCTGTGCCGGGTGCACTGTGGCACCGGCGTCACTGGGCACCCATCTCCGATGACTGTCGCCATGAACCGCTGGCCCCTCCCCCCCGCCGTCTCTGCCTCGTCGTTGCCGCTGCCGCGGTCACCGTCACCATCATCATCACCGACACCGCCATCACCGCCACCATCACCGCCGCCGCCATCGCCGCCGCCATCGCCGCCGCCATCGCCGCCGCCATCACCGCCGCCATCGCTGCCGTCGTCAGGCGGCTGCCTCTGACTTCTCTCGGCCACTGCAAGGTGCAGCATGCCTGGCAGGGTCTCAATGGGTGGTGCAACATGATCCGGCGGTGAGCGCGGCCGAGAGAACCCCACTTGGATCTTCCACGGTGGCAGAAGCGGTCCCCTGGACCTCCTGCATTCCGCACAGATCCAGATGGTACCGGTCCAGCTTTCGTCAGCGGAATGGCAGCCTCTCATCAATGCACACACACACACCTCGGAACTAACCCACCGGACTTCGTGCACTACACAAAGGTCCATGTGGTACCCATCCACCTCCAGACCAAGCAGCGGCAGCCTCTCCTCTGCGGCGAGAGCCCGAAAATTCCACGAGGCCGAACCGCAGTGGTCCCCCTGTTCCTGGGGGAACCCCGAGGAGGAGGGGGGAGGCTTTCACTGTGGCTACGCCAAGTCATGGTTTGGCCAGAGGGCATCAGAGAGTCGTCTTTTTCTCTTACCCCACTAGGTTCTCCATGAATCGTGGTAGGTGGAGAGGTTACCAAACAACCATCGTCTCGTCACAAGATCAAATCCGTCGTGTAGCATTAACAGACCGTTGGGACAAGTGCTGTTAGCGAGTAGCAGCAGCAGCTATGCATGCGTGTATGTTGAAGTAATCTTCAGGTGTCTTTGTGGGTGTCTCTGTGCGTCTCTGTGAGTCTCTGTGGGTATCTGTGAGTCTCTGTGGGTGTCTCTGTGGGTCTCTGGGGGTCTCTGTGGGTGTCCCTGTGTGTTTCTATGGGTCTCTGTGAATCTCTGTGGCTGTCTCTGTGGGTCTCTACGGGTCTCTGTAGGTGTCTGTGGGTGTCTCTGTGGGTCTCTGTGGGTGTCCCTGTTGGTGTCTCTGTGGGTCCCTCTGAGTCTCTGTGTGTCTCTGTGGGTGTTTCTGTGGGTCTCTGCTGGTCTCTGTGGGTGTCTGTTGGTGTCTCTGTGGGTCTCTACGGGTCTCTATCGGTGTCCCTGTGGGTGTCTCTGTGGGTGTCTCTGTGGGTCTCTGTGAGTCTCTGTGGGTATCTGTTAATCTCTGTGGGTGTCTCTGGGGGTCGCTGTGGGTGTCCATGTGTGTTTCTGTGGGTCTCTGTGAGTCTCCGTGGGTGTCTGTGGCTGTCTCTGTGGGTCTCTGCGGGTCTCTGTGGGTGTCTGTGGGGGTGTCTGTGAGTGTCTCTGTGGGTCTCTGTGGGTGTGCCTGTTGGTGTCTCTGTGGGTCTCTGTGGGTCCCTGTGAGTCTCTGTGGGTGTCTGTGGGTGTCTTTGTGGGTCTCTGCGGGTCTCTGTGTGTATTTCTGTGGGTCTCTGTGGGTCTCTTTTGGTGTCTCTGTGGGTCTCTATGAGTCTCTGTGGGTGTATTTGTGGGTCTCTGTGGGTCTCTGCGGGTCTCTGTGGGTGTCTGTGGGTGTCTCTGTGGGTATCTGTGGGTGTCTCTGTGGGTGTCTCTGTGGATCTCTGCGGGTCTCTATGAGTCTCTGTGCGTCTTTCGACACCATCAACATCATCAACAGCATCACTGTCAACCATCAAGACAACCACCACCACCATTACCACCACAACCGACTGCAACCACCCTACGACCGACATTACTGACCACAACTACCTACCCAACCACCACCACCCACCCAACCACAACCACAACCACCCAACTTAAAGGGGAGCCTCGCTGTACCAACGACGTTTCTTCAATTCAGCTTTTGTCTTCCTCTCTCGTTCACCCCCCCCCCCCCCTCAGCCCCCATTCACCCACCTGGCACCGACGTCTCTCACCTGGGCTCTATGCACATTGGCACCAGGTTCGCCGTGAACCGCCGGCCCCTCCACCCCGCCGCCTCGACGTCGTCGCCGCCGCCATGGTCGAAATCACCACCGTCAGGCAGCTGCCTACAACTTCTCGCGATGCGCTGCTTCTGCTTCTTCCTGTATTTCGCACAGATCCAGGCGGTACCGGTTCACCTAACAACAGAGCAGCGGCAGCCTCTCCTCTGTGGCGAGAGTCCGAATATTCCACGAGGCCAAACCGCGGTGGTCCGTCTGTGCCTGGGGGAACCCCGAGGAGGAGGGGGGAGGCTTTCCCTGTGGCTACGCCAAGTCGTGGTTTGGCCAGAGGGCATCAGAGAGTCGTCTTTTTCTTACCCTGCTGGGTCCTCCATAAATCGTGGTAGGAGGAGGGGTTACCAAACAACCCTCGTCTTGTTACAAGATCAGATCCGTCGTGTAGCATCAACAGACTGTTGGGACAAGTGCTGTTAGCGAGCAGCAGTACCTATGCATGCATGTATGTTGAAGCAACCTTCACGTGTCTGTGTGAGTCTCTTAGAGTCTCTGTGGGTGTCTCTGTGGGTCTCTGTTAGTCTATGTGGTTGTCTCTGTGGGTCTCTGTTAGTCCTAGATTTGAAGCTTTCGTGACTGCAAGGATTCATATTCTTAGGTTTTTTCGGTAAAGTCACGTAGGTAAAAAAATTAAAATTAAAATTAATAAAATAAAAATAAAATAAAAATCACGACGTTTCGGAGGCAACATAAGCTTCTGTCTTCAGGTGGAACCGTCACAGCACGACAGCTGTATCGAGTAAATGAGAGATTACAAGTGATACCACTCCGTATATATAATGGTTAAGGGGGGGGGAAGGGCCAGGAACGGCCCACTTTTTTATTATTATGGTAAGGTGCGGCTTGTGACTACGGCTAGCCTACATGACAAAATGCTGCAAATGAGACCGAGCCTCTGCCATGTAGATGGTAAAAGCACAAAAGCAGGTCAGGAAAAAACAGCCTCCTGCTATGTTGTTTGGTGGGTAAAACTTATAGCAGAAAACCAGTGTGTGAAAAACGGTGTGTGAAAAAAGAAGCTAAACCTGGTAAAACAAAACTGGCTGTCTATCAGTAACCTGTACAGTAAATCGAGAATAGTTGTCTGTCAAATAAGATGGTCCAAATAAGTGTAGTTAAATCTTTTGGCATGGTTAATCACATCTTTCCAATGATTACTCAGTTTGTAACCATCATCACGGTTGAAATTATTTCTGTGTTTATATATTTGTATGGCTTTGATGGTAGCCAGGAGGTTTGCAGAGCACCTTGGTCTCGGAAAAGACAATTTCATGAGACCCCACAGAGTTGTAGCAATGATGACTTTACCGAAAAAACCTAAGAATATGAATCTCTATTAGTCCCTGTGTGTATCTCTGTGGGTCTCTGTGGGTCTCTGTGGGTGTCTCTGTGGATCTCTGTGAGTCTTTCAACACCATCAACATCATCAACCGCATCATTTTCAACCACCACCACAACCATCCAGCCACCATCACCACAACCATCACCACAAACATCACCACCACAACCACCCAGCCACCACTACTACAACCACTCATGCACAACCACAACAACCATCACAACTACCACAACCACCGAGCCACTATCACCACGACCACCACCACCACCAACAACAACCACTACAACCACCCAACTAAAATGGGGGCCTCGCTCTACCAATGACGTTTCTTAATTTCAGTTTTTGCCTTCTTCTCCCATTCACCACCATCCCCCAACCCCCATTCACCCACCTGGCACCGACATCTCTCACCTGCGCGACGACGCTCCACCCATTCGTCTCCGCAAGCTGGACAGGTGCTGCCCCAGCACCGACTTCCAACCTTCGCCGAACTTCGCCCTGAATGGGCTGCCTCTCCCCCCCGCCGCCTCCGCCTCGACGTCGTCTGGCAGCTGCCTCGGACTTCTCGCGATGGGCGGTGGAACGGGACCCGGCTGTGGGCGTGGCCAAGAGGACACACTGCCTCTCTCCCTCTCCTGTAGATTCTGTTCACTGCACCTCCTGTATTACACAGAGGTCCAGACGGTACCGGTCCAGCATATTCATGGGAAATGCTAAATTCCTCTTGATATGCACATTCTTTTGTTAAGGCTCTCTTCTTCTTCCACCTCCAACTCAGCTTATATATAAGCTCCTAGCTTGGCAGTGTCTCATTCTTCACCTGAAGACGGCTGCTTGCGTTGTAGCCGAAACGTCGTGAGAATTGTTTTATTATGTTTTATTTTTATTATTTTATTACTTCCCTTCTACGTGACTTTACCGAAAGAACCAAGAAGATTAAAATAGATCCCACGAACAGCCTCGTTACAAAAACGAACAGCATCATCACTGATTCAGCTTCATTTATTGAATAGACCAAACGATTTTCCTTAAAACCTTCTGCTGCTAGACCACCCATATTTTATGGCTTACCAAAAATCCATAAAGAATGTACCACCCCTTCGTCCCATCGTCTCCACCATTGGCTCACCCACCTACAAACTGGCCCGATATCTGTCTGAGACCATGCAGCCATTCACTGGTAAGACCACCTCTTCTGTACTTAACTCAGCTAACTTGGTATCGTCAATAAAAGACATTTCACTATCCCAAGGTTAGTTTTGATGTCGTTTCTTTGTTCACCAAAGTTATTGTGCCTGACACCATTGCAATCATTTAAGATTTGGTCCAACAAGTATTGAATGCTGATTTACCAGCCCTGGTGAGACACTGCCTCACCAACACTTACTTCACCTGGAATGGAACATTCTACAAAAAACTGAAGGCACCCCAATGGGTTCTCCCTTATCTCTGGTTGTAGCCAATATTTTCATGGAAAATTTTGAGATGGACGCCATCCAGGCATCCACTCTATGCCCGTTCTTGTGGAAGAGGTACAAGAATGACACGTTCATCATCTGGCCACATGGCCAACCGGCTCTGAACCAATTCCTCAACCCCATCAATTCCATACACCCAGCCATCAAATTCACCATGGAGGTGGAAAAGGATGGCATACTGCCTTTCTTAGATGTCCAAATAAAAAAAAGACCTGATGGCTCAATGAGCCATTCTGTCCACAGGAAAGTAACCCATACTGACGCCTACCTAAAACCTGATTCCCACCACCATCCATCCCAGAAGAATTCCCTCATCAAAACGCTACACCGTAGAGCTCAATGTATATCCGAACTTGAACACCTAACCAGTGAACTCAAACACGTACACCAGGCTCTCAAGGCGAATGGATATTCTAAATACACAATCCGCAAAGCCATCACCCCAACCGTAAGGATCCAATAAAAACCATCACCTTGCTATACATAGCAAGGGTAACCAAAAATATTTCCAATATCATGAACAAACACAAGATCCAGGTTCGATTTAACACAGTGCATAAAATTCGTGATCTGATCCCATCTGTGAAAGACACGATTCCTGACATGCAATATCCCAGCGTCTACAAACTAAGCTGTATCTGTGGCAGCGGTTACATTGGGGAAACTAAGCGACATGTCTCGGACCGTGTTCGTGAGCATAAGGCAGATTTGAAACACGGCAGGACCAATACTTCTGCCGTGGCTGATCATTATTTTAATGCAGCTGGCTCACACGAAATTGATTTATCTAAAACTATGGTACTTCGCAAGCCTACTAGCTATCAACAAAGATTCGTTCATTAAGAAATCCATAAATATAGACAGACACAATTTCAACCGAGAAGATGGTTATAAGCTCAGCAATCATTGTAAAGATATCATCGACTACTTTTGATCATGGCTTGATTTGTGTTTTCTCATCAAAACCTCCACCGTCAGCAGTGTGGGTGTGTGGAACGAGGTGCAATGATTGCCTGGCGGCCCTTTTATGTCTATAGACCTACTGCTGGTATCGGAGTTTTCTCTCACATTAACATTAGCTGCACCGCCCATGCTGCTGACACAATTGGGCTACGCACATCCCTAAACCTTAATCAACAGTTTTCCTTAGAGGCTAACCCCCTTTTTTCCTGATGAAGACTGCTTGTGTTGCGATGGAAACGTCGTGGTTTAAAATTATTTGTAATAAAAAAAAAAATATTCAATTCATTATTATTTTATTATTATTTTTAAATCTCCGTGACTTTACCGAAAGAACCAAATAATATGAATTCCTGCAGTCACAAAAGTTTTAAGTCAGAATGTAACCCTCATGAAGCATCAACAGACCGTTGGGACACGTGCTGTTAGCGAGCAGCAGCACCTATACATGTGTGTATGTTGAATTATCCTTCAGGTATCTCTGGGTGTCTCTGGGTGTCTCTCTGGGTGTCTCTGTGTGTCTCTCTGTGTATCTCTGTTTGTCTCTGTGGGTGTCTCTGTGGGTGTTTCTTTGGGTGTCTCTGTGTGTATCTCTGTGGGTGTCTCTGAGTCTCTGTGGGTGTCTCTGTGGGTGTCTCTGTGGGTGTCTCTGTGGGTCTCTGTGGGTGTCTCTGTGGGTATTTCTGTGGGTCTCTGTGGGTGTCTCTGTGAGTCTCTGTGGGTCTCTGTGTGTCTCTCTGTGTATCTCTGTGGGTCTCTGTGGGTGTCTCTGTGTTTGTCTCTGTGGGTGTTTCTGTGGGTCTCTGTGAATCTTTGAGTTTCTGTGGGTGTCTCTGTGAGTCTCTGTGGGTGTCTCTGTGAGTGTCTCTGTGAGTTTCTGTGGGTGTCTCTGTGGGTGTCTCTGTGGGTCTCTGTGGGTGTCTCTGTGAGTCCCTGTGGGTCTCTGTGTGTGTCTCTGTGAGTCTCTGTGGGTGTCTCTGTGAGTCTCTGTGGGTGTCTCTGTGAGTTTCTGTGGGTGTCTCTGTGTGTCTCTCTGGGTGTCTCTGTGTGTCTCTCTGTTTATCTCTGTGGGTGTCTCTATGTTTGTCTCTGTGGGTGTTTCTGTGGGTCTCTGTGAGTCTTTGAGTCTCTGTGGGTGCCTCTGTGAGTCTCTGTGGGTGTCTCTGTGGGTGTCTCAGTGGGTCTCTGTGGGTGTCTCTGTGAGTTCCTGTGGGTCTCTGTGAGTCTCTGTGGGTCTCTGTGAGTCTCTGTGGGTCTCTGTGAGTCTCTGTGGGTCTCTGTGAGTCTCTGTGAGTCTCTGTGGGTCTCTGTGAGTCTCTGTGGGTCTCTGTGTGTGTCTCTTTGAGTCTCTGTGGGTGTCTCTGTGGGTGTCTCTGTGGGTGTCTCTGTGGGTGTCTTTGTGGGTCTCTGTGGGTGTCTCTGTGAGTCTCTTTGTGTCGCTGTGATTCTCTGTGGGTCTCTGTGTGTGTCTCTGTGAGTATCGGTGGGTGTATCTGTGGGTGTCTCTGTGGGTGTCTCTGTGGGTGTCTCTGTGGGTCTCTGTGGGTGTCTCTGTGGGTCACTGTGTGTGTCTCTGTGTGTGTCTCTTTGAGTCTCTGTGGGTGTCTCTGTGGGTGTCTCTGTGGGTGTCTCTGTGGGTCTCTGTGGGTGTCTCTGTGGGTCTCTGTGGGTGTCTCTGTGGGTCTCTGTGGGTGTCTCTGTGGGTCACTGTGGGTGTCTCTGTGGGTCTCTGTGGGTGTCTCTGTGAGTCTCTGTGGGTCTCTGTGAGTCTCTGTGGGTGTCTCTGTGGGTCTCTGTGTGTGTCTCTGTGGGTGTCTCTGTGGTTGTCTCTGTGGGTGTCTCTGTGGGTCTATGTGGGTCTCTGTGGGTGTCTCTGTGGGTCTCTGTGGGTCTCTGTGGGTGTCTCTGTGAGTCTCTGTGGGTGTCTCTGTGGGTCTCTGTGGGTATCTCTGTGAGTCTCTGTGGGTGTCTCTGTGGGTGTCTCTGAGAATCTGTGGGTGTCTCTGTGGGTGTCTCTGTGGGTCTCTGTGGGTTTCTCTGTGGGTGTTTCTGTGGGTCTCTGTGAGTCTCTATGGGTCTCTGTGTGTCTCTCTGTGTATCTCTGTGGGTCTCTGTGGGTGTCTCTGTGTTTGTCTCTGTGGGTGTTTCTGTGGGTTTTTGTGAGTCTTTGAGTCTCTGTGGGTGCCTCTGTGAGTCTCTGTGGGTGTCTCTGTGGGTGTCTCTGTGGGTGTCTCTGTGGGTCTCTGTGGGTGTCTCTGCGAGTTCCTGTGGGTCTCTGTGTGTGTCTCTGTGAGTCTCTGTGGGTGTCACTGTGAGTCTCTGTGGGTCTCTGTGAGTCTCTGTGGGTCTCTGTGAGTCTCTGTGGGTCTCTGTGAGTCTCTGTGGGTCTCTGTGAGTCTCTGTGGGTCTCTGTGAGTCTCTGTGGGTGTCTCTGTGTGGGTCTCTGTGAGTCTCTGTGGGTGTCTCTGTGTGTGTCTCTTTGAGTCTCTGTGGGTGTCTCTGTGAGTCTCTGTGGGTGTCTCTGTGGGTGTCTCTGTGGGTGTCTCTGTGGGTCTCTGTGGGTGTCTTTGTGGGTGTCTTTGTGGGTCTCTGTGGGTGTCTCTGTGAGTCTCTTTGTGTCGCTGTGATTCTCTGTGGGTCTCTGTATGTGTCTCTTTGAGTATCGGTGGGTGTATCTGTGGGTCTCTGTGGGTGTCTCTGTGGGTCACTGTGGGTGTCTCTGTGTGTGTCTCTTTGAGTCTCTGTGGGTGTCTCTGTGGGTCTCTGTGTGTGTCTCTTTGAGTCTCTGTGGGTGTCTCTGTGGGTCTCTGTGGGTGTCTCTGTGGGTGTCTCTGTGTGTGTCTCTGTGAGTCTCGGTGGGTGTCTCTGTGGGTGTCTCTGTGGGTGTCTCTGTGGGTGTCTCTGTGGGTGTCTCTGTGGGTCTCTGTGGGTCTCTGTGGGTGTCTCTGTGGGTCACTGTGGGTGTCTCTGTGGGTCTCTGTGGGTGTCTCTGTGAGTCTCTGTGGGTCTCTGTGAGTCTCTGTGGGTGTCTCTGTGGGTCTCTGTATGTGTCTCTGTGGGTGTCTCTGTGGTTGTCTCTGTGGGTGTCTCTGTGGGTCTCTGTGGGTCTCTGTGGGTGTCTCTGTGGGTCTCTGTGGGTCTCTGTGGGTGTCTCTGTGAGTCTCTGTGGGTGTCTCTGTGGGTCTCTGTGGGTATCTCTGTGAGTCTCTGTGAGTCTCTGTGGGTCTCTGTGAGTCTCTGTGGGTGACTCTGTGAGTCTCTGTGGGTGTCTCTGTGGGTGTCTCTGAGAATCTGTGGGTGTCTCTGTGGGTGTCTCTGTGGGTGTCTCTGTGGGTGTCTCTGTGGGTGTCTCTGTGGGTGTCTCTGTGGGTGTCTCTGTGGGTCTCTGTAGGTGTCTCTGTGAGTCCCTATGGGTCTCTGTGTGTGTCTCTGTGAGTCTCTGTGGGTGTCTCTGTGAGTCTCTGTGGGTGTCTCTGTGGGTATCTCTGTGGGTGTCTCTGTGGGTGTCTATGTGGGTCTCTGTGGGTGTCTCTGCGAGTTCATGTGGGTCTCTGTGTGTGTCTCTGTGAGTCTCTGTGGGTCTCTGTGAGTCTCTGTGGGTCTCTGTGAGTCTCTGTGGGTCTCTGTGAGTCTCTGTGGGTCTCTGTGAGTCTCTGTCAGTCTCTGTGGGTGTCTCTGTGAGGGTCTCTGAGTCTCTGTGGGTCTATGTGGGTCTATGTGGGTGTCTCTGTGGGTCTCTGTGGGTCTCTGTGGGTGTCTCTGTGAGTCTCTGTGGGTGTCTCTGTGGGTCTCTGTGGGTATCTCTGTGAGTCTCTGTGAGTCTCTGTGGGTGTCTCTGTGGGTGTCTCTGTGGGTCTCTGTGGGTTTCTCTGTGGGTGTTTCTGTGGGTCTCTGTGGGTGTCTCTGTGAGTCTCTATGGGTCTCTGTGTGTCTCTCTGTATCTCTGTGGGTCTCTGTGGGTGTCTCTGTGTTTGTCTCTGTGGGTGTTTCTGTGGGTCTCTGTGAGTCTTTGAGTCTCTGTGGGTGTCTCTGTGAGTGTCTCTGTGAGTTTCTGTGGGTGTCTCTGTGGGTCTCTGTAGGTGTCTCTGTGAGTCCCTATGGGTCTCTGTGTGTGTCTCTGTGAGTCTCTGTGGGTGTCTCTGTGAGTCTCTGTTGGTCTCTGTGAGTTTCTGTGGGTGTCTCTGTGTGTCTCTCTGGGTGTCTCTGTGTGTCTCTCTGTGTATCTCTGTGGGTCTCTGTGGGTGTCTCTGTGTTTGTCTCTGTGGGTGTTTCTGTGGGTTTTTGTGAGTCTTTGAGTCTCTGTGGGTGCCTCTGTGAGTCTCTGTGGGTGTCTCTGTGGGTGTCTCTGTGGGTGTCTCTGTGTGTGTCTCTGCGAGTTCCTGTGGGTCTCTGTGTGTGTCTCTGTGAGTCTCTGTGGGTGTCACTGTGAGTCTCTGTGGGTCTCTGTGAGTCTCTGTGGGTCTCTGTGAGTCTCTGTGGGTCTCTGTGGGTCTCTGTGAGTGTCTCTGTGTGGGTCTCTGTGAGTCTCTGTGGGTCTCTGTGAGTCTCTGTGGGTGTCTCTGTGTGTGTCTCTTTGAGTCTCTGTGGGTGTCTCTGTGAGTCTCTGTGGGTGTCTCTGTGGGTGTCTCTGTGGGTGTCTCTGTGGGTGTCTTTGTGGGTGTCTTTGTGGGTCTCTGTGGGTGTCTCTGTGAGTCTCTTTGTGTCGCTGTGATTCTCTGTGGGTCTCTGTGTGTGTCTCTGTGAGTATCGGTGGGTGTATCTGTGGGTGTCTCTGTGGGTGTCTCTGTGGGTGTCTCTGTGGGTGTCTCTGTGGGTCTCTGTGGGTGTCTCTGTGGGTGTCTCTGTGGGTGTCTCTGTGGGTCTCTGTGGGTGTCTCTGTGGGTCACTGTGTGTGTCTCTGTGTGTGTCTCTTTGAGTCTCTGTGGGTGTCTCTGTGTGTGTCTCTTTGAGTCTCTGTGGGTGTCTCTGTGGGTCTCTGTGGGTGTCTCTGTGGGTGTCTCTGTGTGTGTCTCTGTGAGTCTCGGTGGGTGTCTCTGTGGGTGTCTCTGTGGGTGTCTCTGTGGGTGTCTCTGTGGGTCTCTCTGTGGGTCTCTGTGGGTGTCTCTGTGGGTCTCTGTGGGTGTCTCTGTGGGTCACTGTGGGTGTCTCTGTGGGTCTCTGTGGGTGTCTCTGTGAGTCTCTGTGGGTCTCTGTGAGTCTCTGTGGGTGTCTCTGTGGGTCTCTGTATGTGTCTCTGTGGGTGTCTCTGTGGTTGTCTCTGTGGGTGTCTCTGTGGGTCTCTGTGGGTGTCTCTGTGGGTGTCTCTGTGGGTCTCTGTGGGTCTCTGTGGGTGTCTCTGTGGGTGTCTCTGTGGGTGTCTCTGTGGGTATCTCTGTGAGTCTCTGTGAGTCTCTGTGAGTCTCTGTGGGTCTCTGTGAGTCTCTGTGGGTGTCTCTGTGAGTCTCTGTGGGTGTCTCTGTGGGTGTCTCTGAGAATCTGTGGGTGTCTCTGTGGGTGTCTCTGTGGCTGTCTCTGTGGGTCTCTGTGGGTTTCTCTGTGGGTGTTTCTGTGGGTCTCTGTGGGTGTCTCTGTGAGTCTCTATGGGTCTCTGTGTGTCTCTCTGTGTATCTCTGTGGGTCTCTGTGGGTGTCTCTGTGTTTGTCTCTGTGGGTGTTTCTGTGGGTCTCTGTGAGTCTTTGAGTCTCTGTGGGTGTCTAAGTGAGTGTCTCTGTGAGTTTCTGTGGGTGTCTCTGTGGGTGTCTCTGTAGGTGTCTCTGTGAGTCCCTATGGGTCTCTGTGTGTGTCTCTGTGAGTCTCTGTGGGTGTCTCTGTGAGTCTCTGTTGGTCTCTGTGAGTTTCTGTGGGTGTCTCTGTGTGTCTCTCTGGGTGTCTCTGTGTGTCTCTCTGTGTATCTCTGTGGGTCTCTGTGTGTCTCTCTGTGTATCTCTGTGGGTCTCTGTGGGTGTCTCTGTGTTTGTCTCTGTGGGTGTTTCTGTGGGTTTTTGTGAGTCTTTGAGTCTCTGTGGGTGTCTCTGTGAGTCTCTGTGGGTGTCTCTGTGGGTATCTCTGTGGGTGTCTCTGTGGGTGTCTGTGGGTGTCTCTGCGAGTTCCTGTGGGTCTCTGTGAGTCTCTGTGGGTCTCTGTGAGTCTCTGTGGGTCTCTGTCAGTCTCTGTGGGTGTCTCTGTGAGGGTCTCTGTGAGTCTCTGTGGGTCTCTGTGAGTCTCTGTGTGTGTCTCTGTGTGTGTCTCTTTGAGTCTCTGTCGGTGTCTTTGTGGGTCTCTGTGGGTGTCTCTGTGGGTGTCTCTGTGGGTGTCTCTGTGGGTGTCTCTGTGAGTCTCTGTGAGTCTCTGTGTGTGTCTCTGTGAGTCTCTGTGGGTGTCACTGTGAGTCTATGTGGGTCTCTGTGAGTCTCTGTGGGTCTCTGTGAGTCTCTGTGGGTCTCTGAGTCTCTGTGGGTCTCTGTGAGTCTCTGTGGGTCTCTGTGGGTCTCTGTGAGTCTCTGTGGGTGTCTCTGTGTGTGTCTCTTTGAGTCTCTGTGGGTGTCTCTGTGAGTCTCTGTGGGTGTCTCTGTGGGTGTCTCTGTGGGTGTCTCTGTGGGTGTCTCTGTGGGTCTCTGTGGGTGTCTTTGTGGGTCTCTGTGGGTGTCTCTGTGAGTCTCTTTGTGTCGCTGTGATTCTCTGTGGGTCTCTGTGTGTGTCTCTGTGAGTATCGGTGGGTGTCTCTGTGGGTGTCTCTGTGGGTGTCTCTGTGGGTGTCTCTGTGGGTGTCTCTGTGGGTGTCTCTGTGGGTGTCTCTGTGGGTCACTGTGTGTGTCTCTGTGTGTGTCTCTTTGAGTCTCTGTGGGTGTCTCTGTGGGTCTCTGTGTGTGTCTCTTTGAGTCTCTGTGGGTGTCTCTGTGGGTCTCTGTGGGTGTCTCTGTGGGTGTCTCTGTGAGTCTCGGTGGGTGTCTCTGTGGGTGTCTCTGTGGGTGTCTCTGTGGGTGTCTCTGTGGGTCTCTCTGTGGGTCTCTCTGTGGGTCTCTCTGTGGGTCTCTGTGGGTCTCTGTGGGTGTCTCTGTGGGTCACTGTGGGTGTCTCTGTGGGTCTCTGTGGGTGTCTCTGTAAGTCTCTGTGGGTGTCTCTGTGGGTCTCTGTGGGTCTCTGTGGGTGTCTCTGTGAGTCTCTGTGGGTGTCTCTGTGGGTATCTTTGTGAGTCTCTGTGAGTCTCTGTGGGTCTCTGTGAGTCTCTGTGGGTGTCTCTGTGAGTCTCTGTGGGTGTCTCTGTGGGTGTCTCTGAGAGTGTCTCTGTGGGTTTCTCTGTGGGTGTTTCTGTGGGTCTCTGTGGGTGTCTCTGTGAGTCTCTATGGGTCTCTGTGTGTCTCTCTGTGTATCTCTGTGGGTCTCTGTGGGTGTCTCTGTGTTTGTCTCTGTGAGTGTTTCTGTGGGTCTCTGTGAGTCTTTGAGTCTCTGTGGGTGTCTCTGTGAGTGTCTCTGTGAGTTTCTGTGGGTGTCTCTGTGGGTGTCTCTGTGGGTCTCTGTAGGTGTCTCTGTGAGTCCCTATGGGTCTCTGTGTGTGTCTCTGTGAGTCTCTGTGGGTGTCTCTGTGAGTCTCTGTTGGTCTCTGTGAGTTTCTGTGGGTGTCTCTGTGTGTCTCTCTGGGTGTCTCTGTGTGTCTCTCTGTGTATCTCTGTGGGTCTCTGTGGGTGTCTCTGTGTTTGTCTCTGTGGGTGTTTCTGTGGGTTTTTGTGAGTCTTTGAGTCTCTGTGGGTGTCTCTGTGAGTCTCTGTGGG
Source organism: Lampetra planeri (assembly GCF_965212315.1). Classification (NCBI taxonomy): domain Eukaryota; kingdom Metazoa; phylum Chordata; class Hyperoartia; order Petromyzontiformes; family Petromyzontidae; genus Lampetra; species Lampetra planeri. The sequence continues at coordinate 1,424,183 of NC_136182.1, forward strand.
TGTCTCTGTGGGTATCTCTGTGGGTGTCTATGTGGGTCTCTGTGGGTGTCTCTGCGAGTTCCTGTGGGTCTCTGTGTGTGTCTCTGTGAGTCTCTGTGGGTCTCTGTGAGTCTCTGTGGGTCTCTGTGAGTCTCTGTGGGTCTCTGTGAGTCTCTGTGGGTCTCTGTGAGTCTCTGTGGGTCTCTGTGAGTCTCTGTGGGTGTCTCTGTGAGGGTCTCTGTGGGTCTCTGTGGGTCTCTGTGAGTCTCTGTGGGTCTCTGTGAGTCTCTGTGTGTGTCTCTGTGTGTGTCTCTTTGAGTCTCTGTCGGTGTCTTTGTGGGTCTCTGTGGGTGTCTCTGTGGGTGTCTCTGTGGGTGTCTCTGTGGGTGTCTCTGTGGGTGTCTCTGTGGGTGTCTCTGTGGGTCTCTGTGGGTGTCTCTGTGAGTCTCTGTGTGTCGCTGTGAGTCTCTGTGGGTCTCTGTGTGTGTCTCTGTGGGTGTCTCTGTGGGTGTCTCTGTGGGGGTCTCTGTGGGTCTCTGTGGGTGTCTCTGTGAGTCTCTGTGTGTCGCTGTGAGTCTCTGTGTGTGTCTCTGTGAGTCTTGGTAGGTGTCTCTGTGGGTGTCTCTGTGGGTCTCTGTGGGTGTCTCTGTGGTTGTCTCTGTGGGTCTCTGTGGGTGTTTCTGTGAGTCTCTGTGGGTTTCTGTGAGTCTCGGTGGGTGTCTCTGTGGGTCTCTGTTGGTGTCTCTGTGGTTGTCTCTGTGGGTGTCTCTGTGGGTCTCTGTGGGTCTCTGTGAGTCTCTGCGAGTCTCTGTGGGTCTCTGTGAGTCTCTGTGGGTCTCTGTGAGTCTCTGTGAGTCTCGGTGGGTGTCTCTGTGGGTGTCTCTGTGGGTGTCTCTGTGGGTGTCTCTGTGGTTGTCTCTGTGGTTGTCTCTGTGGGTGTCTCTGTGGGTCTCTGTGGGTCTATGTGTGTTTCTGTGGGTGTCTCTGTGGGTCTCTCTGTGGGTCTCTGTGAGTCTCTGTAGGTGTCTCTGTGTGGGTCTCTGTGAGTCTCTGTGGGTCTCTGTGGGTGTCTCTGTGTGTATCTCTTTGAGTCTCTGTCGGTGTCTTTGTGGGTCCCTGTGGGTGTCTCTGTGGGTGTCTCTGTGGGTGTCTCTGTGGGTGTCTCTGTGGGTCTCTGTGAGTCTCTGTGGGTGTCTCTGTGGTTCTCTGTGGGTGCCTCTGTGGGTGTCTCTGTGGGTCTCTGTGGGTGTCTCTGTGAGTCTCTGTGGGTCTCTGTGGGTCTCTGTGGGTCTCTGTGAGTCTCTGTGAGTCTCTGTGGGTGTCTCTGTGTGTGTCTGTGTGTGTCTCTGTGGGTGTCTCTGTGATTCTCTGTGAGTCTCTGTGGGTGTCTCTGTGGGTCTCTGTGGGTATCTCTGTGAGTCTCTGTGAGTCTCTGTGGGTCTCTGTGAGTCTCTGTGGCTGTCTCTGTGAGTCTTTGTGGGTGTCTGTGGGTGTCTCTGTGTGTGTCTCTGTGAGTCTCGGTGGGTGTCTCTGTGGGTGTCTCTGTGGGTGTCTCTGTGGGTGTCTCTGTGGGTCTCTGTGGGTCTCTGTGGGTCTCTGTGGGTGTCTCTGTGGGTCACTGTGGGTGTCTCTGTGGGTCTCTGTGGGTGTCTCTGTGAGTCTCTGTGGGTCTCTGTGGGTCTCTGTGGGTCTCTGTGGGTCTCTGTGTGTGTCTCTGTGGGTGTCTCTGTGGTTGTCTCTGTGGGTGTCTCTGTGGGTGTCTCTGTGGGTGTCTCTGTGAGTCTCTGTGGGTGTCTCTGTGGGTCTCTGTGGGTATCTCTGTGAGTCTCTGTGAGTCTCTGTGGGTGTCTCTGTGAGTCTCTGTGGGTGTCTCTGTGGGTGTCTCTGAGAATCTGTGGGTGTCTCTGTGGGTGTCTCTGTGGGTGTCTCTGTGGGTGTCTCTGTGGGTCTCTGTGGGTTTCTCTGTGGGTGTTTCTGTGGGTCTCTGTGGGTGTCTCTGTGAGTCTCTATGGGTCTCTGTGTGTCTCTCTGTGTATCTCTGTGGGTCTCTGTGGGTGTCTCTGTGTTTGTCTCTGTGGGTGTCTGTGAGTGTCTCTGTGAGTTTCTGTGGGTATCTCTGTGGGTGTCTCTGTGGGTCTCTGTAGGTGTCTCTGTGAGTCCCTATGGGTCTCTGTGTGTGTCTCTGTGAGTCTCTGTTGGTCTCTGTCAGTTTCTGTGGGTGTCTCTGTGTGTCTCTCTGGGTGTCTCTGTGTGTCTCTCTGTGTATCTCTGTGGGTCTCTGTGGGTGTCTCTGTGTTTGTCTCTGTGGGTGTTTCTGTGGGTTTTTGTGAGTCTTTGAGTCTCTGTGGGTGTCTCTGTGAGTCTCTGTGGGTATCTCTGTGGGTGTCTCTGTGGGTGTCTATGTGGGTCTCTGTGGGTGTCTCTGCGAGTTCCTGTGGGTCTCTGTGTGTGTCTCTGTGAGTCTCTGTGGGTCTCTGTGAGTCTCTGTGGGTCTCTGTGAGTCTCTGTGGGTGTCTCTGTGAGGGTCTCTGTGAGTCTCTGTGGGTCTCTGTGAGTCTGTGTGTGTGTCTCTGTGTGTGTCTCTTTGAGTCTCTGTCGGTGTCTTTGTGGGTCTCTGTGGGTGTCTCTGTGGGGGTCTCTGTGGGGGTCTCTGTGGGTCTCTGTGGGTCTCTGTGGGTCTCTGTGGGTGTCTCTGTGAGTCTTGGTAGGTGTCTCTGTGGGTGTCTCTGTGGGTCTCTGTGGGTGTCTCTGTGGTTGTCTCTGTGGGTGTCTCTGTGGGTCTCTGTGGGTGTTTCTGTGAGTCTCTGTGGGTCTCTGTGAGTCTCGGTGGGTGTCTCTGTGGGTCTCTGTGGGTGTCTCTGTGGTTGTCTCTGTGGGTGTCTCTGTGGGTCTCTGTGGGTCTCTGTGGGTCTCTGTGAGTCTATGTGGGTCTCTGTGAGTCTCTGTGGGTCTCTGTGAGTCTCGGTGGGTGTCTCTGTGGGTGTCTCTGTGGGTCTCTGTGGGTGTCTCTGTGGTTGTCTCTGTGGGTGTCTCTGTGGGTCTCTGTGGGTCTCTGTGAGTCTCTGTGGGTCTATGTGTGTTTCTGTGGGTCTCTGTGGGTGTCTCTGTGGGTCTCTGTGAGTCTCTGTAGGTGTCTCTGTGTGGGTCTCTGTGAGTCTCTGTGGGTCTCTGTGAGTCTCTGTGGGTGTCTCTGTGTGTATCTCTTTGAGTCTCTGTCGGTGTCTTTGTGGGTCCCTGTGGGTGTCTCTGTGGGTGTCTCTGTGGGTGTCTCTGTGGGTGTCTCTGTGGGTCTCTGTGGGTGTCTCTGTGAGTCTCTGTGGGTCTCTGTGAGTCTCTGTGGGTGTCTCTGTGTGTGTCTCTGTGTGTGTCTCTGTGGGTGTCTCTGTGGGTGTCTCTGTGGGTGTCTCTGTGGGTGTCTCTGTGGGTGTCTCTGTGGGTGTCTCTGTGGGTGTCTCTGTGATTCTCTGTGAGTCTCTGTGGGTGTCTCTGTGGGTCTCTGTGGGTATCTCTGTGAGTCTCTGTGAGTCTCTGTGAGTCTCTGTGGCTGTCTCTGTGAGTCTTTGTGGGTGTCTGTGGGTGTCTCTGTGTGTGTCTCTGTGAGTCTCGGTGGGTGTCTCTGTGGGTGTCTCTGTGGGTGTCTCTGTGGGTGTCTCTGTGGGTGTCTCTGTGGGTCTCTGTGGGTGTCTCTGTGGGTCTCTGTGGGTGTCTCTGTGGGTCTCTGTGGGTGTCTCTGTGAGTCTCTGTGGGTGTCTCTGTGAGTCTCTGTGAGTCTCTGTGGGTGTCTCTGTGGGTCTCTGTGTGTGTCTCTGTGGGTGTCTCTGTGGTTGTCTCTGTGGGTCTCTGTGGGTGTCTCTGTGGGTCTCTGTGGGTCTCTGTGGGTCTCTGTGGGTGTCTCTGTGAGTCTCTGTGGGTGTCTCTGTGGGTCTCTGTGGGTATCTCTGTGAGTCTCTGTGAGTCTCTGTGGGTCTCTGTTAGTCTCTGTGGGTGTCTCTGTGAGTCTCTGTGGGTGTCTCTGAGAATCTGTGGGTGTCTCTGTGGGTGTCTCTGTGGGTGTCTCTGTGGGTGTCTCTGTGGGTGTCTCTGTGGGTCTCTGTGGGTGTTTCTGTGGGTCTCTGTGGGTGTCTCTGTGAGTCTCTATGGGTCTCTGTGTGTCTCTCTGTGTATCTCTGTGGGTCTCTGTGGGTGTCTCTGTGTTTGTCTCTGTGGGTGTTTCTGTGGGTCTCTGTGAGTCTTTGAGTCTCTGTGGGTGTCTCTGTGAGTGTCTCTGTGAGTTTCTGTGGGTGTCTCTGTGGGTCTCTGTAGGTGTCTCTGTGAGTCCCTATGGGTCTCTGTGTGTGTCTCTGTGAGTCTCTGTGGGTGTCTCTGTGAGTCTCTGTTGGTCTCTGTCAGTTTCTGTGGGTGTCTCTGTGTGTCTCTCTGGGTGTCTCTGTGTGTCTCTCTGTGTATCTCTGTGGGTCTCTGTGGGTGTCTCTGTGTTTGTCTCTGTGGGTGTTTCTGTGGGTTTTTGTGAGTCTTTGAGTCTCTGTGGGTGTCTCTGTGAGTCTCTGTGGGTGTCTCTGTGGGTGTCTATGTGGGTCTCTGTGGGTGTCTCTGCGAGTTCCTGTGGGTCTCTGTGTGTGTCTCTGTGAGTCTCTGTGGGTCTCTGTGGGTCTCTGTGAGTCTCTGTGAGTCTCTGTGGGTGTCTCTGTGTGGGTCTCTGTGAGTCTCTGTGGGTCTCTGTGAGTCTCTGTGTGTGTCTCTGTGTGTGTCTCTGTGTGTGTCTCTTTGAGTCTCTGTCTGTGTCTTTGTGGGTCTCTGTGGGTGTCTCTGTGGGTGTCTCTGTGGGTGTCTCTGTGGGTGTCTCTGTGGGTGTCTCTGTGGGTGTCTCTGTGGGTGTCTCTGTGGGTGTCTCTGTGGGTGTCTCTGTGGGTGTCTCTGTGGGTGTCTCTGTGGGTGTCTCTGTGGGTGTCTCTGTGAGTCTCTGTGTGTCGCTGTGAGTCTCTGTGGGTCTCTGTGAGTCTCTGTGGGTGTCTCTGTGAGTCTCTGTGGGTGTCTCTGTGGGTGTCTCTGAGAATCTGTGGGTGTCTCTGTGGGTGTCTCTGTGGGTGTCTCTGTGGGTGTCTCTGTGGGTGTCTCTGTGGGTTTCTCTGTGGGTGTTTCTGTGGGTCTCTGTGGGTGTCTCTGTGAGTCTCTATGGGTCTCTGTGTGTCTCTCTGTGTATCTCTGTGGGTCTCTGTGGGTGTCTCTGTGTTTGTCTCTGTGGGTGTTTCTGTGGGTCTCTGTGAGTCTTTGAGTCTCTGTGGGTGTCTCTGCGAGTTCCTGTGGGTCTCTGTGTGTGTCTCTGTGAGTCTCTGTGGGTCTCTGTGGGTCTCTGTGAGTCTCTGTGTGTGTCTCTGTGTGTGTCTCTGTGTGTGTCTCTGTGTGTGTCTCTTTGAGTCTCTGTCTGTGTCTTTGTGGGTCTCTGTGGGTGTCTCTGTGGGTGTCTCTGTGGGTGTCTCTGTGGGTGTCTCTGTGGGTGTCTCTGTGGGTGTCTCTGTGGGTGTCTCTGTGGGTGTCTCTGTGGGTGTCTCTGTGGGTGTCTCTGTGGGTGTCTCTGTGAGTCTCTGTGTGTCGCTGTGAGTCTCTGTGGGTCTCTGTGTGTGTCTCTGTGGGTGTCTCTGTGAGTCTCTGTGTGTCGCTGTGAGTCTCTGTGGGTCTCTGTGTGTGTCTCTGTGGGTGTCTCTGTGGGTGTCTCTGTGGGTGTCTCTGTGGGTGTCTCTGTGGGTGTCTCTGTGGGTCTCTGTGGGTGTCTCTGTGAGTCTCTGTGGGTCTCTGTGTGTGTCTCTGTGAGTCTTGGTAGGTGTCTCTGTGGGTGTCTCTGTGGGTCTCTGTGGGTGTCTCTGTGGTTGTCTCTGTGGGTGTCTCTGTGGGTCTCTGTGGGTGTTTCTGTGAGTTTCTGTGGGTCTCTGTGAGTCTCGGTGGGTGTCTCTGTGGGTGTCTCTGTGGGTCTCTGTGGGTGTCTCTGTGGTTGTCTCTGTGGGTGTCTCTGTGGGTCTCTGTGGGTCTCTGTGAGTCTCTGTGGGTCTCTGTGAGTCTCTGTGGGTCTCTGTGAGTCTCTGTGAGTCTCGGTGGGTGTCTCTGTGGGTGTCTCTGTGGGTCTCTGTGGGTGTCTCTGTGTGTGTCTCTTTGAGTCTCTGTCGGTGTCTTTGTGGGTCTCTGTTGGTCTCTGTGAGTTTCTGTAGGTGTCTCTGTGTGGGTCTCTGTGAGTCTCTGTGGGTGTCTCTGTGTGTGTCTCTTTGAGTCTCTGTGGGTGTCTCTGTGAGTCTCTGTTGGTCTCTGTCAGTTTCTGTGGGTGTCTCTGTGTGTCTCTCTGGGTGTCTCTGTGTGTCTCTCTGTGTATCTCTGTGGGTCTCTGTGGGTGTCTCTGTGTTTGTCTCTGTGGGTGTTTCTGTGGGTTTTTGTGAGTCTTTGAGTCTCTGTGGGTGTCTCTGTGAGTCTCTGTGGGTATCTCTGTGGGTGTCTCTGTGGGTGTCTATGTGGGTCTCTGTGGGTGTCTCTGCGAGTTCCTGTGGGTCTCTGTGTGTGTCTCTGTGAGTCTCTGTGGGTCTCTGTGAGTCTCTGTGGGTCTCTGTGAGTCTCTGTGGGTGTCTCTGTGAGGGTCTCTGTGAGTCTCTGTGGGTCTCTGTGAGTCTGTGTGTGTGTCTCTGTGTGTGTCTCTTTGAGTCTCTGTCGGTGTCTTTGTGGGTCTCTGTGGGTGTCTCTGTGGGGGTCTCTGTGGGGGTCTCTGTGGGTCTCTGTGGGTCTCTGTGGGTGTCTCTGTGAGTCTTGGTAGGTGTCTCTGTGGGTGTCTCTGTGGGTCTCTGTGGGTGTCTCTGTGGTTGTCTCTGTGGGTGTCTCTGTGGGTCTCTGTGGGTGTTTCTGTGAGTCTCTGTGGGTCTCTGTGAGTCTCGGTGGGTGTCTCTGTGGGTCTCTGTGGGTGTCTCTGTGGTTGTCTCTGTGGGTGTCTCTGTGGGTCTCTGTGGGTCTCTGTGAGTCTATGTGGGTCTCTGTGAGTCTCTGTGGGTCTCTGTGAGTCTCGGTGGGTGTCTCTGTGGGTGTCTCTGTGGGTCTCTGTGGGTGTCTCTGTGGGTGTCTCTGTGGGTCTCTGTGGGTCTCTGTGGGTCTCTGTGAGTCTCTGTGGGTCTATGTGTGTTTCTGTGGGTCTCTGTGGGTGTCTCTGTGGGTCTCTGTGAGTCTCTGTAGGTGTCTCTGTGTGGGTCTCTGTGAGTCTCTGTGGGTCTCTGTGAGTCTCTGTGGGTGTCTCTGTGTGTATCTCTTTGAGTCTCTGTCGGTGTCTTTGTGGGTCCCTGTGGGTGTCTCTGTGGGTGTCTCTGTGGGTGTCTCTGTGGGTGTCTCTGTGGGTCTCTGTGAGTCTGTGGGTGTCTCTGTGGTTCTCTGTGGGTGCCTCTGTGGGTGTCTCTGTGGGTCTCTGTGGGTGTCTCTGTGAGTCTCTGTGGGTCTCTGTGAGTCTCTGTGGGTGTCTCTGTGTGTGTCTCTGTGTGTGTCTCTGTGGGTGTCTCTGTGGGTGTCTCTGTGGGTGTCTCTGTGGGTGTCTCTGTGGGTGTCTCTGTGATTCTCTGTGAGTCTCTGTGGGTGTCTCTGTGGGTCTCTGTGGGTATCTCTGTGAGTCTCTGTGAGTCTCTGTGAGTCTCTGTGGCTGTCTCTGTGAGTCTTTGTGGGTGTCTGTGGGTGTCTCTGTGTGTGTCTCTGTGAGTCTCGGTGGGTGTCTCTGTGGGTGTCTCTGTGGGTGTCTCTGTGGGTGTCTCTGTGGGTGTCTCTGTGGGTCTCTGTGGGTCTCTGTGGGTGTCTCTGTGGGTCTCTGTGGGTGTCTCTGTGGGTCTCTGTGGGTGTCTCTGTGGGTCACTGTGGGTGTCTCTGTGGGTCTCTGTGGGTGTCTCTGTTAGTCTCTGTGGGTGTCTCTGTGAGTCTCTGTGAGTCTCTGTGGGTGTCTCTGTGGGTCTCTGTGTGTGTCTCTGTGGGTGTCTCTGTGGTTGTCTCTGTGGGTCTCTGTGGGTGTCTCTGTGGGTCTCTGTGGGTCTCTGTGGGTCTCTGTGGGTGTCTCTGTGAGTCTCTGTGGGTGTCTCTGTGGGTCTCTGTGGGTATCTCTGTGAGTCTCTGTGAGTCTCTGTGGGTCTCTGTTAGTCTCTGTGGGTGTCTCTGTGAGTCTCTGTGGGTGTCTCTGAGAATCTGTGGGTGTCTCTGTGGGTGTCTCTGTGGGTGTCTCTGTGGGTGTCTCTGTGGGTGTCTCTGTGGGTCTCTGTGGGTTTCTCTGTGGGTGTTTCTGTGGGTCTCTGTGGGTGTCTCTGTGAGTCTCTATGGGTCTCTGTGTGTCTCTCTGTGTATCTCTGTGGGTCTCTGTGGGTGTCTCTGTGTTTGTCTCTGTGGGTGTTTCTGTGGGTCTCTGTGAGTCTTTGAGTCTCTGTGGGTGTCTCTGTGAGTGTCTCTGTGAGTTTCTGTGGGTGTCTCTGTGGGTCTCTGTAGGTGTCTCTGTGAGTCCCTATGGGTCTCTGTGTGTGTCTCTGTGAGTCTCTGTGGGTGTCTCTGTGAGTCTCTGTTGGTCTCTGTCAGTTTCTGTGGGTGTCTCTGTGTGTCTCTCTGGGTGTCTCTGTGTGTCTCTCTGTGTATCTCTGTGGGTCTCTGTGGGTGTCTCTGTGTTTGTCTCTGTGGGTGTTTCTGTGGGTTTTTGTGAGTCTTTGAGTCTCTGTGGGTGTCTCTGTGAGTCTCTGTGGGTGTCTCTGTGGGTGTCTATGTGGGTCTCTGTGGGTGTCTCTGCGAGTTCCTGTGGGTCTCTGTGTGTGTCTCTGTGAGTCTCTGTGGGTCTCTGTGGGTCTCTGTGAGTCTCTGTGGGTGTCTCTGTGTGGGTCTCTGTGAGTCTCTGTGGGTCTCTGTGAGTGTCTCTGTGTGTGTCTCTGTGTGTGTCTCTGTGTGTGTCTCTTTGAGTCTCTGTCTGTGTCTTTGTGGGTCTCTGTGGGTGTCTCTGTGGGTGTCTCTGTGGGTGTCTCTGTGGGTGTCTCTGTGGGTGTCTCTGTGGGTGTCTCTGTGGGTGTCTCTGTGGGTGTCTCTGTGGGTGTCTCTGTGGGTGTCTCTGTGGGTGTCTCTGTGGGTGTCTCTGTGTGTCGCTGTGAGTCTCTGTGGGTCTCTGTGAGTCTCTGTGGGTGTCTCTGTGAGTCTCTGTGGGTGTCTCTGTGGGTGTCTCTGAGAATCTGTGGGTGTCTCTGTGGGTGTCTCTGTGGGTGTCTCTGTGGGTGTCTCTGTGGGTGTCTCTGTGGGTTTCTCTGTGGGTGTTTCTGTGGGTCTCTGTGGGTGTCTCTGTGAGTCTCTATGGGTCTCTGTGTGTCTCTCTGTGTATCTCTGTGGGTCTCTGTGGGTGTCTCTGTGTTTGTCTCTGTGGGTGTTTCTGTGGGTCTCTGTGAGTCTTTGAGTCTCTGTGGGTGTCTCTGCGAGTTCCTGTGGGTCTCTGTGTGTGTCTCTGTGAGTCTCTGTGGGTCTCTGTGGGTCTCTGTGAGTCTCTGTGTGTGTCTCTGTGTGTGTCTCTGTGTGTGTCTCTGTGTGTGTCTCTTTGAGTCTCTGTCTGTGTCTTTGTGGGTCTCTGTGGGTGTCTCTGTGGGTGTCTCTGTGGGTGTCTCTGTGGGTGTCGCTGTGAGTCTCTGTGGGTCTCTGTGTGTGTCTCTGTGGGTGTCTCTGTGGGTGTCTCTGTGGGTGTCTCTGTGGGTCTCTGTGGGTGTCTCTGTGAGTCTCTGTGGGTCTCTGTGTGTGTCTCTGTGAGTCTTGGTAGGTGTCTCTGTGGGTGTCTCTGTGGGTCTCTGTGGGTGTCTCTGTGGTTGTCTCTGTGGGTGTCTCTGTGGGTCTCTGTGGGTGTTTCTGTGAGTTTCTGTGGGTCTCTGTGAGTCTCGGTGGGTGTCTCTGTGGGTGTCTCTGTGGGTCTCTGTGGGTGTCTCTGTGGTTGTCTCTGTGGGTGTCTCTGTGGGTCTCTGTGGGTCTCTGTGAGTCTCTGTGGGTCTCTGTGAGTCTCTGTGGGTCTCTGTGAGTCTCTGTGAGTCTCGGTGGGTGTCTCTGTGGGTGTCTCTGTGGGTCTCTGTGGGTGTCTCTGTGGTTGTCTCTGTGGGTGTCTCTGTGGGTCTCTGTGGGTCTATGTGTGTTTCTGTGGGTCTCTGTGGGTCTCTGTGGGTCTCTGTGAGTCTCTGTAGGTGTCTCTGTGTGGGTCTCTGTGAGTCTCTGTGGGTGTCTCTGTGTGTGTCTCTTTGAGTCTCTGTCGGTGTCTTTGTGGGTCCCTGTGGGTGTCTCTGTGGGTGTCTCTGTGGGTGTCTCTGTGGGTCTCTGTGGGTCTCTGTGAGTCTCTGTGGGTGTCTCTGTGGTTCTCTGTGGGTGTCTCTGTGGGTGTCTCTGTGGGTGTCTCTGTGAGTCTCTGTGAGTCTCTGTGGGTCTCTGTGAGTCTCTGTGGCTGTCTCTGTGAGTCTTTGTGGGTGTCTGTGGGTGTCTGTGGGTGTCTCTGTGGGTGTCTCTGTGAGTCTCTGTGTTTGTCTCTGTGTGTGTCTCTGTGGGTGTCTCTGTGGGTGTCTCTGTGAGTCTCTGTGGGTGTCTCTGTGGGTCTCTGTGGGTATCTCTGTGAGTCTCTGTAGGTGTCTTTGTGGGTCTCTGTGGGTCTTTGTTAGTCTCTGTGGGTGTCTCTGTGGGTGTCTCTGTAGCTCTCTGTGAGTCTTTCAACACCATCAACATCAATCGCATCACCATCAACCACATCAACATAACCATTAACTACATCAACATCACCATTAACCACATCAACATCACCCATCAACCACATCAACGTCACCCATCAACATCACCCATCAACCACATCAAAATCACCAATAAACCACATCAAAATCACCCATCACCCATCAACCACATCAACATCACCTATCAACCACATCAACATCACCCACCAACCACATCAACATCATCCATCAACCACATCAACATCACCCATCAACCACATCAACATCACCCATCAACCACATCAACATCACCCATCACCCATCAGCCACATCAACATTACCCATCAACCACATCAAAATCACCCATAAACCACATCAACATCACTCATCAACCACATCAACATCACCCATCAACCACGTCAACATCACCCATCAACCACGTCAACATCACCCATCACCCATCAACCACATCAACATCACCCATCAGCCACATCAACATCACCCATCACCCATCAACCACATCAACATCACCATCAACCACATCAACATCACCCATCAACCACATCAAAATCACCCATCAACCACATCAACATCACCCATCAACCACATCACCATCACCCATCAACCACATCACCACCACCACGTATGAGGCCGACATCCCCTTGAGGAAATTCCACATTACGATGACGCAGCCCAGGACATCCATATCGGGTGCACGCAAAATGATGATGGTGGTGGTGGGGCTTGTTACTTGCCCCTTGGGAGAGAAGCGCTGATATCCACAGAGTGGTAACAGTTTTGTCGACCCCACCACCCCCAGAAAGTGATGATTGGCTGAGTGTTAACCGGGTTGTGCAGTACTCACTGTGTGATGGTTGAGACTTGGCACCGACTGTTTGTCTGTCTGTGTCTGTCTGTGTGTGTCTGTTTGTCTGTGTGTCTGTGTTTGTGTCTGTGTGTGTGTGTCTGTGTGTCACTGCGTTTGTGTGTCTGTGTGTGAGTCTGTATGTGTCTGTGTGTGTCTGTATGTATGTTTCTGTGTGTGTCTGTGTGTCACTATGCGTCTGTGATTGTCTCTGTGTGTGTCTGTGCCTCTGTGTGTGTGTCTCTGTGTGCCTGTCTTTTCCGCCTTAGGAAACCCGTCTGACTTGTACAATGACTCTCACGGAATTCACAACCCGCTTCTCGCCTGCGAAGATAAAGGCTGCTCGAGTCGCCGGCACGCAAGTGCTGTTAAACTCCGACCCAGCAGGGCTCAGTTAGGGCTGAGTCAACCTAGGGGTGGCCACGAGCGGGAACGTAACTCGGGTCACAGCGCTAACCATTCGGTTGAAGCCCGAACATTCCACCCTGTGTTGACAGTTCATCGCCACCTCACCGAGTGCCGGGTGGCCGACGAGCCGGGCCGAGCGAGACCCGACGTTACGCTTCAGCAGGATCTCATTGTATCGCCCGCAGGATTCCAGCGCCTGACGCCCGCAGACGCGCCGGCGGTGGCGCTTCCAAAGGGCGGACCGGGGCTGACGGACCGGTTGCCATCTTCTTCTTCTTCCCGTTAAGCCATTTGCGTATTGCCCTGGGGGGTCCCCAGCACGCCAATTCCAGTCCCAGCCGGGGGTCTGGCGATGAGGACCCCGTTCAAAGCGTGTTTCGTTTCGATGACAAGTCCCTTCTCCGTTGTCTACTTCCTTGCGTGTCGGGGTTGTTGGTTGAGGGTTCACCCCTGAAATTCGTTGTTCCTCCACGTTAGTTTTTATTGCATTAACACATTTGGAGCCAATGGGCTCAGACCAAAAAAGATTAATTTATTGGTACCAGCTGAGGTGGCAAAGTCGAGTAATGATTTTTGTAATCCTCCACGTGTGTGGGACTGATTCTGATATGATAACCTTTGCGGAGTGGCAGCTTAGTTGTGGTTACCATGACTTTTATACCCATACCCTGTGACAGGCGTCAGGAACAATGAATTGGGCATTGTTACTGAAAAACTAGCTAGACCAAAGCCATTGGTTTAAATGCACAATGAAAACAAGGATAATAAGGGATACCATAGTGAGGTAAGGGACTACTTGAATATTATAAACATTGACATTCGCATATACTTAGTCAATGATTCATGTAATCCCATATATATCGTTAGTGATGGGTATATGTGAAGAAGGTTACATTATTGTAATCAAGCTCTGTGTGTACTTAGATGGTGTTAATAACGGTAACCAAGTCCAGAATCACCACACTGTGCATCAATGTATACTACGACTACTACCACAGTAATACCATCAGAATCACCACCTTGTGTCACTCATCATCTGACTCCCCGAGTTCAAAGTCAGGTTCTGGATCTTCCTGCAGTTTTTGGTTACTGGAGGTCTGTAACCTGCACGCGTCTGTGCATGTCAGTCCATTTGACAGGCACGTGCAGCTTCGCATTGTGCATGAACGCACACACTTGCATGCCAGCAGTTTCAAGACCACATCTGGTGCGGGTGGAGAGCACATCCAGTAAATGGCCGGCTTGCCATCATCGTCTGTCCATCCATATTCAGCAGGGCTTGGCACCACAGGGTTAGCCGACAGACAGCACCTCCAGATTGCTGCCAGATAGCTGGCTCGTTGAACATGCGTGAAGAGACAGTCTCTACATGGTGGCAGCTGGCTGGACTCGATTCTCCCTTTTTTCACACGCTTTTATTTAACACACTCCATCTGTTGTCGTATCCTAAAATCTTGTAACTCAATTTTAACCGTCTTCCCAATGTCGTATCGACTGCAAACTTGGTATAGGTATGTCATACTGATGACAATACTATATTCTATTATTTAAAATATATATATATATTTAAACAATCTTTTTTACGGGTATAACTCACGTTTGCTGTAAATCACCACGGTCCCTTACGTTATGGTAAGCTTTGGGGAGCCACTTCCTGGAGTCGTGGAGTTCTGCCATTACTCGTACGGTACATTTCATTAAAGCGTGTTTTAGAAAAAAAGTATTATAAATATTTTATTTCCATCATGAGGTCTCCTTTGCCAGTACCAAAATATACTAATAGGGGTTTTCCCCTTTTTTCTGGCAACAAAACGGACACCTTTTGCAAGGAATCATGTTTACATTAACCACAATACTTGCAGTCAAATGCAAACAAAAAACAATACTCTGATAATGTTTGCATTGTCCTTGAAACTGATTGGGCCACACCTGAGACAGCTTTTCTTAGAGCCTTGTCTCATATGGTGTTCGACCAGATGACGCCAAAAGGCGCACAGTTCAAGGACAACGCACTATCAGAGTAATGAGAGCTGCTAGCGCAGTTCGTTCACCTCGCCACTGCTGCTATTGGCAACTTGCATGCGGCAGGTGAACCGCTGAATTTTCTGGAACAGCTCCATCACTCACAATCCATGACTGCCCAAATCGACTAAAAGTATCTTGGCAGGAAGTGTCCTTTCTTTCACAATCTTCACGGCACTGAGCTTCCCTCGACCGGTGAATGCACTGACAGTGTCGTAGTCCTGTGAAGGTGTGCAAGGCTGTCACAGACGCTGTCTCTAAGTGACCTTGCCAGCTTGCTGTTCTGTGTCCCACACTTCTGGTAGACGGGACGGACGATGTCCTTCTGGAAGCAAAGACAATGCACCATGACATCAGTGCATGCAGGAGCAGAGGGGTCTCAGCTTCTTCATGCGTGGAGTACAGCTCTGCTACTTCTTCACACTCATCTTCTGTCTACCTGTAGCAGGTTTCCTCACAGGTCATGTACAACACCTTGCCATGCAGCATCTCTCTGTATCGTGGGAGTTTCCACTCTTCCACCAGAAACTTGACGAGACTGGTCTTGTTGGAGGGACTGCGCAGGAATTTTCTCTACTGCTGGACGTGGTGTCCCCCTGCAAGGTTCTGGTGGTGTCTGCACCCCGGTTCAGTCGTTCAGCATCTTTTACGGAAGTCTGTCGGTAGACATTAAAGACAACACAATCCTCTCGCTCTGTGCCCCCTCGTGGAGGACCTGGGTCAAGGCTGACTCTGCCACCTGTGCAAAGGTTTTGTTGTTGCCATTCATTTTTTGGACCAGCCTCACACCGTCAATGATGGAAGTAGATGGGGTTGGGATGTCTTCTGCAGGAGACGCATTTTTTTCAAGCTCTCTGGCAAGTGCAGCCTTGTTTGCTGTTGTGCGCATTTGCGGTCATGATACTGTAATGCGAGCGTATGATGGGGGGTCGCCGGTTGGTGGGGTGGGCTTCGCCGCCTCAGCCTCTAAGCCAACCAGGTTACACCAACCATCGGGGGTAAAGTTCGAGGGTGGAGCCCGCGGGCGCTAGGGGGTGGTATTATCTGGAAAGTTCTTAAGGGGTGTGGTGAAGGGCGGATTCTGGGTGACGCGGAAAGGGGATATAAGGGAAAGCCGGAAGGGGCTCGGGGTCAGTTGGTAAGGGCTGGAAGCGGGGCCACGTCTCGGGTCTCCGCGAGCCATTGGCCACGTGGCGACGCGGAGACGGCTCTCAGCACGCCGTGGGAGTGGAGAAGCAGGAGAGAGAGAGCGGCGCAAGAGCGGGACACCAGCTCACGCGACGCGGAACGACGGAGACATAGTCTCTTGTCGTCGACCTGGTTTATTACAATACCTTATGCGGCAACAGAAGCTCATTCATGCTAATCTCCCTCCCTAATCCCTCTCTCCCTCATCTCCCCCATTAACACAACTGACGCGCTTATGTCCGTGGATGTAATTCCTACTTTCCAGCTCCGACCCCGCTTGCTTGCCCATCGCCACATATATAACTTTGTTTTAACTGCTCTCTCGCTGGTTTAGCAGTTCCACTGCTCGATTATATTTTTTTCCGCCTGAGGACGACCGCTTGTGTTGTGATCAAAACGTCGTGGTTTATTTTATTTTATACCTACCTGACTTTACCGAAAGAACCAAACAGTACAGATTGCCTACCTTGTCGGGGATGACCGTCATCTCACCTCGAGTCAGGATGTTGACGCCTGTCCAGCTGCTGATTGGCTGGTCTTCTTGTTGTGACGTGCGTGCTATGACCTAAACAAGGTTCTTTTCTCTGGCAAGCTGAGACTGTCAATGGCCAAATTATTGCAGAAGCCGCTGAACTCTATGAGATGCATGATGAGGATCATTAGCGCCTGTGAGTAGATAGTAAAGGAAGACATGCTCGTTGGTAGACAAAATAATAGATCACAACGTTTTGATCGCAACGCAAGACAATGAGCGACTCTGGAATGGTAGGACAATCTGATTCTGGGTTGACTTCAGGCGGTAAGGCCTCAGGGACATCTTGGCTCTTGATGTCCTCGCTCAATTTGATGGCTGCTTTGGCTATAACATCTTGAGCACCGACACTTTCAGGGTGTGCAGCTCCCTTTTGAGAGACTGATTTTCTTTGGCAAGTTCCCTCATGGACAGGGTATCTGGAGCGAGGAGGAGTTTTCCTTTCCTGTCAGGGAAGATGTGCAAGGCTCCAGCAAAAATACTCTCCAGCTTTCGCCTTATGTGCTTCTTGGTTGATTCTGACTTGGATAATGCCAAGGGAGGTCATTGAAGCAACCAGTCTAGAAGTGAGGTCGGTTATTGGCTTCACTTGACGATTGTCAAAAAGCTCCATGCTCATGGAGAGGAACAGCTCATTGTATGACTGATTCACAGCAGCTTCGTACTGGGCTGCAGCATCATTTTCTTCATTGCTGGCAACATCTTACTTGGAAACCTCCTCTTTGATGTACAGTCTACAGCATGACCTGTGGGAGTGCCCTTCAAAATATTGATCTTTCAGTTAATTACGTTAAAATACACTTGACACATGTTAAAAAACAAGATTTTCGCCTATTTTTTTTGACATAAAAGCACGTAAAATTAAAATGACAAAAGGTTTAAAAAAATCCCTCTGAAAATGTCTAGCTATTCCAAGTAGGAAGCAGTATGTAGAATTATGTGGCTTTACCTTTTATGAAACATGAGTTGTCAAACTCGGCATGCAAAATGCCATTTGGAGAAAATCGCAATGCTGGCTCTGGCACTGTGATGCTAGCAGCAATGAGATTTGAGAGTTCTACTTGTGTAGTGACATCGCAGATGTCACTGTGTGGTGCCGGCCCTAGTGAGGCATGGCGTGCGATGTACTTTCATCGCGGACATCCCGTGTGCAGCGACATCGCGGATGTCACTGGGTAATGCCGGCTCTAGTGAGGCATGGCGTGCGATGGTATTGCCATCGCGGACACCCCGTACACGTTGGTGTAGTACCATCCCTAGGGGGGCTCGGTGAGCGCTGAGTGACAGCGCTGAGTGGCACCACGCTCTGCGTGCAGTGCTGACCCCTACAGGTTGGGGTGCGAGAGTGCGGGCCGCAGGAACGAGGTTACTGTGGGCCATGGCACTCTGGTTGAGCCCGAGAGACACGTGACCACTAAAGTCTACGCAGGGCCCCGAGGTGGTGGCTAGGGGGTGGTCACATGTCGGGGCGAGATCCAATGGGAAGGGTCTAGAAACGGCGATAGGTTTCTCGAAGGTGGGCGTGGCCAAGGGCGGGGCCAGCAACGACCAGGGAGGACATAAACCAGGGTCACCACAGGGACCAGGGTTCAGTGTTGCTGTCGTCATCTGAAGATCTACATTCTACTTCTTAGAAGATTCACAGACACGTGGAGCTGGACCCAAGCTGGGGTCTGGTCTGTTGTAGCTACTCTCAGTGTGGTTAGCGTGGTTTAGCCTGGTGGTCCACCACCATAGCTGGCTTCTGGTAAAGGGGCAGTCACCCCTTTGTGTTAATGTGTTGGTGTAAATAAATGTGTTGCCTCCAAGCAGTATGTCTGCGACTCAGTTGAATCCACTACACTTGTGATCCCCCTCTTATTGCCATGGCGGCAAAGTAAATATCCAGATATGACTAAGCTAGACGTCTACTCCAGAGAATAAGCTTTTCAATGATGTGCAATTCATCTCGGTTATTTCTTAAAATTTGGAGACAAATTGCGATGAAAGATGCTTTATTTACTTGGCGAAGTTTGTATAAAATCTTAAAAACTGTCAAATATAAATAGTTAGTTTTTATTTTATAAAATATAAATAGTTAGTTTTTATGATTTTAATCATCAATTATTACCAATAACAAAGTTATTGATAATAATTGTGTGCATATTATGAAAGTTAACAATACATTGAGGGTAAAGTTAGCACTTTAGAGATCTTTACTGAACAGAAATTATACAGAACCACCAGTACTTTGCCTGTCCTGGCAGTAATTGAACATGAGCAAACAAGCTGCTGGAAACAGAAGGAAAATAGAGAGCGCCAATCTATTCCAGACTTAACTAAGTACTGACATTTGTAATGTGAGGGTATACCTGGGTGATTGAATGGTCACACCTCGTTTATAATGATTGGCTCTACCGGTCCAGGCCCATAACCAATGGGGAGAGGTGTAGGGGCGTGGCCCTGACGTATTGGGAAGGTGACACCTGGAAGGAGATGATTGGCCCTGCTGGCTTTAGCCACAGCCAATGGGGGGACGAGTTAGGGGCGTGGTCCTGGGACCGTAGGATGGAATCTGGAAGATTCCAGGGAGGTTACCCAGGACTGGCTGAAAGGCACCACGTGACCCAGGGATTAAAAGGGGTGGAGACGGGCAACACGTGGTCAGAACTGGAACGAACGAAAGAAGCCACGCGGGAGCTGGGTCCAGAGCCTGTCACGTGGCAGCAAGAGTCTATCTCTCTCTCTATCCCTCTCACGCTGTCTGTCAACAGCGTGAAGGAGTCAGATAGCAGAGGAGTCCGTATGATGAGAGCTGTGAACGAAAGATAATAAAAGAACCCGATTCCAGAAGTTGCTTCCACGACCTTTATTACACAGGCATACCTCGTATAGCGCTCGAGATGCGTTCTTGGTAAACAGAGTTGCTATAAGTGGAATGCCTGCATTTCCTGTCAGTCGTCACTGTAGCCATCACAATGACCCGTGTTTGTTTCTGAGTTCTACGTCAAAATTCTTGCCATTAACCCCAAAACAACTCATCATCGCTGTATTGGCTTTGTAATCTACATCTACGGAGGCATGTGGGTTATCAAGATTTTTCCAGAGTAGTACTCAATCATTACGATTTTTAAATGTGTAATAAAGGATTCGACCACGATCTCTGGCTCAGTGTCCTTTATTTGGTCCGTACTGTATTACCCACACGGCTGTCTCCTCTTTGCTTAGTCCCCACCGTGCTGGCTCCGATGTCTCTCTCTTCTCCACCAGCAGCCCCTCTGTTGGCCTCTGTCGCTCCTGTAGCCCCCACAGCAGCTCCGCTGCTGTTACTCACTCTCAGCCCCCTTGGCTGTAATCGCTGCTGCTCTTCTCGCTCTTGCTTACTCCGCAGCTCTGACAGCCTCGTGCTGTCTCGCCTCCTCGTCGCTCCTGCGACTCTTGGCAGCCACACCGCTGCCTCTCACACACAGCCTTACTGCCTATTTCTATCTGCAGCTTTACACCTCCCAGTAGCTCCCTACTGTTCCCGGGGTTGGCTCCCGCTCCGACGGTGCCCCCTCGGCTCGTACGCCCGCGTGGCCCCACACCTTTCCATTCACACCCTGACTGACTTCTCTTTCCGGTTTACCCGCTTAAGGACCCCAACCTTTCACCCACGTCACCTGGCTCCGCCTCCTCGTGACGTCACATCCGGAAGGTCGCTTTCGCCCGCATTACACCACCCTCCCCCATAGAAAAAAACCCAGCCGACCTCGGCTGAACAATACCAAAGCGTAATGCGGTGAACCGACCTTCCCCCTCAAAGGACACTAAGCATGCAATATAACAAAAAGAACAACAACACAAGTAACATCGACGAACGTACGAAAGCATGCGATAAATACGACGGCAAGAACAAGAACAATAACAACATACAATCAACGAAACGTAAGTGATTTGGAACGAGTGCGGGTCGCCGGCCCGTCCCGGACGGTCGGCGGCCCACTTGTAGAACGGGGACGCGATGGAACACGAGGAATGACAGGGGGTAAATCCCCTGCTGCGATTGGAAGTCCACCGACGTCTCGTGTCCCTGACGAATCAGTCTTGGTCGTGTTCCGCGAATGCGCCTGCAGCGGGGTCGGAAGGGTTGCAGGGCTCGAAGGTCCCGCAGCCCTGGCAGGCGCCCTCCGAACAGGCCCACTCCTCCCCCGCGGTGTCACGGTCGGCCTGTCTGGAACAGGTACGACAGACGCTCTAGCAAGATCAATGGACGCCGGCGGGGAAGAGTCAGAGTCAGCAGCAACAGACCCCGGCAAGGCAACATTGGGAGATGACGCATCACGTAGGGGAGCAACATATGGTTTCAACCGCGACGTATGAACAAACCAACGGCGAGACCCAATCTGAACGCGCGCCGACTGTGGATTGGGAACCTCAATGAGGCGCACAGGACCATGCCAAGGTTTGTGCAATTTAGGAGAGGTCCCCGGCCGCACCTGCGGACAATGGAGCCAGGCCAGGTCACCAACCTTCCAGGGGCACTCCCCCTCAGACCGCCGAGCATACCGCTCGTTCCGGGCCTGGGCTTTGGCCGTAGCCACGCGGGCGTTTTCCCGCGCCTCCGTAACCCGGCGAACCGTGTCCTGAATGTATTCAGGGAGTGGTTTACGAGGTCCCTTCACCCCAGTACCCAATTGCACATCCACCGGAGGCACGTTTTCCCGACCATACATAAGGTAAAACGGCGAATACCCTGTAGCCGCATGGGGCGTCATCCTGTATGCCGAAAGCACTCCGGGGATGTGCAAATCCCAATCTGATTGCTGTTCACTCACAGTATGGCAAAGCATGGCAGACAATGTCCTGTTCAGCCGCTCAACCATACCATCCGTCTGCGGATGGTATGGGGATGTCCGTATTTTCTTAGTCCCAAGGCCCGCACACACTTCAGCCAATAATTTAGAAGAGAAATTTCGGCCCTGGTCCGTGAGGAGTCTCTCAGGCGCCCCCTTGTCCATAATGTACCCAAACAAAAATGCGTCGGTGATGGCCGCGGCCGACTGATTGGGCAACGGCCAGGCCATCGGCCAACGGGAGAGATACTCAACCCCTACCAGCAAATATTTATTTCCCCTCGCCGATGGTGGG
Organism: Lampetra planeri; assembly: GCF_965212315.1. Taxonomy (NCBI): domain Eukaryota; kingdom Metazoa; phylum Chordata; class Hyperoartia; order Petromyzontiformes; family Petromyzontidae; genus Lampetra; species Lampetra planeri. The sequence continues at coordinate 1,444,980 of NC_136182.1, forward strand.
AAGGGTCCCAATATGTCCAGTGCCACCAATTCATTGACTCTAGACACCTGAATCGACTGGAGAGGCGGCACGTAAGGATGTTTAGGCGGCTTACGCCGGGCGCATTCAGGGCACGCGCGCACGTGCCCTACGACATCTGTCGCCATGCCGTGCCAAAAATAATGACGTTGTAACGTCAACAAAGTCTTCTGCACCCCTAAATGCAATAGTGTGTCACAATGGAGAGTTCTAATCAACTCAAATTGCAAGGACGTTGGTACCACCACACGCCAGCTTTCCTGGAACCTTTCTCGCCACATAAGCAGACCATCTCGGAGAGCGGTTCGCGGCCCCACAGCCGAACTCGGACTCCCATTGTCCCTCATAGACCGCTTCCGCATGGACAACAACGACTCGTCCATCATCTGTTCCCGAATCCAGACAGACCGCGGCAGATTTAAAACCCCGTCAGTCGGTCCGGGTTCCATCGGAGTATCCGACTTCTCGACGGCCAACGTAAGCGGCTGAGGGGGGTTTAAAATCGGCGAACACCTATGCGTCCCCGACGTACATTTACAAGGGGCGCGCCCTGGTAATCTGGAAAGTGCGTCAGCGTTCGCATGGCGCACTCCCTTCCGATGTTGAATTTGGAAGGAAAATTCCTGCAGCGTGTCCAACCACCGTGCCCACTGTCCCGATGGCTGGTCCATTTTAAGTGCATATTGCAAGGCCGCATGATCCGTACGCACAATAAAAGAACGACCGTAAAGGTACGGTCGAAATTGCCGTAGGAAAAAAACAACCGCCAAAAGTTATCTACGAGTGACACAGTAGCGTGTTTCCGCAGGCGACAAGACTCGGCTACCATACGCGACGACGCGCTCTATGCCCCCTTTAGACTGTGATAATACCGCCCCAATACCCGTGTCACTCGCGTCCGTATCAAGAATGAAAGGGCGATCAAAATCGGGATAATCCAATGTCGGGGCCGTAGCCAATAGATCACGCAGACTCCGAAAGGCCGCCTCTTCCGGCTCTCCCCAAACAAATTTCCGTCCTTTACCCGTAAGGAGATGCAAGGGCCTCGCAATCGTCGCAAACCCCGGCACAAATCTTCGGTAATACGAGGAAAATCCCAAAAACCGCCGAACATCCCCCACGGAGGCCGGAGTCGGCCAATCCCGGACACACGCCGTCTTTTCCGGATCCGTGGACACCCCCTCTGCACTCACAATGTGCCCCAAATAACGGACGGACCGTTGCAGTAGGTGGCATTTCTTTGGTTTGAATTTCAAATTGGCAGAGCGCATCCTCGTGAACACTGTCTCCAGCCGCGTTAAATGTTCCTCAAATGTGCGGCTGAACACAATAATATCGTCCAAATATATAAGACACGTCTCCCACTGCAACCCCGTCAAAACGAGCTCCATCAATCTTTGAAATGTAGCAGGGGCCGCATTCAATCCCATCGGGAGGCAGTTGAATTGAAATAACCCCTGCGGCGTACGGAATGCGGTTTTCTCCCGTGAGGACTCGTCAAGGGGAAGCTGCCAAAATCCCGAAGAGAGGTCCAGTGTGGAAAAGAACTTAGCCCCCGACAATGCGTCAAGGGAGTCGTCCATACGCGGCAGGGGATACGCATCTGCCACCTGATATCTTATTCAATTTCCGGAAATCAACACAAAATCGCAAGTTGCCATCCTTTTTCTTAACCAAGACCACAGGAGCGCCCCATGGGCTGTTAGATGGCGATATAATGTCCGCAGCCAACATGTCTTCCACCGCCCCCCGAACGTGTTCTCGCTCCCCTGGACTCATCCGATGCGAATTTAATCGAATAGGGGCAGCGTCGCCCGTCTCAATGTGATGGGAAAGCAACGATGTGCGTCCCAAATCCAAATCATCGGAGCTGAACACATCCGAATACGTCAGCAACAATTTACGCAGCGCATCACGTTGCCCCACGGACAGGGAAGAATTTTCGTCACATAAGGTAGCGATCCAACGATTATCCGAACCCCTTGGCTCGGAAACACCAGCGACCAATCCTCGGTGATGCGGACAATCGCGCGTCGCAAACGCCGTAGTGGCATGTGCCACAACCGTACCGGCCGGAACACGGATGTTTTCCACCCCCGCATTAAGCACCTGTAAAAACGGTAATTGATCCGGCCGGACGATGGTCTGTGCCCCAACTAACGCCAACCCTGTTGTTATCGTGGCGGATGGCGACAACAAGACCCCTACTGCTCCTAGCCGATTGGGCAGGGGCTTCCGATACCGCAAGGGTATAAGCATCTGTGAACCAGGTGGGATGTCCACAGATGCGACGGACAGCGCCTGCACCTGTACGGCCGAAGCAGGTCGCCCCCAGGGCGACGGCAGAAACGAGATTCGACGGCCCCCCGGCAATTCAATACAACTTTCATTGATTTTAATCAAAATGGGCATCTTAGCCAAAAAATCCGTGCCTAGTAAGCAAGGAACCGCCAAAGATCTCGATATTAACACAACGCCCGAAGCCGACACATCCCCAATAGATATCTTAGCATCCACCTGGCCCACGATACCCATACTACCCCCGTTCGCAGCGACGCACGACCCATAAACCAGACGCACAGCCCCCGGCGGAATGCCCAACAGATGGAAAATGACATCCGATATAATAGTCGCAGACGCTCCCGAGTCGACCAAAATGCGCACGTCCACACCTTGTATAGACCCCGGTACAGTGGACGAACCCGTAGCGGCCGCGACAACTCTCCGTGCCAATTTGCGCCACTGCGTAACTGAACGACAAGGCCTCGTCGATGGCCTTTCTTTAACAACAACAATAGGATCGCGCAACACAGGTGGTGGGTGAGGTGTAAAGCCTTGCCGGGTGTCTGGTGCGTGCCGACATGCCTGTTTCGGAGGTTCCTTGGTCGGCTTGTCCGGTGTTGTAGCCTCCTGCTGCGGCGGACCCGGGAAGCGGGCCCAGCAATCCCTGGCGTAATGGCCCCTACGGCCGCAGCGGAAGCAATCGGCATCGTTGCGCCGAAGCGCAGGTCTTGCATCCCGACGGCCCCGTTCCGATGGCGTAGCGCGCGGCCCCGGCCTTCCGCGTCCCGACCATGGAGAGGAGGCGGCCGTCAGCTCCCGAGGACCCCGCTCATCCGGCACATAGATCGCCTTTGTGGGGTCCCACCCCATCGCGCCTCCTTCCTTGACGGGCCCACCCGTCCATGCCGCCACTTGCTTCCAGCGACGGAGATTAAACTGCGCATCCAGACACTTTGCTGCCGCCCTGGACGTGAGCTTCTCATGCCCACACACAGGCATGGGGATCCCCAGATCCCGAGACAGCTCCAGCATTTTTCCCAATATGAGAGGCTCGAGCAGATCCTGTGGCGTCTCAGGATATGCTGCCATGGCCAGCTCCAACACCGCACCCCTGAACGCCACGGGCGATTCTTCGGGTGCTCGTTGTCGTTGAGCGAATCGCCGATGCGCGTCGTCAGGTGGCTCATAGGCGTCGGCCATTTCCTCAAAAACTCCACATAAAGTCTTCTTCTTTTCGGCCGTTATGGAACGGAAAAAGCGAACAGATTCGTCGTCCAGTAGAGTCGGCAACACTTCCAAAGCCTCCGCATCGGTCCATCTTGCTGAACGAACCGCCGCCAAAAATCGGCAGGCGAAAGCGCTCCAAATCGCCCCCGATAGAGAATTCCTTAACTGTAGTAAGGTGGCGACTCCGACTCCTCTTTACGCCGTCTTCCAATGATGGTTGTTCTGGAGGCAAATTCAAAATGGCGTCGGCCCGCGGCGTGGCCAAGATGGCGGTTTGGCGCCGCGGAGCGCGCAAGATGGCGTCTTCTTGCCGCGTGGCCAATGGCGGCGGCAGGGCAGGCAACGTGGCGGCCCGTGGAGCACCTTCTCCTTCCGCCGTCGTCCTTGGCGTAACGAGGTGACATAGATGCGCCAGGACGTCCCTGAGTGTCTCCAGTTGTTCTGCCACCTGTTGCCATCTTTGATCAGCGTCCGATGGTGTTGACGAACCCGCCATCGCGCCGACATCTTCCACGCCCGTCCCCGTGCTCGCCTCAGCAGGGCTCTCCTCCACCACCCCAGCAGAATCCGTGGTCGGAGGGAATTCGTCGTCGTCGGACGAAGAAGCCGATGCTGGCGCCGGAGGAATTTTCTTCCTTACTTGCTTAGACATGCCGTTTCACTTCTGACACCAGTGTAATAAAGGATTCGACCACGATCTCTGGCTCAGTGTCCTTTATTTGGTCCGTACTGTATTACCCACACGGCTGTCTCCTCTTTGCTTAGTCCCCACCGTGCTGGCTCCGATGTCTCTCTCTTCTCCACCAGCAGCCCCTCTGTTGGCCTCTGTCGCTCCTGTAGCCCCCACAGCAGCTCCGCTGCTGTTACTCACTCTCAGCCCCCTTGGCTGTAATCGCTGCTGCTCTTCTCGCTCTTGCTTACTCCGCAGCTCTGACAGCCTCGTGCTGTCTCGCCTCCTCGTCGCTCCTGCGACTCTTGGCAGCCACACCGCTGCCTCTCACACACAGCCTTACTGCCTATTTCTATCTGCAGCTTTACACCTCCCAGTAGCTCCCTACTGTTCCCGGGGTTGGCTCCCGCTCCGACGGTGCCCCCTCGGCTCGTACGCCCGCGTGGCCCCACACCTTTCCATTCACACCCCGACTGACTTCTCTTTCCGGTTTACCCGCTTAAGGACCCCAACCTTTCACCCACGTCACCTGGCTCCGCCTCCTCGTGACGTCACATCCGGAAGGTCGCTTTCGCCCGCATTACAAATGTACATTTGTACATATGAATAAAATAGATCAATCTCATTCGGGGAGTAATACATATCATATTCGAATCAAAATCAATATATACTTAATTTGTGCATACAAAACTGTATATGAAGTGCATTATAACTTGCAAAAATAGAATACAGGTGCATAGATTTAGCACTTAGTTTACAGCAAACCCTTGCCCATCGCCGGGGTTACGTTCCTGGTAAAAAGCCGCAATCAGAACATCCACCTTCCCCAAACTCGAAGACAAATGGGAAAAATGGGCTTTGGTTCAAGGTTCCTAACGCACGATAGAAATAAAAATCGCGGGCGGCTGAACCTCACTGCCTCCTCACTCGAGGCTGGAAACGCCACGTGACCCGGGACCCACAATGGGACACTTGAGAGAAGAGACGAGAGACAATATGGAGATAAGATGGAGACAAGACAGAAAGAAGATGGAGATATGACAGAGATAAGATTGAGACACGACGGAGATAAGATGGCACCACACGTGTCCTTCCATGGCAGCAGCAGCATCATCGCGAGCAGTGCAGTCACGACGCGTACAGAAATCTCGTGATCAACCACGAATGGTCCAGCCACAGCAGTGCGATCGGCGAACTCTGTACCTCAATAGCCTTGGCACGAAACTGCAAAACCGTGATAGCTGAACCCGCGAGAGGGAAGAGTTTGCTGTACTCGAATGTAAACACACTTTTTTTAACGATATATAATTCACCCATTAGCTTCATATCACGGTAAGGAATCAACTTGTAAATATTCTTCCTGCAGTACAAAACAACTCCAGAAACGGCACCCAGAGCAGTAATGACTTCAAGGACAATGCCAGCTACAGTTGATGAAGCTGGACTTGGCGTGGGTGCTGCGTCTGTCGGTTCTATTAAACACAAACGCAGACGACACGGAAACACGTGAACACACAAGAGATGCACACAGTCAACGTCTGTTTCCTCTTCCTGCCATGTCCCCCTCCTCTCGTGCGGCCTCTGCCCTGCAGCTCCTCCTGCTCTGCTCGTTGATGCCTTGGGGCACCATCGCATCTACTCCCCAGTCACTCGAATCCGCCGCGTTCGCAACTTCTACTCCCCTCGCTCTCGGCCTGCCCCTCTGTCTCCACCTTGGTGCCTCCACGTTCATTGCACCTTCTTTTACTAAGCCAGCCCCAGCCGTGTGAGCCGAATCCCTCTCTGTTCGAGTGAGATGAGCACCGCCACTCCCGCCTCCTTCCCCAGCTCTTCAGTTCTGACCGATCCAGTCCTGTGATCGCTGAGATCCATAGCACCATCCTCGTTTCTGTGCTGCACAGCGTCTCTGCTCCTCCTGCTTTTCAGGAGGAGCAGATGCGCTGTGGCTTTATTGAACGCGCATTCTGGCTCTACACGATACACCTAATGAGGACTGTTTTCTGGAATACGGGGTGATGTTTCGGCCTTACCCTGCTGAGACACTCATCTCCTTGTCGAAAATACTGTCGTGAGGGTGCTGCATCCATTTCAAGGTGTGAATTCATCCACTGTAAGAACCATTTAATTACCCTTGTATCTTTTAGTTTGTGTGTGTTTTTTAGAGTCTTTCCTGTGACAAAGTAACACACTGGACATGCACAGCGATGCAATGGGAATGTTCAGTGCCGCAAGCATCTCGCCGTCCATTCATTGAGAAATTTAGATGGCCGCCTAGATGGCGAATCGGCGACAGAGTCGGGGGCAAGCGTGGGGCTGGGAATTCATTATTAGGTGAGAGCATTGGACGCGAGTTCTGCGGTGCGGGGATGAGTCGGGGGTTTCATGTTAAGGAGTGTACACACGCAAGACATGGAGAGTGACTCAGCATCCTTTAGTACAAAACAAGGGCAGAAATCTTGTAGAATTAGTAACACAGAGGGAGGGGTGAACATTTAGGGCCCAAGAAGGCAACCCAAGTTTTCCCACAATGTCTATTATCTGTCGAACGCGGTTCTGCCTACACATCATTTTCTAAGAACGTAACCCCCAGCATTTGGCGAGGCCTGCCTGTGAATGTTAAATAGTGACTGTGCTATAATAACCCAGCCTAGATGGAGGCCATTGTTCATGATTCTCTTGCGGCTGTGTTCACCGGCGAGGTGTTTACCCTCAACACACGGTTTGCTGAGTATCGTGTTCATTAGGTGAACGGTAGAACAGCATTTGATGATTTTTTGGGCCAACTTCGGCAGCAGGCAAGAACGCCAAATGGAGTCATGGACAGCCAGCAGGAGAGGTCAATCATCGCTGTGCCGGTTTTTTGTTGAGGCCGTAAATCGCCTTGCAGCTCCTGCATCTGCACTTGAAGTGAATCCGAATCAGAAACGTATTCCCCTTTGAGCTAAGAAGCTATTTTTTCCGACATCAAAGCATTCCACATCCCACAAGTGGAGAACAATATCATGGGACACAGACAGAGAGAGACAGGAACTCCAGCTGCCATTGGCTCATTGTAGACAACTCAGTAAATAGTCGAGTTTCTTATACTACAGGATGTGATATCTGTGAAAAATAACAAAGACCCTTTATGGCTGTGCCACAGAGTGAATTTTCGTGGTATATCTGGACAATGAAGAGAATTTGCATTCTCGCTTAGAGAGAATAATAAAACGGTGGGTATTAAATAGATCAAGGGATGACATAATGCAAACCTGGTTCATTGTGAACGTTCAGCTGCAGATACCCGATGTCTTGCATGCTTGGCTTGTCGTGTCGATAAATCGTGACCTCACATCGATATCGTCCAGCGTCGTGGGTCTGGATGTCGCTGATGGTGATGGAGGCGTTACACGTGGACTCATCACCCACCCAAGTCACCTGCAACGGCCGGAAGCTCCTCTTTCCTGGATATGATCTTATACACCTAGACGGCAAACGTGAGAACACACCAGGGCATGCCTGTGTGTCCACATAATACACGTGGTCATATTCCAAAAACTGACATAATGTAAATCACATTGAATTATAACAGATAAATATATAATACAGTGAGAGAACAAAGTATTTGATCCCCTGCTGATTTTGTACGTTTGCCCACTGACAAAGAAATGATCAGTCTATAATTTTAATGGTAGGTTTATTTGAACAGTGAGAGACAGAATAACAACATCCAGAAAAACGCATGTGAAGTATTTGACCCCCTCTCAATCAGAAAGATTTCTGGCTCCCAGGTGGCTTTTATACAGGTAACGAGCTGAGATTAGGAGCACACTTTTAAAAAGAGTGCTCCTAATCTCAGATTGTTACCTGTATAAAATACACCTGTTCACAGAAGCAATCAATCAATCAGATTCCAAACTCTCCACCATGGCCAAGACCAAAGAGCTCTCCAAGGATGTCAGGGACAAGATTGTAGATCTACACAATGCTGGAATTGGCTACAAGACCATCGCCAAGTAGCTTGGTTAGAACGTGACAACAGTTGGTGCGATTATTCGCAAATGGAAGAACACAAAATAACTGTCAATCTCCCTCGGCCTGGGGCTCCATGCAAGATCTCACCTCGTGGAGTTGCAATGATCATGAGAAGGGTGAGGAATCAGCCCAGAACTACACGGGAGGATCTTGTCAATGATCTTAAGGCAGCTGGGACCATAGTCACCAAGAAAACAGTTGGTAACACACTACGCCGTGAAGGACTGAAATCCTGCAGCGCCCGCAAGGTCCCCCTGCTCAAGAAAGCACATATACATGTCCGTCTAAAGTTTGCCAATGAACATCTGAATGATTCAGAGGACAACTGGGTGAAAGTGTTGTGGTCAGATGAGACCAAAATGGAGCTTTTAGGCATCAACTCAACGTGTTTGGAGGAGGAGGAATGTTGCCGATAACCCCAAGAACACTATCCCCACCGTCAAACATGGAGGTGGAAACATTATGCTTTGGGGGTGTTTTTCTGCAAAGGGGACAGGACAACTTCACCACATCAAAAGGACGATGGACGAGGCCATGTACCGTCAAATCTTGGGTGAGAACCTCCTTCCCTCAGCCAGGGCATTGAAAATGGGTCGTGGATGGGTATTCCAGCATGACAATGACCCAAAACACACGTCCAAGGCAACAAAGGAGTGGCTCAAGAAGAAGCACATTAAGGTCCTGGAGTGGCCTAGCCAGTCTCCAGACCTTGATCCCATAGAAAATCTGTGGAGAGAGCTGAAGGTTCGAGTTACTAAACATCAGCGTCGAAATCTTAATGACTTGGAGAAGATCTGCAAAAAGGAGTGGGACAAAATCCCTCCTGAGATGTGTGCAAACCTGGTGGCCAACTACAAGAAACGTCTGACCTCTGATTGCCAACAAGGGTTTTGCCACCAAGTACTAAATTATGTGTTGCAGAGGGGTCAAATACTTATTTCCCTCATTAAAATGCAAATCAATTTATAACATTTTTGACATGCGTTTTTCTGGATTTTGTTGTTGTTATTCTGTCTCTCACTAATCAAAAAACCTACCATTAAATTATAGACTGATCATTTCTTTGTCAGTGGGAAAACGTACAAAATGTCCAAGGGTAAAAGTTCCTCTGGGGTGACGAGGAACAGCGTTTGTTTGAGACGCTTCGGGACGCTTTAGCAGACGCGCCTTTACGGTCCAACAGAGAAAGGGATGCGTCATGTCAACGCTGACACTTTATCGCGATTGCCTCAGCCGTCAGGCTCGTGCATATGTACTGCAGTCTGCCGCTGCAGGGCTTTCCGGCAATGGCCGCTGCAGCCGATTCGGGCCCAGCTGGTGGGGTCTCCACCGAGGGGTCCGGCTTACTGGGGTTGTCGCTGGCTTGTTGGACACGCCTACAGGTGAACGATTCTTCATTGTCCAGAATGAGGCTTTGGGCCTCCCGCTCTAAAGGGTCGGAGGATCGCCCTTTCCTTCGGCTCGTCGACGATCTCCTCGTGCGGTGGGACATCGTGTTGCAAAAGTTTTGTATTGTGGTTCCGTTATGCTTGAGGGGCAAGCTCATTCGTGAGACGCATGAGAAGCTGATGCATTTGGGGGAGAAGAAAACCGCGCTGACCTTGTGTAATGATTTTTACTGGCCGGGTATGCAAAACGACGTTCACCTGTTCGTTAAGGCCTGCCATGAGCGCGTGCGGAGAAAGGCGCCGGCGCAACCATATCGAGTACCGTTGCAATCGATACGTGTCTCCAGCGTAAACGAAATTGTCGCCCTGGATATTTTGGGCCAGTTCCCCGTCACCCCGCGAGGTCTCAAATATTTCCTGGTGGGTGTCGAGTACCTCACTCGGTGGCCTATGGCATAGCGGCTGGTGGACCAATCGGCGGGGTTGATCGCCAAGGCCTCAATAAGGGCGCCCCAGAGCACCTGCTCACCGATCAGGGCAAGAAATTTTCCTCCCGTCTACTGAAAGAAGTGTGTGACTCATTGGGTACAAAAAAGATTCGAACGTCCCCGTACCACCCGCAAACCGAAAAGATGGTCGAGCACCTGCATAGGATGCCGATGTCTATATTGTGCCAGCAGGTTAATTCGGTACAAACTGATCTGTACGTTCCGGCGGCCCTGGCCGCTTACAGGTTGGCCCCACACGCCTCGACGGGGTATTCGCCATTCTACTTATTGTACGGTCGGGAACTAGAGGCCGCAGTCCTGGTCAGGTTGGGCGTGCAAGTAAAGGGGAGGTCATCGGCAGTGCCTGCCCCCATGCAGGTGGCATTAGACCATCTGAAGGAAGCTAGAGAGGCCTCGGGGTAACACAGAGAGAAGGCAGGCTGCCAATGAACGCCTGCATGGTACAAGTCTCCGCGACAGCCCTGGCGTGTGGGGGATAGGGCTTGGCTGCACTGCCCTATGGTGCTGGTGGGCACGTCGCCAAAGTTCCATCGACCCTGGCACGGTCCCATTGAAATCGTGGAGACTCGTCGGGACCAGAGTGTTCGAATTTGATGCGGCCGGCACTTATGGCATGTTCACCCGTCGCGTCTTAAGAAATTTGTGTCTCCACATGATGCGTCCTCTCCCATCCCGGAACGGCCTGTATTGGATGTGTCCGACGAACCTGTGGTGCGGCGGCATGTGAACGCACCTCAGCCGTGTGTCTGCAGGACCTTCGCTATTGACTTTCTGGTAGGCTTTCTGGCCGTGTGCCGGTTGGCCAGCCGCGACCTCGTGAGCCGCCCCGGGACGCATGTGAGCGGGTTGCGGTCACGCCAGCCGATGACTGCCGTCACGAGGGCGGGCACGCATCGGGGGCAGAACGCAGCCCGTGCCAACAAGGGAACTTTCCCCACCCGTGTCCCCTGTCCATCCAGGCAGGGGTGATGGACCGGCTGCTGGAACTCGTTCTCGAGGAAGGACTTTCCATTAACTTCCATTGAAGCGCTGTTGTACTGTATCCGTTGTTGGGGGGGACTTTTGTAATTGTGTTGGGGGTCTTGCGGGAATGTTCGCCCGCCCACTGGTCGCACGTTACGTTGCTTGTGCTTAGCCGGGACGGCTAATTTTTTATCATGGGTGGGGTGGGGGGGGGGGGGGGGGTGATGTAGTGGTTTAACGCGCACCAAGGGGGGGTAATGGTAAATACGTGTGGGTTAGGAACTGTGGGGTCGTACCGGGACAGGCTGGTGTTGCTGGGGTACAACGGAGGAGACGGAGACGGCCCGTTAGGCAATTATGGATGCAGGGCAGTGATTGGCCAGTTGTTGTTGTCAGGGACAGGGTGGCACCTATAAGTCTGGGAATGGGGACAGGTGGTGCTGGGGGCCGGGGGCGCGGGGCGTTAGGGGGGACGCCAGTAATTATTTGGAAATTAATAGGGACGGGCATAAAAACGGGAGAGTCAGAGTGAGATGGAGAGTTGTGCTGGGGGCTGGACGGAGTCGGTCAGAGCAGGAGAAGAAGAAGTGTAGGGTAGCATTGGAGTAGAAGAAGAAGTGTAGAGTAGCAGTGGAGATGGAGAAGCTGAACGAGAGAGACAGTCGGAGTGAGACGGAGAAGCCGACAGAGAGCGACGGTTGGAGTGGGACGGAGAAGCAGAGAGGGGAGTCGGAAGAGACGGAGAGAGAGGGAGGAACAGAGCGAGCGAGGCCGGCGGAGCGTGGCGAGCGAACGGAGAACACGCTGGAGGTGAAATGTGCTGTGTTGGAAAAGGAAGAAGTTGTCCGCGTAAAGTTCAGCACTACACACATACTGGCAGAGCATGTTTTTTGGTTTGCATTTTCACCACATGTATATGTGGTTAATGCAGACATGATTCCTTGCAAAGGTTTCAGTTTGGTGTTTTAACATCTTAAACACAACCTGTTTTGTTGCCAGAAAGGGGAAAACCCTATTATCACCCTAGTTTTGTTACTACTTTTAGACGACGTATAGCAACTTGAGCTGAAGGCGCTCTAGGAATACAATTTTAATTTTTTACCTACGTGACTTTACCGAAAAAACCTAAGAATATGAATCCTTGCAGTCACGAAAGCTTGAAATCTAGAATCTATGAATACAAATAATGCATCTAAACTTGGTGCTAACAACTCGGTTTCCTGCATCGTGTGGTGGAATGGTGATGGGATGTGCAGCTCCCAGACTGTGGGACATCGCTCTGCGCCTTTGCTAACAGGGCAATAATAATAACAGTTAGAGCTGTTTATGTCTCGTCTTGTGGATGAGTGCGTGGGTGAGTGCGTGGGTGAGTGAATGGGTCCGTGGGTGGGTGGGTGAGTGAGTGAGTGGGTGAGTGCGTAAGTGGGTGAGTGAGTGGGTGGGTGAGTGAGTGGGTCCGTGGGTGGGTGAGTGGGTGGGTGAGTGAGTGAATAGGTCCGTGGGTGGGTGAGTGAGTGGGTGAGTGCGTAAGTGGGTGAGTGAGTGCGTCCGTGGATGATTGGGTGGATGAGTGAGTGAGTGATCGAGCTATTGCTACTGTGCAGCTCTGAGACTATGGAACATTGCCTTGTGCCTTTGGTAACGACAATCAGAGCCGTGAGAGCTGTTTAAGTCTCGTCTTCAAATATTAATAAAATAATTTACATTTGTAGGGCGCATTTGATCCAAGGACCCCAATGCCCCGTGTATGGAAAGCAGAGAAATAAGATAGAGCCAGCGTGAATGACCAAAACTATGAGGAAAAGGCTATCTTAAAGAGGTGAGTTTTCAGGGCAGATCTAGATACCACTAAGGATTCTGATTGTCTTATTGTCAGAGGCAACGCGTTCTATAGTCTTGGAGCTGTACTGACAAAAACCCGATTACCCCAGCAAGTGAGCCTTGACCTTGGCAAACTATGAAGGAGATAAGAAGATCTCAAGGACCTCATGCAGTTGTAGAGATGATAACTACTCACTATTCGGTAACCTGCAGTGCCACTATGTGTCAAAGGGGTGATGCAGCGTTACCTCTCGGGGGAAAACGACCGGGGTCAAGGAGAGGTGAGAGCGGATCAAAAACGCAGATTCCCGCCCGGCATGTTATGTGTATCGTTTATTGTTAAATGTGAATAAAAGTTCCTATGATTACTGTTGTTACATTGTATTTTAAAGCTTTATTTTGGTGATTTCGAAAACATATGGTTAAGTGTGGGGGCCGTTGGCCCCCGGGGTCTCTCCCTCACGCATCCCCTATTCCGGTTGTGTTGCCACACCGCCCTAATACCCGCTAGGGTTTCGCCGGCATTCGAACGCGACGCCCCTACTCATACAGCCTCGCGCAGCGCTCCCACGCTGCGAGCATACGTACGCACAGCATCATCAATCAAACGCCATACTCTCCCTTTCTACACCGCTACGTACAGCTCTCGCACGCTGCGAGCGTGTGCCCGTCTACAGCCCTGTGCGGCACTCGCCTCCACGTAGAATAACCACGTTACCAATGCGTACCTGTATCCGACACGTAGCAATGGTACGCGCACACACACACACACACATACAGCTCCGCACGGCACTCACTCAACCCTGACTACTCACGTTATGAGCACGCACCTGTAGTATGCCGATTACGCATGCCGCGAGCTTACGCATACACACGCACACAGCTCCGCGCGCTCCGAACGCAACCCCTTCCCTCGCGCCGCTCTGCGCAGCGCTCCCACGCGGCGAACCACTGTGTACACAGCACCACACGCGTTCACACTTCTCTGCGAGATCACACGAGGCCACGATCAGCTATTAATGATTTATTTTCGGCTACCTGGGAATTGATGTTAAATCAGTATGAATCGACGAGGCTGGCCTACGCTGATACCTCTAGGCCTATTCCTGACTTATCTTCTTACGAGGCACTTTCACCTTCTTACTCACGGTTCGAAGTACTCGGCGTTCTGTGGGCTTTCCTTGCTGCTCGTCTCGACACGTCGCACGGACGTCCGGAGGGCAGAGCTGGGAACCGTCTTGGACGCTGGCCTCTTGGAGTGCGAGAGCCCTCTGCCTCGTTACGTTCGCTTTTTATCCTATCTCCCCCGTCCCAGGCCTCGCCTCCCCAGCTCTCTCCCTCCTCCGGCGTTTATGTGCGGCGCATATTCTAATCAGTTCCATTTTCATGCCTCCCCATCACAATGGGTGGTCGGCTTGACTGCGCCGGTGCACGATGCCTTTGTTATGCCAATTATGCCGCGGCGTCCATCACAAAGGCTCGCCGTGGGAATTTGTGCACGGGCTCCCCGCGTGCCTCCGCCCCTCTGATTATTCGTAATTCCAGATTTTTACCCTTTAATTTCCCTAATAATGGCACCTATGCGCTCGAGCCCATTTTGTCATGCCACTTAGGCCGTCTCGCTCCTCCCCTGCCTGTCTCGTCGATACGTGTGCGTGTGTGGGGGGTGCATTTCAACCGCGGTGGCCGAGTGGCCCCTCGCCGCGACCATGCAATCTTAATGCCGGTGTGCGAAGAAGCATCGGGGGAGGTCGTCCAATTCCCTGGTCGCCGGAAACCGTGAAAGTCATCCCGATAAGGGCTTCTCGGGTTAAAACCGGTCAGCCAGGTGACTTCCCCTCGGAGCTCTATGGGGGGGTGGGGGGATATGCGTGCGGGTGTGTTTATGTGAGGTGAGGTGAGGGGGACGCGGGGTCGGTTCCGCCACTTGGTGGTGGCGAGGTCGTAGATGGGGCGCCCGCCGAGCGGCTTCGTGGCGGCGGCATCACATAAGCGATGTTTCTTGCGGAAGTGCAGCGTTGGCCTGATAACTTTGATCTAAATTGTCTTATGGTTGTTATTGTTTGACTTGCATCACCCTGGGATTTTTGCACACAGCGTTGTAATACGGTGTTTTTTTCTGGAAGATTTTCTGGTTTATCCACGATGTTTCTGTTGCGCGTTGTCGCTTTAAGATGTTCTCTGTTCATATGTTGTTTGTTGCGGTTGCACCCGACTCAAGAGCCGCATGGCTCACAGGACTATACCTAATAAATGAAACTTGTGACCATAGAACCGAAAAGATGGACCACATAATAAACCACTGAGGTCTGTGTCTTCAATGGAAGAATAAGAGGACTGCATGGGCTCTCTCCTGAAGCCCTTTCGTTGCTAGCAGACCTCAACATTGATATTTAGCTCCCCAAAATAGTGCCATATGCAAGAACACTAAAGCAGAAATAATTTAATTTTATTTGAGTTCATATTTATTGCGTGCCTTTAGCAAGACACTTTACAAAACACAGAAGCTATATAATTTTGAAGAGAAAAATGGGAAAAAGGTGAGAGGGGCGGTAGGGCAGGTAATGACCGAGACAATATGAAGAGGAAAAGGAAAAAGGGGGGAGAGGGGCCAAGGGGAGGGTGGAGAGAGAAAGAGGTGCAGAGGAGCTGTCCGGCCTGCAGCACAGCGACACCGTCGCTGACCGCCTCCCCCAAGCCGCACAACAGCACGGGGTGGGCACGCACGCTGCGGAGGCGGATCATGGCCACAAAACTGCCCCTTGCGCCCCAGCACGCCGACGAAAGGGTGGGGGGGAGACCCTCACCCCAGCGAGAGTCCGATTGCAGGCCACTCACCGTCATGGCCATCGTGATGCTCCCGGATGGCCATGGACGGCCGCGTGGCCCGGCGACAGAGCCGCCCGACGCAGGCATCGGAGAGAACTACGCCACGTGGGGGCGCTTTGGACATGGTGCATTCATCCCACACTATTAATTCACAATTAACCAGGACTTGTGCAAGGGCAGTCCCCTTTGAAATATTGCAAACAGGGTTTTCTTGTCGGGATAGATCTAATGGAAGCTGCACCACCCCTGGGCCTCCCCTAGATCGACTCGGCCTCAAATGAGTACCTGCATGGATCAGCGGTGTGTATTTAAACATCAGCGTGTGAACCTGGGTCCAATCCGGCGCGTTGTGTCCAAATGACTTGCTGTGACAAATCGTTCAGTTCCTTAATATGGGGGGGGGGGGGGGGGAATTCAATGGGTGATGTTTCGAGCGATGGCCCTTCAATGGAGTAGAGTGAGATGAGAGGGGAGAGTTGGGAGAGTGTGTGGAGGGTAGAGTGAGTTGAGAGGTAGGAGAGTGTGTGGATGGGAGTAGAGTGAAATGAGAGGTAGGGGAGTGTGTGGAGGAGAGTAGAGTGAGATGAGAGGGGAGAGGCAGGAGAGTGTGTGGAGGGGAGTAGAGTGAGATGAGAGGTAGGGGACTGTGTGGAGGAGAGTAGAGTGAGATGAGAGGGGAGAGGCAGGAGAGTGTGTGGAGGGGAGTAGAGTGAGATGAGAGAGGTGGTATAGTGTGTGGAGGGGAGTTCTCTTTTTAACTTGGTATTTCGATTTGAGCAGGGGTCTCAAAAGAAAGCTGTCTCTGGTGTTGACCAATCAGTTTCAAAGACAATGCATCATATATTATCAGAGTGTTTTTTTGCATTCTGACCACAATCATTGTGGTTAATGCAGACACGATTCCTTGCAAAAGGTTTCAGTTTGGTGTTTTAGCATCTTATCACCTTCTTTGTTGCCAGAAAATAGGGGAAAACCCTATTCTCATATTTTGGTACTGGCAAAGGAGGTCCCATGATGAGGTGGTGGAAGTTGTGGTCCGGTCCTATCCTTTTGTAATGCGGGCGTAAACGGCTTCGCGGATATGACGTCATGGGGGGAGGAGTTAGGTCACGTGGGTGAGAGGGGTGAGGTCTTAAGGGAGAGATACCGGAAGAGACAGGAGAGTGTGGGAGACTGAGTTAGAGTGAGGCCACGCAGGGCGGAGGTCGAGGAGTGGCGAGATCGCCACACACACGGGGGAGTAAGACTTGGCACCGTCGGCCAGCGGTGACCAAGCGCAGAGGAACGACGGGCAGCAGTGGAGCTGCAGTAAGAGCAGCGATGGAGCTGCAGTGAGCGCAGCCGGAGGACTGCACAAGGGGTCTGCAGCGGAGCTGCAGAGGTGTGGAGGCTACGGGAGCGAGGGCAGCTACGGAGCTGCCAAGGGGAGAGCTCTGAGCGAGGGCCGTGCGGGAAAAGTGTAAAAACCCGAATAAAGGACGACGGAGACAGAACCAGGATCGAGTCCCTTATTACACTTTGAGTTTGAGCCTTCTCATGAGAAATAAAAGTTCTTCTTAACCCCAACCAGAAACTACACCAACCGCATACACTCACAAAAATCCTGAACACGGTTAGCGAGGGGTCGGGTACGGGTCGTGTAGGTGTCGGGTAGGGGTTGAGTAGGGGTCGGGTACAGGACGGGTAGAGGTAGGTGTCGGGTAGAGTTCGTTATGGTCGGGTCAGGGACATGAGTCGTGTAGAGGTCGGGTAGGGGTCGTGTAGATGTCAGTACGGGTCGGTATGGGTCGGTACAGGTTGGGAAGGGGTCATGTACGGGTCATGTAGTTGTCTTGTAGGGGTCTGTCGGAGTCCGGCAGGGGTCGCATAGGGGTCGGATATGGGTCGGGGTCGTGATCGGGTACGGGTCGAGTACGGGTCGGATACAGGTCAACAATTTCACGGCAGCTCGAAGCACGGTTGGGTGTGGACTTCGTTGGTAGTTTGAACAGAAGAAGTTGACTGATGAGCACCGCCTCAATGGAAATCGGTTTGAGCATTTGTTGAATAAACAAACTAACCCAGTGTGTCCTAACTTTTGCTTTTCAAGTGTTTAGATCATGTTGCAGCTATATGAGCTGCTTTGTTGAGCTGCCATTCGTGGCCAGGTAGCTTCTCAGTGGCCTTCACCTGGTAAGATAATCCTGCATACTGCATAATGCACGGGCATAATATGACTTTGAACCCCCCGCCCACCTCCTACGCATTCCACAAGTAATGACTAATCTCATATCTGCATTTCCCATAAATATGCTAAATTCCTCTTGATATGCAAATTCCTTTGTCAATGCGCTCTTCCCCCTCCAACCCAGCTTAAATATACGCTGCCAAGCTTGGTGGTGTTCATTCAGACTCTGTCTTTCCGACAGACCTGTTCTTCACCTGAGGACGGCTGCTTGCGTTGTGGCCAAAACGTCGTGAGAGTTATTTTAATATGTTGTACTTTTATTATTTTAATATTTCCCTTCTACGTGACTTTACCGAAAGAACCAAGAAGATGAATCCTTGCAGTCACGAAAGCTTTAAATCGAAAGATAGAAATAGTTTATTTTTTATTCAGTTTATTGTTAAGTGACTTGTTTACAGTTATTACACTTTGCACTGCGATCGTGTTTGTTGTGTGTTTTATGTTTGTTGCTGTAACGTTGTGCTACTGGACATCTGTGACACAAGAGCTTTAGAGCTCATCGGATCCCTCCTGCAGTCTAAATACTGATTATGATTGATTATTAACCCCGCACACTGCTCGCCGATGAACACTGCCCGCCGATGAACACTGCCCGCCGATGAACACTGCCCGCCAATGAACACTGCCCGCCGATGAACACTGCCCGCCGATGAACACTGCCCGCCGATGAACACTGCCCGCCGATGAACACTGCTGCCCGATGAACACTGCTCCCTGATGAACACTGCTCCCTGATGAACACTGCTCCCTGATGAACACGGCTCCCACTGCTCCCTGATAAACGCTGCTCCCTGATGAACGCTGCTCCCTGATGAACGCTGCTTGCCTGATGAACACTGCTCCCTGATGAACACTGCAACTGCACCTTTATATGCAAAACATCACGGCCACATTTCGCAATCCTGCAAGCTCCATTGCCAAGCACCTGCGTTGGGGTTTACCCACAGGCAGCAGCAGCAGGCGGAGTGTTGACTTAGCACTGAGAGTGAATGGAATCGCTCATTGGGTGACTCATCCCATTCGCTGCGTGACTGCAACGGCTGCCAGCGTTCGTCTCGCCCTGGAAAATCCGGTTTTGAAAAGCGACCGAACGTGCCAGCCTCGCCAGGAATGCGACGAGAACGGGTTTGGGTGCCTCTCACTCAAATCCTCGACACAACAACAACAACAGCAGCAGCAACACCAAAGACAAAGATCCCCCGTGTAGCCTTAACACGCCGTTGGGGGCAAGTGCCGCGAGTAGCCAATACCACTCATTTGAGGCTGAGTCGACCTAGGGGAGGCCCGGGAACCGGTTCAGATAATCGTCACTACTGCTGCTGCTAGGGTGGTCGTGGCCGGGAATCGAACTCGGGTCGCCGGATTCGGAGCGCAGCGCGTGAACCGCGTGCACATTCCGACTCGCCCACTCGCGACATCGCAGACGCGAGCGGCGCGGCTCCAGGCGCCGTCTGGCTGCTGGGCAGGCGAGGAGTTGCGCAACGGCTGATGTTGTTATTTGCGCAACCACGTTTCATCGCGACTCTCTTGAATTGTTCATAATATAGGTTATTGGGTCAGATCGCCTAAGTATAAATTGTGGATTCACTCTTCAACACACCGGTGGGCTGAAGTAGTACACTACACTATACACTACACTACACACTACGCTACACACTGCATTACATTACACACTACACTACACACTACACTACACACTGCATTACATGACACACTACACTATACACTAGAGTATACACTACACTATTCACTACACTATACACTACACTATACACTACATTATACACTACACTATACACTACACTATAGTACAATACACTATACACTACACTATACACTACACACTACACTATACACTACACTATACACTACACTATAGTACAATACACTACACTATACACTACACTATACACTACACTATAGTACAATACACTGCACTATACACTACACTATACACTACACTAGTAACTATTTGGCGTTTTGTTTACGTGACAAGTCGCTGACTGATTGGCCGTGTCGGGTGGTGGAGGCTTTCGCCACCTTCATACTGACGCGACACAAAATACCTTCATTGTGATGAATATTTGTCGCGAAAGCCCGCTGCGTGTTAAAGTGTCTTGTTGACGCGCGCGTGTGTGTACACGTGCTGTGCGTGTGTGTACAAGTGTCCCGTGTCTGTGTGTGGACACGTGTTGTGCGTGTTTTGTGTGTCTGTGTGTGTACACGTGTTCTCTGTGTGTGTGTACACGTGTTCTCTGTATGTGTGTATACACGTGTTCTCTGTGTGTGTACACGTGGTGTGTGTGTGTGTGTACACCTGTTCTCTGTATGTGTGTATACACGTGTTCTCTGTATGTGTGGATATACGTGTTCTCTGTGTGTGTGTACACGTGTTCTCTGTATGCGTGTGTACACATGTTCTCTGTGTGTGGGTGTACACGTGTTCTCTGTGTGTGTACACGTGTTCTCTGTGTGTTTACACGTGTTGTGTGTGTGTGTGTACACGTGTTCTCTGTGTGTACACGTGTTGTATGTGTGTATACACGTGTTCTCTGTGTATGTGTACACGTGTTGTGTGTGTGTGTGCACGTGTTCTCTGTGTGTGTGTACACGTGTTGTGTGTGTGTACACGTGTCCCGCTCAGGGCCAAAACAAGTGACGATTGTCTGAACCGGTCCTGACCCTCCCCTAGGTCGACTCAGACCTAGGGTATAGGCTGGTGCGGTGTGTAGTGAACATCACCACTCATGGGGGAGACAAAGGTGGCCGGACGTGGTGCTGGCCACCCACCCCATCGTGTGCAGTGCCAGCCTTCATTGGTGCTGCTACTCGCTCGGAGCACTTAGCGGGTGAAGATTGTGACAGCCTCTACGGGGGGTCTTAGTTCGTCTGTCTTTGTGTACACGTGCTCCACGTGATCACAGCACACAGAATACGAATATGTATTCATACTGCAGGAGGAATCCGATGAGCTATAAAGCTCTTTTTGTTTTACAGATGTCCGGTCGGGGCGGGTAAGAACGTTACAACAACACTCACTGCTCAAACGTGATATTAGTGCAAAGTCCAAGAAAGGTGAACTAATCACCCAAGTACACACACACACCCAACTAAACCATCCCCATCCTACCAGGCAAAGCCCACTGAGGCGTTCACTTATTTTCCAGAAGCCACCGGCTATCATAAATCATAGCCCATCATTTGGACATTAATAGCAGCAAAATGACGTCAATAATCGCAATGCATGTTTCTCAATGTGGAGGGGAATGTGGCTGTATCCGGCACGCATCTTCTGCTTCAGAATATTTATTGACGGACGGTGATTGATGTTCAAGTGAGGAAACGAGGTGGTTATTCCGAAACGTTGGTCCTGCTATGGCAAAGGCTTTGTCACCCATCCCAAGTCTTGTTCTGGAGATAGTTAAACGTGCAGTTAGATGGACGCCCTTAGGTTCCTTGGATTTGACAATGGGGGTCAACGAAATTCGCAAAGTGAAGCGCAGATTTGCCAATCAATATTTCACGGATGCACAGGGCCCAATGTAAGACGTCATCTCGCATCGAGTGACGAGAGAGCGACATTCTAATGATGAACGCGATCTCACAACATCCCCACGCGAACGTCGACGTTTCGCTCGCTGATCCACAGCACCCACCACCGTGGTCGCGTCGTTCACCAGGAGCCCTGGACCACGTGCCGTGACGTCAAGGCGCGACCGCGCACGTGGTTCTCGTTGAATAATTACGGCTCATTGGCGATCGTTGATTGGCTGCGAATGTCAAGTTCGCGCGAGTGTAATAGGGTGACTGGTGAGTGATTGGTGAAGAGAGAGGATGAGTGTCCCTTCATTATGTTCAGGTGTTGAGACGAAAAGAAGCGAGACAATTATTTTATTGTTTTAACACAACTCCTGGCAACAAAACACAGGGGTTGTGTCGAGATGGTCAAACACCAAATAGGCAACACACCGATTGGCGAGGCGTCGTCAAAGCCATTCCCATCTGTGGGACAGCGCGTGCACTCTCAGCGCATGTTTGTACCGCGAGCAGAACGCGTGGCTAATGCGGACCTCAGGTAGCCTTGTAGTCGCCACTAAGTGGCGGTGACGTCACCACGACGCTTGTGCCAGGCCATGTGCACCTTGAGGCCACGTGAAGTGTCGAACGCCCGCTGGCAGGAGGTCACGACCCTGCGCACGTCACAAGGTTACTACTCATTTGAGGCTGAGTCGACCTAGGGTAAGCCGAGGACCCGGTTCAGATAATCGTCACTGGTGTTGGTCGTGAGCGGGACACGTGTACACAAACACACACAACTCGTGTACACACACAGAGAACACATGTACACACACACACAGATAACGCGTGTACACACACAGAACACGTGTACACACACACACAGAACACGCCTACGACCGAGGGGAGGCTGAGTTGGTTTCAGATCATCGCCATCACTGGGGTGGGTTGGTGGCCGTGAACGGGAATCAAAACTCGGGTTCGTAGCGCAGCGCTAGAATCACTGCACCCCCCCACCCCCCATCCCCCCACCCCACCCCCCCCCACCCTCCCCACCCCCCCCACCCCCCCCACCCCCCATCCCCCCTCTCCCCACCTCCCCACCCCCCCACCCCCGCAGGTGTAGGTGTGCACGCGGCAGCGCTCGTTGTGGGCGTGCCGGAGCCGCACCCCCTGGGAGCTTAAATAGCGGGGAGCGCGGGGCCCGCTGTGCTCACAGCCAGGCTCGCTACACTGCTGCTGCTCGCTCTCGCCACAGCCAGGCTCGCTCCACTGCTGCTGCTACCTCTGCTTACTTACCGGCGCCGCTGCTGCTGAATTTTGGTGAGTTTTAATGACGAATCTGCGTTAGCGCTGTGATGAGCGCAGCAACCGCGGTAACGCGAGACTGGGACGGACTGCAGGTTCCAGTTGTTCTGGTTCGGAGGTGACCTGCGAACCAAAACGACTCGAACCTGCAGTCTGTGTCTGTCTCGCTACCCACGGTGCGCCTGGGTTTGTCTGCGGGGTTCCTCCTCCTGCTCCCGTTTCTCTCCTGCACATTGATAATCGTGGGTTCAGGTTGTTGCCTGCTGCTATCAACAAACCCCAGGTGACTAATAAAGTCGCTCTAGTCGAGTCTGTGTTGCAGTCTGCATGCTGTTGTCTGCTGCTGTAAACAAACCCCACCACGCGAATAATACAATATTCGAGTTTGGTTCAAACGTTTAAATTTCGACGTTTCGTTTTAATCGGAGACTGAAATTAGATTGGGAACACATGGATTGGAGAGAACAAGCAGGCTGGAGACCTCCTCGTCACCACATGGATCTCCATCCAGCAATGGATGGACCCTGGAGATGATGATTACCCCGAGAGAGGGGGAGGGCACCTCACGCGTTCACACTGTGACGAATATCCGAACGGGGTTCTCTCCTAGGTCGAAATATAAACGCAAACGGCAAGAATACCTCGTGTGGCCGTGTAATGGTCGCGAGTGACTATCTTGGTGTCTCTGTCTGTGCCCGTGTCTCTGTGTGGTGTCTGTGTGAGTGACTCTCTCGGTGTCTGTCTGCGTGGTGTCTCTGCAGTAAGAGGAGGCTGCTCGCTCGTCATGGCTCGCCCTAGCTACGCTGTGGCGCTGCTGCTGCTGCTGCTGGCGGCAGTCGCCGTCCTGCACCGCTCCGTCGCCGGTAACGGAGGGGGGGGGGGATGAACACGGCGTGGTGGTGGAGATGAACACGGAGTGGTGGTGGTGGTGGTGGAGATCTCACCCAGCCGGTATCACCGGTTTTCCGTACTTTTCCCGCACCTGGAGAAGTTTATTTTACATCTTTGTTCACTCTCGCTCTGCTGCACCGGAAAGTCCTCGCGCGCCGCTCCTGCAGGAATTGGTCGTGGGCCGCTTAACACAGCCCCTTGTCAGAACACACACACAGAGGCACGCACACACGCACAGAGACACGCGCGCAAACACAGACAGACACAGACACACACACACAGACGCGCACACACACACACAGACACACGCTACTGTGTGTTTCACTTCTTTCGCACCGTACGTAACCAACCCTACGGTGCGGGGGTGGGGGGGTGACCACAACAAACTAAACGCACAAAGCGGCTCTAAAGAAACGAGTTTTTCGACCTCGGCGATGCTTGGAAAGTGCACGGCTCCCAATGGCTTCCTATTATCAGAATGAAAAGCGTTCCAGACGGCCACAGAACCCGGTGCCCACCGCATTTGTTCGACCGCGAGCCGCTGCAGGTGGTGCTCTGAGACCCCCCCCCCCACCACCTCCTGGCTCTTCCCCCACCCCTCCCCCTAGCGGCACCGGCGGCCGATTCGGCCGTGGTCCTGGCCGTGGTCAAGGTGCTGCTCAACTCGACGCGACCCTCGGACGAGAGCTTCGTGCTCGACCCCACGGTGCTGTGTGCACTGCGCCTGGCACCGGTGCACAACCTGCGCATGGAGCGCTCCTTCCTCAAGCAGCTGCTGGCGCGCCTCGCCGACCTGCACCTCGACCGCAGGTTCGCCGACCCCCCCCCCACCTACACCTCCCCCCAAAGACAAAGATCCCCCGTATAGCCTTAACGGACTGTTGGGGCAAGTGCCGTTGGTGAGTGTCGGCGCTTAATGAATGCCGGCACTGGTACGCGAGGGGGTGGGTGGCCGGCAACCACGCCTGGCCGCCTTTGTCTCCCCAGTGGCGATGATTGTACACGCCGCTCCACCCAGGTACTCGTTTGAGGCCGAGTCGATCTAGGGGAGGGCCAGGACCGGTTCAGAGAATCATCACCCGGTGTTGGTGGCCGTGAGGTGAGAATCGGAACCTCCGGGTTCGCAGGGCAGCGTAGCGCCGACCGCCACCACTCCCAGGTTCCATTCGGTGTTTGAACTTCAAAACACAACCCCCGTTTGATTGCCAGAATGTGTAAAACCTCCTCTTACTTTTTGTCTGAGATCGTCTTCTCTTGTTTTCCTTCCCCCACACCTCTCAACTAACACGATTGGCTACGAATGGTGCGAAAGAAGTTGTACATGCAGACGCCGTTCTAACGCGGGGATGGGATTTTGTCGCACAGCTGCCCGGGGCAGGTGACCGACCCGGACGAGAGGTCCCAACGCGACGAGGCCGTCTCGTCGGGGCAGCTGGCGCTGGCGGTGCTGGCGCTGAGGGCCTCGTGCCTGCCCGTGGAGGCCATGCGCCTGGGCTGGGTCCGCGTCGACCTCCTCGGCATCCTGGACCAGCGGCTCGACGAGGAGCGGCGCAGCGTTGGTGCGACGTGGGGACACGCGGGGGGGGGGGGGGGAGTGATGTAGTGGCGACGTAGTTGGGTGACATCGCCGGGGGTGACGTCGCCGGGTCGTAGCGGTGGTTGTGGTGGTGGCCGTTGTAGTGGTGGACCCCCCCCCCCCCCCCCCCTCTGCGCTTTCTACAGCGCTGGCAGGGCGGCCTCTCACCACCTACTACCAGTACGCGCTCGCCACGCAGGCGCTGTGCATCCTCAACGCCAGCGTGGACCCCGACGCCGTGGAGAAGCTCACGAGCTGGGCCCTGCTCCAGGGCTCTGGCGACGGGCCCTACTCCATCGGTGAGCGAGTGACTCTGAGCGAGTGGCGAGTGACTGTGTGAGTGATTTTGAGCTGGGCCAATGCTGCAGGGCCTACAGGGGTCTGCGGACGAGCATCGCTCCGTGAGCGAGCGGCGAGTAATGTGCCAGGTGAGCGGCAGAGCAGCGGTCGGTGTGCACCGTGCTACGAACCCGGCCACACCGAGCTTGGATGATCCCCCTTCACGGAACGACCATCGGTGGTGCATCCGAACCGGTCCTGGGTGTTCCCGAGGTTCGTTTGGTCTTTAAATCCGTCACCTGCTGTGGTGTCTAATAAACATCACCACTGCGGAGTCGAAGGCAGCATGGCGTTGTGCTGGACTTGATAGGTGCTGCTACTTGCTCACGAGCCTCTGTAGGCGGTACGGGCGGTGATCTTTGCCTCTTCTGAGAGCAATACGGAGGGGCTGGACGAGCGAGGAGTGGGCGGCTGAGCGAGCATCGCCCCCCCCCCCCCCCCCCAGACGAGGCATCCCAGGCGCTGGTGGCGCTGTCGTGCCTCAAGGGGACTCCGCTCCTGGGGCCCCCCCACACTCGCCGCTGCCGTGGCCGCGGCCGCCCAGAGCCTCGCCACGCTGCTGCTGGGGCAGCGCTCGGGCAACGGAGCCATCGGCAACATCTACAGCACCGCCCTCGCCGTGCAGGTGGGGGGTGGGGGGCTGGTGGGATGGTGGGGGCTGGCTGGTGGGGGGGGCTGGATGGTGGGGGGCTGTGGTCTCGGTGGATTGTCATTTGTCCAGTCACTGAGGGATGGACATTCGTCCGCTGGGGGAAGGAAACGGCGAGGTGGCTCTTGTGAATAACGGAATGAAGGGGGTGTGGGAGCGTGGTGGTGGTGAGTGAGCTCTACTCTCCATCGTGGGAAGCAAGGTATGGTGGTAGTGGCTTATGCCCCCACCACAAGTGAATATCAGTGGAGGAATGCAGGCAAAGCCGATTAGTTGGCTGCCTTCTATGCCTCTGCTTGATTGACATGGCCAAAGCCAATACTATAACAACCCAGAGCCCTGGCGTATTCATTGCAAGTGCTTTATGAGACTCCGACTCTGCTCACAACAATTAAGTTCCTTCATGATGGTGGGCAGGTCCGGGTATAACGATATGGCCAGGAGTCAAAGCCGTTCCTTGTTCACCTTGGGTGCGACAGGGATGTGTCCATGCTCCGACATTATTTAACGTTTTATTGGAACCACGTAGTTGAAGTGTTCTGTGGCTGTACTGGAGCAATTTCCATCTGGGACAAATACAATAGGACGCTGATCGATGCCCGGATGAGATCGAGAAATTTCTCCCTATTGGTCAACCATGTTATGTATGCTGATGAGCTGGTGATTTGCTGCTCACTCGGAGTTGGAGGTTCTCCTGCTTAACCTGGAGTGTGCTTCAGCTGCACCAAAGCTCGCACCTCTTATTCGCAAAGTTAGCTACATACGGTGCGGAAGAAGTTCAACATTCATACATAAGCACCTGCCTGGGTATTTTGTGCCATCAAACACTCCACCCACTCAACTCTCCATTTCAAGTTTAATTTATTAGGTATAGCCCTGTGAGCCATGCGGCTCTTAAGTCGGGTGCAACCGCAACAAACAAAATATGAACAGAGAACATCTTAAGGCGAAGACGCGTAACAGAAGCATCCTGGAATAAACCAGCAAAGATAAAAAAAAAACGTATTAAAATCTGTGTGCAAAAATCCCAATGTGGTGCAAGTCGGCTATAACAACCATGGGACAATTTGGATTAACCATATGTTTTCGAATCGCCAAAATGAAGCTGTAACAACAGTAATCATAGGAACTGATTCAAATTTAACAATAAACGATAAACATAACATGTACGACCAAACTTGCAGCCATAGCTGGCAGCATGACACTCCCAGTGTATGATGTGTGAGTGTATGATGTGTGAGTTTAGTGTCGGCTCCCTCTGCGCGCGCCTCTCGCCCACCACAAGTGGCCCCGCCAGCCGCTGGGAGCGCGCGCCTCAGGCGGTCATCTTTTTTTTTCCCATGACGCCCCCCCCCCCGCCCGGTTCCGTCCATAGGTTATGGGGCAATTGTCCAGAGAGTTTTGCCATATTGGGCAGTGTGCTCATGACCAGCTCTGGTTTGACAGCAGAGGTCTCGCTCAGATTCAGTTGGGTGGTAATCTCTTTAAATTTGCTGCATAGCGCTGTGTGGAAGCTACCTGCCTGTAGCTTCCATATAAAAGTGTTACGCCCTCTCTTCTCTGTGCTTGAAAAACGTGGACCACCCCCCAATGGAAAATCCTATGCTGGTTGGACACATTTAGGCTGGCCTGCCTCCGATCCATCCAGGGTTTAACCAGGCTGGGTTGTCTGAACCGCTCGCATATACTTGAAAGATTTGGACGGTCCCATTTGTGAGGTCCTCCGGCAGGCAAAGCTGCATTGGCTAGGCCGTTAGGGCATATAGCCCGCATGCCCATCCACTGCGTGCCCCAAGCAGCTTCTGTTTCACTGGATAGAGGGGGCTAACCGGGCACGGCATAGGCTGACAGTAGAATGTGGAGCCAAGTGGACTTGCCGATAGTCGATACCAGCGGTGTCAAGATCGGCCTCTATGAAGGAGGCTTGTGTAGGATACGACTGGCCAACAACGGAGGGCAGAGGAGCGATGCTCGCAACGAGTGGAGCACTGGGGTGGCTAAAGCATAGTAGGGGCACAGGTGGTGCATCTGCGAATCGTCTCTGTCAATCCATGGCACCTGCTGGGTCTGTCCCGTGACCTCCTCCTCCTGCACCTAGCCTGGCACAGCAGTCAACCCATGGCACCTGCAGGGTCTGTCCCGTGACCTCCTCCTACACCTAGCCTGGCACAGCAGTCAAACACCCCCCCTCCCCTCTTACACCCACCAGGCCCTACAGGCTGCCCAAGGGAGCGGGGTGAACGTGAGCGGCTGGGACGGAGGCAACGCCTCCCGCACCTTCCTCTTCGCCGCCGCCGTGGCCGGCGAGTTCAACGCCTCCCCGGGGGCCCTGGCCCAGCTGCTGCCCGCGCTGCTGGGCACCACCTACCTGGCCGTGCCGGGCATCACCTGCGTGGGTGACGACGGTGAGCGGACCTGGGTGGGGCCTACGTGGCACAATGTGGGGCGGGGGGGGTAGAGATGGTGAGGTGCGTGGTTGTGGTCAATGGTAGGTAATGCATAGGGACAATTGCCACTTGGGGTTGTAATTGGTGGTGGTGATCACCCTGCTGCGCCATGTGAATGGTGGTGGTCAACCTGCGGTGTCATGAGAGTGATTTTGTTCTCCTGCCGCTTGCTCTGCAGACAGCGTCCACGACCTGCACAGCGAGCTGACGCTGCGCACGCCCACCGGCAACTCTTCGTGGCCCATCGGAGTGACCTACACGGCCACCGACGGCCTGGGCCACACCTTCAACAACAGCGTCCACGTGACCGTGCCCAGCGGCTCCAACCTCCTGCGCGTGCTGGAGGCCGCCCAGGCACAGAACGCCCTCCAATTCAGGTGAGGGGGGGGGAGTGGGGATGGAGGTGGGGAAGGGGGAGGTGATGAGGTGTGGGAGGGAGGTGGTGAGGGGTGGGGGGAGGTAAGGCGATGGAGGTGGTGAGGTTGTTGTTGTTGTTGTTGGCGCGCAGCTTCAAGACCAAGTCGTCGAGCTTTGGGCCATACCTGGTGGAGGTGAATGGACTCGTGGCTGACTCTGCCCTGCACCAGTACTGGCAGCTGCTGGATGCTCCCAGCACCCCGCTGGACAAAGGTGAGGAGCCTTTGGCCGCCTCGGGACATGGGGGGGGGGGGTCACCAGTTCGGGGTGGCACCGCGATAGCTGCCGTGAGGCCTCTAGCTGAGGGGGCAGCCCCAGTGGCAGCTGATTCCAGCCGCGTGCGACTCCAACGGAGTGCCGAGCGGCTTGAGCCGTGATGCCGTGAGATGTCGTCTCCCTCGCCTGGTGTGCAGGAGGTCTCGTGGGTTCCATCTCTGGATTTTGAGATTCTGCGTCTCCCTCCCCGTGGTTCAGACTCGACTTTTATTCGGGTCTGTTTTTATTTCCCACAATTTAGAATAGACGTGCGTTGTTTAGATGATTTGTCTGTTGCTACACACTTCCACAAGTATAAGCCACTTGGTTGAGCTATAATTTTGATAGCCACGTCGCTTCTGAAAAGGAGGCAATATCTCCGTGGGCTCTCTACCTGGTAAAATAAAAACGTTACATTGTTTAAACTGAGACTCCAGGACTGCCTGCGCTACCAACTGTGTGAACGGGGAGGCTCTCCCATCCCAAGCCACTACCCTCAAGTGTTTCGCTGTTGTGCTGATTGCTGAACTTTGTTTAGTGTGGGGGTTGTTGCTGCTTTGCTCATGTTTGAGAACCAACCCAGAGTCGATCGGAAAATGAGATTCTTCCTCTGTCTCCTGTCCTGGTGTCTCTCTTGCTCTCGAGTTGTCACCCGGCCACCTGAACACCAATCTCGCTCGCGCCCTCATTCACACTCCTCCTCCTACCCACCCAATCACTCGCCCACCCACTCACTCATTCACTCATTCAACCAGTTGCTCGCCATCTCGCTCACCCACACACAACCAAACTCGCTCACTCGCGCGAAATGAAACTCCTCCATCCTGCAAGTCAGGGTCGGGATCGAACTCACGACCTGCTGCCTACCAGGCGAGGTAGTTAACATCTCCTAGCCACCGTGATGATGAGTGACGCAAACTCAATATACAGCAGGTGTCAGGGTCGGGATCGAACTCACGACCTCCTGCCTACCAGGCGAGGTAGTTAACATCTCATAGCCACCGCGGCCCCCTTTTATTTCTCTTGGCTCGACCCGGATCACGTAACTAACCCCCCCCCCCGTCTGTGTGGTGCTGTGCGCAGGGCTGAGGGACTACATTGTGTCTGATGGACAACACGTGATCGCCAATCTCACCACGTGGTAGATGCAGCGTGGGGAGGGGGGGGGCACGACGCCGTTCAACAGACGTCAGGAAACGGGGACGTGACGTGCGTGGCTCCCTCGCTCTGCCACGCCGCCGCGTCATCGTCGCTTCTCATCTCGACCATCCCAATGGCCCCCAGCTGTGCCCCCCCCCCCCCCCCCCCGGTGGCAGCTGTCTCTGCTGCTGCTGCGAAGCGAACGTGGCAGTGGGAGCGTCATAATCGTAGCTGTGACGTCACCGTCATGATCGCAGCCGTGACGTCATCCTCGCTGTTATTAGCAGTGGGCCATGATCGGTCCACTGCTGTGAATACCCCCCCCTCCCCCTCCCACCAACGCCAGCCTCACGATCTTGACGAGCTGCGACGTTCACATCCACAGATTATATTCGTACATGACGATGCGTGTGACGTAATAAAACATTAAAAGTTTGTGTCTACGCTGCAGCGTCATTCATGCGAGTGGCATCTCTGCAATAATAATTATACAGCTGTCAGAATCGCATGGTTTTTAGGGGGCTAAATCCTAATCGTGTCGCAACGTGGATGTCGTAAAATGGAAGAGAAAAAAAATCCTCCCCAGAGAGTAAAACCCGATGAGCAGTAAACAAATGTGAGGAGTGTGGCACGAAGCCCCAAAGGGTTCGTCACACAAATTGTGAATTATTCTCAGGAGGATTTGGCTCCCGAAACGGGGCCACGATCGCAGCGCGTTGAGAGACGCGGCTCTGCGCGCCGTGATGCTGCGGGAGACGTCGCAATAATAAATACACAGACACGAGGGCTGTCGCCAGATTTAGTTTTTGAAGGCCACGCGCGCGACTCGAGCGGTGGAACGTTCCCCGCGGTCCACGTGGAGCCTGGTGGGGAATCGCTTCACGCGTGGGGGTGGTGATGGTGGTCTGTGTGGAGTGGTGGTGGTGGTCTGTGGAGTGGTGGTGGTGGTGGGGGTTTGTGTGGAGTGGTGGTGGTGTTGGGGGTGGTGGTGGTAGGGGTCTGTTTGGAGTGGGGGTGTTGGGGGTGGTGGTGGTGGTCTGTGTGGATTGGTGGTGGTGTTGGGGGTGGTGGTGGGGGTTGTTGGGGCTGTCTTGGGAGTCGAGGTGCGGCTCTCCGCTGCGCACTCCGCGTGGGGTCTCCATCTCGGCACGCGTGGACTCGCACGTGGAGAGGCATGCAACTCGCGCACAGACCCATAGTCACACGGAGATCTGTAGAAACCATCGACTCGCACAGAGATCCAGAGTCACGCGGGGGATCCATAGACTCCCACGTAGACCCTCATAGCGCCATAGACCCCCAGAGAGCCACGGACTTGGGTAGAGCCATAGATTCACATTGTGAGAGCCAGACTCGCACTAAAGACCCGCATAGAACCAGAGGCTCGCACAGAGGCGCGCTGTGCGCGTCTCCCGGCGTGTCTCTGCGGGGCTGTGGTCACGCCGTCTCCCACCACCGGGGGGCGCTGTCGTCTCGCCGGCGACAAAGCGGCGGCCTCGAGGGCTCTCACCGACCACCGTGAACTCGCATCGAGATCCAGAGCATCGCAGTCCCGTAGCCAGAACCACGCCAGGCCGCCTTTGTCTCCCCAGTGGCGACGTTTACACATCACACCAGATACTCGTTTGAGGCCGAGTAGACGTAGATGCCAGGTTCATAGCGCAATGCACTCACCAGATTACACGCACACAGCAATACCTTCAAGCGCATACAATGATCGGGTTATCAATGGTGTGTGCAGTCGAGAGTTGTCTGTCCTCTAAAGAGACATGGAATGTGGAATTTCCACCTCTGGCTGAGGGCGGCTCTGAGGGACGAGTACCGCCTAGAGGTCGAGAGAGTGACGGAGACACTTGACTTTTAAACAACTTTTATTGCCGCCAGCAGCAACAGCACTGGAGGTGATTCCGACATGAAATACAGTCACCAGCAAACAAATAAACGCTATAAATCCACGCGCTGTGACGCTAAATGCACTGCGCACAACACGAAAAAAAAGTCACGTGGTGGTGGTCATCGCACATGTTATGGTGATGAGCGAGCGCCTCGGAAGGTGAACACGAGGGTGCCGTCCACGCTGGTACAGAAGGTTTGTCTGGCTCCCCAGCGTTCGAAGACGTGCACATCACCGGCATGTGTGTGGTACATGGCGTGCGCCAGCCGGAGCCGTGCCTTGAGCAGGCCCCTGAACACTGGAAGCACAGAGCAGCCCTCAGTGTCACCTTCCAGCATATTTTTAGATGCTGATCACAGGCGTAGTTGGCGAGGTCATGGCGCTTGTTAGCCAGGTAAGGCACCACCCCATATACGAAGCTGCTGTTGTAGAAGGGCACCCCCAGTTTCATGAAGATGTCCCATCAAAAGGCGGAACATTGGTTTTAACCGCTGGCAGCATAGGTACTGGTGGGGCAGATTCTCGCTGGCACCGCAGGAAATGCACAAGTCTGAGACAGAGAGAGACGGAGGAGGTGACGATGGGAAGTGGGGGGTGACGAGGTGAGGAGGGAGAGTATGGAGTGACGAGGTGAGGGGGGTGAGTGGAGGGTGACGAGGTGAGGGGGGCGAGTGTGGAGTGACGAGGTGAGGGGGGCGAGTGGAGGGTGACGAGGTGAGGGGGGCGAGTGTGGAGGGTGACGAGGTGAGGGGGAAGAGTGTGGAGTGACGAGGTGAGGGGGGCGAGTGGAGGGTGACGAGGTGAGGGGGGCGAGTGTGGAGGGTGACGAGGTGAGGGGGGTGAGTGGGGGGTGACGAGGTGAGGGGGGTGAGTGGGGGGTGACGAGCTGAGGGGGGCGAGTGGAGGGTGACGAGGTGAGGGGGGTGAGTGGGGGGTGACGAGGTGAGGGGGGCGAGTGTGGAGGGTGACGAGGTAAGGGGGGTGAGTGGGGGGTGACGAGCTGAGGGGGGCGAGTGTGGAGGGTGACGAGGTGAGGGGGGCGAGTGGAGGGTGACGAGGTGAGGGGGGCGAGTGTGGAGGGTGACGAGGTGAGGGGGGTGAGTGGGGGGTGACGAGGTGAGGGGGGTGAGTGGAGGGTGACGAGGTGAGGGGGGTGAGTGGGGGGTGACGAGGTGAGGGGGGTGAGTGGAGGGTGACGAGGTGAGGGGGGTGAGTGGAGGGTGACGAGCTGAGGGGGGCGAGTGGAGGGTGACGAGGTGAGGGGGGGTGAGTGGGGGGTGACGAGGTGAGGGCGGCGAGTGGAGGGTGACGAGGTGAGGGGGGCGAGTGGAGGGTGACGAGGTGAGGGGGGCGAGTGGGGGGTGACGAGGTGAGGGGGGTGAGTGGAAGGTGACGAGGTGAGGGGGGCGAGTGTGGAGGGTGACGAGGTGAGGGGGGCGAGTGTGGAGGGTGACGAGGTGAGGGGGGCGAGTGGAGGGTGACGAGGTGAGGGGGGCGAGTGGGGGGTGACGAGGTGAGGGGGGTGAGTGGAAGGTGACGAGGTGAGGGGGGCGAGTGTGGAGGGTGACGAGGTGAGGGGGGCGAGTGTGGGGGGTGACGAGGTGAGGGGGGCGAGTGTGGAGGGTGACGAGGTGAGGGGGGCGAGTGTGGAGGGTGACGAGGTGAGGGGGGCGAGTGTGGAGGGTGACGAGGTGAGGGGGGCGAGTGGAGGGTGACGAGGTGAGGGGGGCGAGTGGAGGGTGACGAGGTGAGGGGGGCGAGTGGAGGGTGACGAGGTGAGGGGGGCGAGTGTGGAGGGTGACGAGGTGAGGGGGGCGAGTGTGGAGGGTGACGAGGTGAGGGGGGCGAGTGGAGGGTGACGAGGTGAGGGGGGCGAGTGTGGGGAGTGACGAGGTGAGGGGGGTGAGTGTGGAGTGACGAGGTGAGGGGGGTGAGTGGAGGGTGACGAGGTGAGGGGGGCGAGTGGAGGGTGACGAGGTGAGGGGGGCGAGTGGAGGGTGACGAGGTGAGGGGGGCGAGTGGAGGGTGACGAGGTGAGGGGGGCGAGTGGAGGGTGACGAGGTGAGGGGGGCGAGTGTGGAGGGTGACGAGGTGAGGGGGGCGAGTGGAGGGTGACGAGGTGAGGGGGGCGAGTGTGGAGGGTGACGAGGTGAGGGGGGCGAGTGTGGAGGGTGACGAGCTGAGGGGGGCGAGTGTGGAGGGTGACGAGGTGAGGGGGGTGAGTGGAGGGTGACGAGGTGAGGGGGGTGAGTGGAGGGTGACGAGGTGAGGGGGGGCGAGTGTGGAGGGTGACGAGCTGAGGGGGGCGAGTGTGGAGGGTGACGAGGTGAGGGGGGCGAGTGTGGAGGGTGACGAGGTGAGGGGGGCGAGTGTGGAGGGTGACGAGATGAGGGGGGCGAGTGGAGGGTGACGAGGTGAGGGGGGTGAGTGTGGAGGGTGACGAGGTGAGGGGGGCGAGTGTGGAGGGTGACGAGGTGAGGGGGGCGAGTGTGGAGGGTGACGAGGTGAGGGGGGCGAGTGTGGAGGGTGACGAGGTGAGAGGGGCGAGTGGAGGGTGACGAGGTGAGGAGGGCGAGTGTGGGGGGTGACGAGGTGAGGGGGGCGAGTGTGGGGGGTGACGAGGTGTGGGGGGTGAGTGGAGGGTGACGAGGTGAGGGGGGTGAGTGGAGGGTGACGAGGTGAGGGGGGTGAGTGGAGGGTGACGAGGTGAGGGGGGTGAGTGTGGAAGATGACGAGGTGAGGGGGGCGAGTGGAGGGTGACGAGGTGAGGGGGGCGAGTGTGGAGGGTGACGAGGTGAGGGGGGCGAGTGTGGAGGGTGACGAGGTGAGGGGGGTGAGTGGGGGGTGACGAGGTGAGGGGGGCGAGTGTGGAGGGTGACGAGGTGAGGGGGGTGAGTGGGGGGTGACGAGCTGAGGGGGGCGAGTGGAGGGTGACGAGGTGAGGGGGGTGAGTGGAAGGTGACGAGGTGAGGGGGGCGAGTGTAGGGTGACGAGGTGAGGGGGGCGAGTGTGGGGTGACGAGGTGAGGGGGGTGAGTGGGGGGTGACGAGGTGAGGGGGGCGAGTGTAGGGTGACGAGGTGAGGGGGGCGAGTGGAGGGTGACGAGGTGAGGGGGGTGAGTGGGGGGTGACGAGGTGAGGGGGGTGAGTGGAGGGTGACGAGGTGAGGGGGGCGAGTGGAGGGTGACGAGGTGAGGGGGGCGAGTGGGGGGTGACGAGGTGAGGGGGGTGAGTGGAAGGTGACGAGGTGAGGGGGGCGAGTGTGGAGGGTGACGAGGTGAGGGGGGCGAGTGTAGGGTGACGAGGTGAGGGGGGCGAGTGTGGAGGGTGACGAGGTGAGGGGGGTGAGTGGAAGGTGACGAGGTGAGGGGGGCGAGTGTGGAGGGTGACGAGGTGAGGGGGGCGAGTGTAGGGTGACGAGGTGAGGGGGGTGAGTGTGGAGTGACGAGGTGAGGGGGGTGAGTGGAGGGTGACGAGGTGAGGGGGGCGAGTGTGGAGGGTGACGAGGTGAGGGGGGCGAGTGGAGGGTGACGAGGTGAGGGGGGCGAGTGTGGAGGGTGACGAGGTGAGGGGGGCGAGTGTGGAGGGTGACGAGGTGAGGGGGGCGAGTGTGGGGGGTGACGAGGTGAGGGGGGCGAGTGGAGGGTGACGAGGTGAGGGGGGCGAGTGTGGGGGGTGACGAGGTGAGGGGGGCGAGTGTGGGGGGTGACGAGGTGAGGGGGGTGAGTGGAGGGTGACGAGGTGAGGGGGGCGATTGTGGAGGGTGACGAGCTGAGGGGGGGCGAGTGTGGAGGGTGACGAGGTGAGGGGGGCGAGTGGAGGGTGACGAGGTGAGGGGGGCGAGTGTGGAGGGTGACGAGCTGAGGGGGGCGATTGTGGAGGGTGACGAGGTGAGGGGGGCGAGTGGAGGGTGACGAGGTGAGGGGGGCGAGTGGGGGGTGACGAGGTGAGGGGGGCGAGTGTGGAGGGTGACGAGGTGAGGGGGGTGAGTGGAAGGTGACGAGGTGAGGGGGGCGAGTGTGGAGGGTGACGAGGTGAGGGGGGCGAGTGTGGAGGGTGACGAGATGAGGGGGGCGAGTGGAGGGTGACGAGGTGAGGGGGGCGAGTGTGGAGGGTGACGAGGTGAGGGGGGCGAGTGTGGAGGGTGACGAGGTGAGGGGGGCGAGTGGAGGGTGACGAGGTGAGGGGGGCGAGTGTGGAGAGTGACGAGGTGAAGGGGGCGAGTGTGGAGGGTGACGAGGTGAGGGGGGCGAGTGTGGAGGGTGACGAGGTGAGGAGGGTGACGAGGTGAGGGGGGCGAGTGGAGGGTGACGAGGTGAGGGGGGCGAGTGGAGGGTGACGAGGTGAGGGGGGCGAGTGTGGAGAGTGACGAGGTGAGGGGGGCGAGTGTGGAGGGTGACGAGGTGAGGGGGGCGAGTGTGGAGGGTGACGAGGTGAGGGGGGCGAGTGGAGGGTGACGAGGTGAGGGGGGCGAGTGTGGAGGGTGACGAGGTGAGGGGGGTGAGTATGAGGAGTGACGAGGTGAGGGGGGTGAGTGGAGGGTGACGAGGTGAGGAGGGTGACGAGATGAGGGGGGTGAGTGGAGGGTGACGAGGTGAGGGGGGTGAGTGGGGGGTGACGAGCTGAGGGGGGCGAGTGGAGGGTGACGAGGTGCGGGGGGTGAGTGGAGGGTGACGAGGTGAGGGGGGCGAGTGTGGAGGGTGACGAGGTGAGGGGGGCGAGTTGAGGGTGACGAGGTGAGGGGGGCGAGTGTGGGGTGACGAGGTGAGGGCGAGTGTAGGGTGACGAGGTGAGGGGGGCGAGTGGAGGGTGACGAGGTGAGGGGGGGCGAGTGTGGAGTGACGAGGTGAGGGGGGTGAGTGGAGGGTGACGAGGTGAGGGGGGCGAGTGGGGGGTGACGAGGTGAGGGGGGCGAGTGTGGAGGGTGACGAGGTGAGGGGGGTGAGTGGAAGGTGACTAGGTGAGGGGGGCGAGTGTGGAGGGTGACGAGGTGAGGGGGGCGAGTGTGGAGGGTGACGAGGTGAGGGGGGCGAGTGGAGGGTGACGAGGTGAGGGGGGGTGAGTGTGGGGGAGTGACGAGGTGAGGGGGGTGAGTGGAGGGTGACGAGGTGAGGGGGGTGAGTGGAGGGTGACGAGGTGAGGGGGGCGAGTGGTGGAGGGTGACGAGGTGAGGGGGGGGCGAGTGGAGGGGGGTGACGAGGTGAGGGGGGGTGATTGGAGGGTGACGAGGTGAGGGGGGGGTGACGAGGTGAGGGGGGCGAGTGTGGAGGGTGACGAGGTGAGGGGGGCGAGTTGGGGGTGACGAGGTGAGGAGGGTGACGAGGTGAGGGGGGTGAGTGGAGGGTGACGAGGTGAGGGGGGCGAGTGGGGGGTGACGAGGTGAGGGGGGCGAGTGTGGAGGGTGACGAGGTGAGGGGGGCGAGTGTGGAGGGTGACGAGGTGAGGGGGGCGAGTGTGGGGGGGTGACGAGGTGAGGGGGGCGAGTGGAGGGTGACGAGGTGAGGGGGGCGAGTGTGGGGGGGTGACGAGGTGAGGGGGGCGAGTGTGGGGGGTGACGAGGTGAGGGGGGTGAGTGGAGGGTGACGAGGTGAGGGGGGCGAGTGTGGAGGGTGACGAGCTGAGGAGGGCGAGTGTGGAGGGTGACGAGGTGAGGGGGGCGAGTGGAGGGTGACGAGGTGAGGGGGGCGAGTGTGGAGGGTGACGAGCTGAGGGGGGCGATTGTGGAGGGTGACGAGGTGAGGGGGGCGAGTGGAGGGTGACGAGGTGAGGGGGGCGAGTGGGGGGTGACGAGGTGAGGGGGGCGAGTGTGGAGGGTGACGAGGTGAGGGGGGTGAGTGGAAGGTGACGAGGTGAGGGGGGCGAGTGTGGAGGGTGACGAGGTGAGGGGGGCGAGTGTGGAGGGTGACGAGATGAGGGGGGCGAGTGGAGGGTGACGAGGTGAGGGGGGCGAGTGTGGAGGGTGACGAGGTGAGGGGGGCGAGTGTGGAGGGTGACGAGGTGAGGGGGGCGAGTGGAGGGTGACGAGGTGAGGGGGGCGAGTGTGGAGAGTGACGAGGTGAGGGGGGCGAGTGTGGAGGGTGACGAGGTGAGGGGGGCGAGTGTGGAGGGTGACGAGGTGAGGAGGGTGACGAGGTGAGGGGGGCGAGTGGAGGGTGACGAGGTGAGGGGGGCGAGTGGAGGGTGACGAGGTGAGGGGGGCTAGTGTGGAGAGTGACGAGGTGAGGGGGGGCGAGTGTGGAGGGTGACGAGGTGAGGGGGGCGAGTGTGGAGGGTGACGAGGTGAGGGGGGCGAGTGGAGGGTGACGAGGTGAGGGGGGCGAGTGTGGAGGGTGACGAGGTGAGGGGGGTGAGTATGAGGAGTGACGAGGTGAGGGGGGTGAGTGGAGGGTGACGAGGTGAGGAGGGTGACGAGGTGAGGGGGGTGAGTGGAGGGTGACGAGGTGAGGGGGGTGAGTGGGGGGTGACGAGCTGAGGGGGGCGAGTGGAGGGTGACGAGGTGCGGGGGGTGAGTGGAGGGTGACGAGGTGAGGGGGGCGAGTGTGGAGGGTGACGAGGTGAGGGGGGCGAGTTGAGGGTGACGAGGTGAGGGGGGCGAGTGTGGGGTGACGAGGTGAGGGCGAGTGTAGGGTGACGAGGTGAGGGGGGCGAGTGGAGGGTGACGAGGTGAGGGGGGCGAGTGTGGAGTGACGAGGTGAGGGGGTGAGTGGAGGGTGACGAGGTGAGGGGGGCGGAGTGGGGGGTGACGAGGTGAGGGGGGCGAGTGTGGAGGGTGACGAGGTGAGGGGGGTGAGTGGAAGGTGACTAGGTGAGGGGGGCGAGTGTGGAGGGTGACGAGGTGAGGGGGGCGAGTGTGGAGGGTGACGAGGTGAGGGGGGCGAGTGGAGGGTGACGAGGTGAGGGGGGGTGAGTGTGGGGAGTGACGAGGTGAGGGGGGTGAGTGGAGGGTGACGAGGTGAGGGGGGTGAGTGGAGGGTGACGAGGTGAGGGGGGCGAGTGTGGAGGGTGACGAGGTGAGGGGGGGCGAGTGTGGAGTGACGAGGTGAGGGGGGTGAGTGGAGGGTGACGAGGTGAGGGGGGTGATTGGAGGGTGACGAGGTGAGGGGGGCGAGTGTGGAGGGTGACGAGGTGAGGGGGGCGAGTTGGGGGTGACGAGGTGAGGAGGGTGACGAGGTGAGGGGGGTGAGTGGAGGGTGACGAGGTGAGGGGGGCGAGTGGGGGGTGACGAGGTGAGGGGGGCGAGTGTGGAGGGTGACGAGGTGAGGGGGGCGAGTGTGGAGGGTGACGAGGTGAGGGGGGCGAGTGTGGGGGGTGACGAGGTGAGGGGGGCGAGTGGAGGGTGACGAGGTGAGGGGGGCGAGTGTGGGGGGTGACGAGGTGAGGGGGGCGAGTGTGGGGGGTGACGAGGTGAGGGGGGTGAGTGGAGGGTGACGAGGTGAGGGGGGCGAGTGTGGAGGGTGACGAGCTGAGGAGGGCGAGTGTGGAGGGTGACGAGGTGAGGGGGGCGAGTGGAGGGTGACGAGGTGAGGGGGGCGAGTGTGGAGGGTGACGAGCTGAGGGGGGCGATTGTGGAGGGTGACGAGGTGAGGGGGGGCGAGTGGAGGGTGACGAGGTGAGGGGGGCGAGTGGGGGTGACGAGGTGAGGGGGGCGAGTGTGGAGGGTGACGAGGTGAGGGGGGTGAGTGGAAGGTGACGAGGTGAGGGGGGCGAGTGTGGAGGGTGACGAGGTGAGGGGGGCGAGTGTGGAGGGTGACGAGATGAGGGGGGCGAGTGGAGGGTGACGAGGTGAGGGGGGCGAGTGTGGAGGGTGACGAGGTGAGGGGGGCGAGTGTGGAGGGTGACGAGGTGAGGGGGGGCGAGTGGGAGAGTGACGAGGTGAGGGGCGAGTGTGGAGAGTGACGAGGTGAGGGGGGCGAGTGTGGAGGGTGACGAGGTGAGGGGGGCGAGTGTGGAGGGTGACGAGGTGAGGAGGGTGACGAGGTGAGGGGGGCGAGTGGAGGGTGACGAGGTGAGGGGGGCGAGTGGAGGGTGACGAGGTGAGGGGGGCGAGTGTGGAGAGTGACGAGGTGAGGGGGGGCGAGTGTGGAGGGTGACGAGGTGAGGGGGGCGAGTGTGGAGGGTGACGAGGTGAGGGGGGCGAGTGGAGGGTGACGAGGTGAGGGGGCGAGTGTGGAGGGTGACGAGGTGAGGGGGGTGAGTATGAGGAGTGACGAGGTGAGGGGGGTGAGTGGAGGGTGACGAGGTGAGGAGGGTGACGAGGTGAGGGGGGTGAGTGGAGGGTGACGAGGTGAGGGGGGCGAGTGGTGGAGGGTGACGAGGTGAGGGGGGTGAGTGGAAGGTGACTAGGTGAGGGGGGCGAGTGTGGAGGGTGACGAGGTGAGGGGGGCGAGTGTGGAGGGTGACGAGGTGAGGGGGGCGAGTGGAGGGTGACGAGGTGAGGGGGGTGAGTGTGGGGAGTGACGAGGTGAGGGGGGTGAGTGGAGGGTGACGAGGTGAGGGGGGTGAGTGGAGGGTGACGAGGTGAGGGGGGCGAGTGTGGAGGGTGACGAGGTGAGGGGGGGCGAGTGTGGAGTGACGAGGTGAGGGGGGTGAGTGAGGGTGACGAGGTGAGGGGGGTGATTGGAGGGTGACGAGGTGAGGGGGCGAGTGTGGAGGGTGACGAGGTGAGGGGGGCGAGTTGGGGTGACGAGGTGAGGAGGGTGACGAGGTGAGGGGGGTGAGTGGAGGGTGACGAGGTGAGGGGGGCGAGTGGGGGGTGACGAGGTGAGGGGGGCGAGTGTGGAGGGTGACGAGGTGAGGGGGGCGAGTGTGGAGAGTGACGAGGTGAGGGGGGCGAGTGTGGGGGGTGACGAGGTGAGGGGGGCGAGTGAGGGTGACGAGGTGAGGGGGGCGAGTGTGGGGGGTGACGAGGTGAGGGGGGCGAGTGTGGGGGTGACGAGGTGAGGGGGGTGAGTGGAGGGTGACGAGGTGAGGGGGGCGAGTGTGGAGGGTGACGAGCTGAGGAGGGCGAGTGTGGAGGGTGACGAGGTGAGGGGGGCGAGTGGAGGGTGACGAGGTGAGGGGGGCGAGTGTGGAGGGTGACGAGCTGAGGGGGGCGATTGTGGAGGGTGACGAGGTGAGGGGGGCGAGTGGAGGGTGACGAGGTGAGGGGGGCGAGTGGGGGGTGACGAGGTGAGGGGGGCGAGTGTGGAGGGTGACGAGGTGAGGGGGGTGAGTGGAAGGTGACGAGGTGAGGGGGGCGAGTGTGGAGGGTGACGAGGTGAGGGGGGCGAGTGTGGAGGGTGACGAGATGAGGGGGGCGAGTGGAGGGTGACGAGGTGAGGGGGGCGAGTGTGGAGGGTGACGAGGTGAGGGGGGCGAGTGTGGAGGGTGACGAGGTGAGGGGGGCGAGTGGAGGGTGACGAGGTGAGGGGGGCGAGTGTGGAGAGTGACGAGGTGAGGGGGGCGAGTGTGGAGGGTGACGAGGTGAGGGGGGCGAGTGTGGAGGGTGACGAGGTGAGGAGGGTGACGAGGTGAGGGGGGCGAGTGGAGGGTGACGAGGTGAGGGGGGCGAGTGGAGGGTGACGAGGTGAGGGGGGCTAGTGTGGAGAGTGACGAGGTGAGGGGGGCGAGTGTGGAGGGTGACGAGGTGAGGGGGGCGAGTGTGGAGGGTGACGAGGTGAGGGGGGGCGAGTGGAGGGTGACGAGGTGAGGGGGGCGAGTGTGGAGGGTGACGAGGTGAGGGGGGTGAGTATGAGGAGTGACGAGGTGAGGGGGGTGAGTGGAGGGTGACGAGGTGAGGAGGGGGTGAGGGGGGTGAGTGGAGGGTGACGAGGTGAGGAGGGTGACGAGTGAGGGGGGTGAGTGGAGGGTGACGAGGTGAGGGGGGTGAGTGGGGGGTGACGAGCTGAGGGGGGCGAGTGGAGGGTGACGAGGTGCGGGGGGTGAGTGGAGGGTGACGAGGTGAGGGGGGCGAGTGTGGAGGGTGACGAGGTGAGGGGGGCGAGTTGAGGGTGACGAGGTGAGGGGGGCGAGTGTGGGGTGACGAGGTGAGGGCGAGTGTAGGGTGACGAGGTGAGGGGGGCGAGTGGAGGGTGACGAGGTGAGGGGGGCGAGTGTGGAGTGACGAGGTGAGGGGGGGTGAGTGGAGGGTGACGAGGTGAGGGGGGCGAGTGGGGGGTGACGAGGTGAGGGGGGGCGAGTGTGGAGGGTGACGAGGTGAGGGGGGTGAGTGGAAGGTGACTAGGTGAGGGGGGCGAGTGTGGAGGGTGACGAGGTGAGGGGGGCGAGGTGTGGAAGGTGACGAGGTGAGGGGGGCGAGTGGAGGGTGACGAGGTGAGGGGGGTGAGTGTGGGGGAGTGACGAGGTGAGGGGGGTGAGTGGAGGGGTGACGAGGTGAGGGGGGTGAGTGGAGGGTGACGAGGTGAGGGGGGCGAGTGTGGAGGGTGACGAGGTGAGGGGGGCGAGTGGGAGTGACGAGGTGAGGGGGGTGAGTGGAGGGTGACGAGGTGAGGGGGGTGATTGGAGGGTGACGAGGTGAGGGGGGCGAGTGTGGAGGGTGACGAGGTGAGGGGGGCGAGTTGGGGTGACGAGGTGAGGAGGGTGACGAGGTGAGGGGGGTGAGTGGAGGGTGACGAGGTGAGGGGGGCGAGTGGGGGGTGACGAGGTGAGGGGGGGCGAGTGTGGAGGGTGACGAGGTGAGGGGGGCGAGTGTGGAGGGTGACGAGGTGAGGGGGCGAGTGTGGGGGGTGACGAGGTGAGGGGGCGAGTGGAGGGTGACGAGGTGAGGGGGGCGAGTGTGGGGGGTGACGAGGTGAGGGGGCGAGTGTGGGGGGTGACGAGGTGAGGGGGGTGAGTGGAGGGTGACGAGGTGAGGGGGGCGAGTGTGGAGGGTGACGAGCTGAGGAGGGCGAGTGTGGAGGGTGACGAGGTGAGGGGGGCGAGTGGAGGGTGACGAGGGTGAGGGGGGCGAGTGTGGAGGGTGACGAGCTGAGGGGGGGCGATTGTGGAGGGTGACGAGGTGAGGGGGGCGAGTGGAGGGTGACGAGGTGAGGGGGGCGAGTGGGGGGTGACGAGGTGAGGGGGGCGAGTGTGGAGGGTGACGAGGTGAGGGGGGTGAGTGGAAGGTGACGAGGTGAGGGGGGCGAGTGTGGAGGGTGACGAGGTGAGGGGGGCGAGTGTGGAGGGTGACGAGTTGAGGGGGGCGAGTGGAGGGTGACGAGGTGAGGGGGGCGAGTGTGGAGGGTGACGAGGTGAGGGGGGCGAGTGTGGAGGGTGACGAGGTGAGGGGGGCGAGTGGAGAGTGACGAGGTGAGGGGGCGAGTGTGGAGAGTGACGAGGTGAGGGGGGCGAGTGTGAGGGTGACGAGGTGAGGGGGGCGAGTGTGGAGGGTGACGAGGTGAGGAGGGTGACGAGGTGAGGGGGGCGAGTGGAGGGTGACGAGGTGAGGGGGGCGAGTGGAGGGTGACGAGGTGAGGGGGGCGAGTGTGGAGAGTTGACGAGGTGAGGGGGGCGAGTGTGGAGGGTGACGAGGTGAGGGGGGCGAGTGTGGAGGGTGACGAGGTGAGGGGGGCGAGTGGAGGGTGACGAGGTGAGGGGGGCGAGTGTGGAGGGTGACGAGGTGAGGGGGGTGAGTATGAGGAGTGACGAGGGTGAGGGGGGTGAGTGGAGGGTGACGAGGTGAGGAGGGTGACGAGGTGAGGGGGGTGAGTGGAGGGTGACGAGGTGAGGGGGGT
Source organism: Lampetra planeri (assembly GCF_965212315.1). NCBI lineage: Eukaryota > Metazoa > Chordata > Hyperoartia > Petromyzontiformes > Petromyzontidae > Lampetra > Lampetra planeri. The sequence goes on from NC_136182.1 coordinate 1,489,071, forward strand.
GAGTGGGGGTGACGAGCTGAGGGGGGCGAGTGGAGGGTGACGAGGTGCGGGGGGTGAGTGGAGGGTGACGAGGTGAGGGGGGCGAGTGTGGAGGGTGACGAGGTGAGGGGGGCGAGTTGAGGGTGACGAGGTGAGGGGGGCGAGTGTGGGGTGACGAGGTGAGGGCGAGGTGTAGGGTGACGAGGTGAGGGGGGCGAGTGGAGGGTGACGAGGTGAGGGGGGCGAGTGTGGAGTGACGAGGTGAGGGGGGTGAGTGGAGGGTGACGAGGTGAGGGGGGCGAGTGGGGGGTGACGAG